>NC_043996.1:13528650-13837817 GCF_902150065.1 Myripristis murdjan
CTGGACTGGCCTGCGAAGAGTCTAACAATATACATGCGTTTGTGTGCAGTGTTCAGCAGCAGCAAGCTTTGCTTTTTTTCCTTGTGCATGGATGGAATTTGGAAACAAAGCCTGGCAGCAAGCGAAGTATTGGCCAACTGACTTCTCAACAACATCTCCTTTTCTCTCACCCTCTTTCCTTGACTGTTTCTGTGCCAGTGTCTCTTTCAGTAACAGCACATAATATATTCTGTGTGACTTAACATGCTCGACTTTCTACATTTAGTTCCAAGTGGATCGAACAGGATGAAGAAAGGTGTGCATGCTGTCAGTAACTTAAAGGGTTTTAACAACAACCTGAGCAAAGCCTGGTTACAAGTGCATCAGCTGAGTTAACTGTTTCCTGTGAGCCCTGCAAAGGGCAAATCACTTCTAGTCACTGTTGCATTTTAAATAAAAGAATAAACAAAATGCACCACATTGTTAATACCTGGGTTTTTGCCATGTTAATTGCCATGGCACTCATACACACTCTTGCTGACATTCAAGCTCTCACCTTCTCCTGTAGCTAGAATGAGAGTGCCTTCCAAAAAGCAAAACATTTTTGAGATGCCTTTTGAAAAATGAAAAGGGAAGCATATGAAACCATATCTGAGTGACAGGAAATGAAACTGTTTTTAGAGAAATGTACAGCTGACACACCATCACCAGCCACTGAGGAACTGCGCGCACACACACACACACACACACACACACACACACACACACACACACTCTCACACACAGTAATTTCATACCACAGCTCATTCACTGCCCCAGCTGCCTCAGTTAAGAGGTGCAGACAGGTAGATCAACACTGCTTGGGCATTATCTTAGGTGAAATGTTACACTGCACTTTGTGTGGTGTGATTTCTCTCAGACCCCAGCTCTACTTGATTATGAAACTTACTCACCTTCTTACGTAATTACTTGATTATAGAACTTAGGTTGTGCTATGCTGTATTTATCCACTTTGAACATTTTGCTGTTTCCATTTGCTAGCTGGAGGTGGTGTCCACTTACAGCGGCTGGTGGCTGGATGGCAAGATAGTAAAATGGCACGAGCAGCTCTGCTGTGGGCCCCATGCTTCACTTCTTGTTTTAAGTGGTGCTGTTGTGGGTACGATGTTCCTCTAAGGGCTGCTTTTGTTTCCATGGCAGCAAAGATGAGTAGGGCTTTGATTGTGAGTCATTGTAGATCTCTGTGATGCCCCCTTGGTGCTGACCCATTCAGTCTGTATTGTTCAGATGTATTTAGGATCACATATGAGGCAGCTTATTGTACTCCTTTGCCTTGGGGTCCTGAAGTGGAATTCCGGCTAAATATATTTATAGGTTTCCGCAAAATAAGAGGATTTCCACTGCATTTTTGGTATAATACTGTGGTACTTTATTGATTTCCATCTGGAAATCCTCTTTCCAGCACATGGTCAGCAAAAGAACAGTACCACTGCAGCTGATAGGGATTCAGTTTCTTCCAGAAAGACATTTTATTACATTGGGGGCTTGAGCCCTGGTCCATCAGTTGAAGGACAGGCTCCTTCTTCATTACGCCATCCTTGTCTTGCATTGTTCTACATTTTGGCACAACTCTCAAGTGCAGTGCCACAGGGTCAGTGGGCACTTACAAAACCCCAACTCAACCCCAAAAGCACCCAAACTGTCTTTTCTAACGCATTAATTGTTCTCTCTTTAATGAGACATTTCTACAAAAAGTTGGAAATTAAAGTCAGCTGAAAGAAGGCCTTTCTTAAAAACTTACATCGCTGCACTGGGCATTGCTTTAGCACATCTTTATTTACTGTGTGCCAACGAGCTGCCCTGCTGAAGTGTCCATTGATCCTATAGCCTTTAGGACTGCACTAGAAGGTCGTGCACCCAGGTAAATGAAACTTAAGTAGGCTAGCTCAGCTGTCAGCTGGCTGTCAGCTTGTCAGAATTGTCCCCAGAATTGAACATGGACAGAGTTACACTTTGATACTTTCCTACTTTATAAGCAGACTTGAACGCTATGGAAGTTTGAGGCTTTATCCACCTGCAATCCTCGGACATGTGGTCCAGCCTTGCCTTTTGAGCTTTGACCTTGCTACATCATCCCAGGCCAAGTTAAAGAGACACTGCTTTGTTTTTAATCTGTGGTTGAAGTAACCTCAAAAGAGACCTATTTAAGTCTGCTAACAGCTTTGCCAGAGGGGAGGAATGACAGCTATTCAATGCTAAGCTCTGTTTTTCACCCTCACTGCTTCACATTGCCCATGCTCTGTGTAAACTGGTGTGCCTCTAATGGACCTTTTATTAACATTCTTGCTTTTTATTGCTGATCTTGTATGGGGAGCACCAGATTCTACCTGAAGCTTATAAAAGCCCTATTATTGCACAAGGTAAACTTAATATGTTGCATAATCAGTGGCAAGCTCTGGTCCTCTGTGGCATTCTGTTTATGCACTGTTTGCCTTTTCCTCGGGTAAAACACAGCAGGAGGCTTTGCCAAGCATTCTGCAGACTTTTCAGATTCAAACAAGTTCTTGGCTTTTACATGAGACCTTAGAGGCTAGAACAGCATCATGTGTGTCAGAAGTGGTGTCTTAACCAGGCAAACTTGTACTTGAGCCCCAGAAAGCAACACTCACTCATGCTGTGGTTTCTGAAATTTTCTTGTCTGTGCCAGTTGTTCTTGGAAGATCTAGTCAAAGCACCAGATGGTTTTGCATTATGAGCTATCAAAGCTGCCATCTTGGCTTTCATCAGGTTGTTATTCTTCCTCGTTTCAATGTAGCTAGTACATTTGCAGCTGAAGTAAAGAGTAACCACCTAAACCAACCAACAACATCAGCCTCTCATCTAATGTGTTTTGACTCCAGAAAATAAAACTGCAGCTTATCATCCAAGTCTTGGCTCCAGGCACTGTGAGGATCTCACATGGACACTCAGGAAAAACTATTATTGCTGTATTGTTTTTGCTTGTCACCATAGTTACAAACCCACCACTAGCTTGTCACATGTCCCAGTTACAATGAAAATGAGTGTTTTCAGCTTTTCTGGGCTTTTAGCCCTTAGTTGGATGTCAGGAGTGTTTCCGTGTGTCTCAATCTGTCTCACTGTTGCTTTTCTCTAAGAAGCCAGCTAAGGATAATCCGAAAGAGGAAGACTTGCGTACTAGCAATAAATTAATAAAATAAAATAAAGTAAGATGAGTATCTGGATTTTTTTTTTTTTTTAACAAGAAAACAACAATATATGTGAAATTCAGTAAAGTGATAATGGATCAGATTTTTTGTGCACATGCCTTTTAATAATCATTTAAATCTAGTAAAACTCAAATGAAAACTGTAAGCCATCTGTCTTTGAGGCAGGTAAGTTAGGGCAACACGCTACAGCTTAGTGTCTTTGCCTGTCTTATACAAATCCAATGAAAAGGAAAAGGAAAATTACAACTATATTATTAAAAATGTTGCCGACTCGCTTTTGTTCAGCTGTCTTTCAGATGGAGAGGTGGCTCTGAGCCGGTTTCATATCAACCATCATGTAAATCAAATTTACAGTACCGATTATTAAAAAATGCTGAATATTGGCCCGGGGACTGATTACTGGTCGATCCCTATTAGCAGTGTCACAATACCAGAGTTTGGTAGTTGATACCTGTGACTGTGGAGGCCCATGCACACCTTCAGTATGACGTAGACGGGTGTGTAGGAGGAAATGTCCATATAGGCAAGACAAGAGAGAATTCCCTCACACTGTCTTAATGCTTGCAATAAACTTTATTATTATGTTTCGGGCCTCAGACCGTCATCAGGTGATTTTCACCTGAGGAAAATTCTCTTGTGAAATGTGACATTTTAATTCAGTTGGAGTTAAAAGTGCAGCAGTGGCCTGTAGCTTTCAAGTAGAAAACAAAGCAACCCAGCTTATTTTCAGTCTGCAGGAACTGTATGAACTGTCCTTTTGTAACGACAAATACAATGGTGTGATTATGTGCTCTCATTTTGATTTACAGGCCTGTAAGCATGACAGCTAGGGATTCAGTATTTACACATATAGGTTAAAGGTGCATTAGAATAACAACGCTGAGTTACGTAGGGCACCAACAGATTTTCCTTGATACAGTCGATATTAAAAACGCTAGTGTTTTTAATACTGAAAATACCCCCTGGCCCAGAACAATGTTCTCATTCTTGATTTAGCTTATCGATTGTTCTCATCACCCCAATTAAATCAAGTAAACGAACTCTTTATGACCAGAGTAACAGCTAAAGCAAACTTTTCTACCAGTCCTTTTTCCCTTTTCATTGTGAATGCTGTAAACTCTCAGCTGGTTATGGACTATGAAACCCCATCTCCTCTTTCTTGTGAAAGGTTGGCTCACAAAAAAGCAGTCATTGTCATTTTTTTCTTGAAAAAGCCGAACTGTCTGCAACTTCTGAAAACACTTCGCTGTGCTTGAAAAGACATCAGGTGCTGTGCCTTTCCAAAGCGGCAGCTCTCTGCCTCGTGGCTCATTCACTTTAATGGGAAGGAAAGGTGCTGACAGTTTGTATAGTGTGAATGGGCCTTAGGACACATTTAGTGCTAAACCCTGGCCAAAACTGAGAATGTAATAGGGCCCGATGTGAAAACAAACCCATAATTACCTCCAAGTAATAAGTACCACTAGTGTTATGCTTGTACGTATGTATGAGTATTTTTAGGGAAAGTTGTTCGATACACGAAGGAAAAACTGCACAATATATTGTCTGTCCACAGAGTGCGATTGTCTGGACAGTAAAGTATGTTTTTTGTCTTTTGTAATGTATTAACCCACTGGTGAAGGAACATCTATTTAGCCCCGAGAGCCCATTCAGTCTGTACTTTTATGGAGTGAGAGATTCCTCCTGGTACAGGCATATTGAAAACTCCCAGTAGGCAGGAAAACTGTAGGAGGCCCTGTGTATGACGCCCCAGCTAAATTGAACACACATTTGGTTCAGGGTGAAGTTTAGGTTTACACTTTTTTTTACCCCTACCCCCCTCAGACATTTTTCTGGCTTATGTAACCATTAGGTTAGTGGGGAGGGATGTCTCACAAAGTTGTGTGTGTGTGTGTGTGTGTGTATGTGTGTGTTGAAGTATTAGTGAGTGAGTACTCCATGTGTAAATATGTACAGGTAATTCATGTTTTATGAGTTAGATTTTTTGTAATGGATCGGCCTGCCTGTATTGGCTGAGTGGCACTTTAATATCTTATTTAACTATGGTATGTTGGTGTTCGTCATGTGATATGTGTGCATTAAGCCCACATTTTACATCATCAGCTGACAGGGAGATCAAACACAGATTACTTGCAGGACAGAGGATGTGAGTGACAGGGTTTCGTAGCAGCAGAGGTATGGGGGAACATTCCTTCCCTGGCAGAGCTGGCTGATAGTGATCTGCTGAGAGCTTCCGCTAGCCTCGGACCGATAAATTGGAGGAACAGAATGTCTTGTGCTCATGAGTCCATTGTCAATCGGTGCATGTACGTGCACACATCTTCCTAAAACATGGTGACATATATATGTTCAGTGTTTTATATTTTCGGACTGCAAAGTAGTGTTTCCAGAGTGTATATCTACCTCTCCAGAAATCCATCTCGAGACCCAGGGAGTCCCACAGGGCATCATTCTTTCCACAGATGTGTTCCTGAGAAATGATGTAATGATTTTTAGGTCTTTAAAATATCACTTACTGTAAATGGTGTTTTGCTTTCAGTGATGGTTTTGTAATTATGTAGCAGAGTGAGTTTGAAGGGTCTGAAAGAACTTTTCAAACTCCATTACTTTGTTAGATGTTACAACCTGTTGAGCAGTAATTGTCTCTGAATGCCTCTGCTTGAGGTTATAGCTGCTTCTGGACACCATTAACGATTTGTCACATGGTGAAATTTGCAGATCCATTTGGGTTTAGAACCGCTGATGTATTGGTCGTACATTTACATATAAATTAATTTCGTTTTTTTTTTTTTTTTTTTTTTTTTTTTTGTTAAGGAAAGGTTAAGGAAAAAGGATTTTTTTTTTAAGCTGGTTTATTTTTTATTTCAGCTTTTTATTTTAACTTTTTTTTTTTAGTATTTTAACATATTCGTTATTGGTATTATTTATAATAACAACGACGGTATTTGCTATTTAATTAATTAATTAATTAATTAATTAATTTATTTATTTATTTATTTATCTATCTATTTATTTATTTATTTATTTATGTATTTGATCAGAATAACGTTTCCTGACTTTGAACAGGACTTTTTACTTTCCGACCCTGTTGGATGATAAGAAATCCTGTATCGGCAGGGCCGGATGGTAAGAAGTCCTGTTCCAAGTTAGGAAATGTTACTCTTATCATTCCTAAAAATAATAATAAATGAAATAAAAATATGCCTTTATAGTCCGCATTTCAAAGCGGGCGGAGCCAGAAAACATCATATGGGTGACCGTGTTCCCCGCCTCCCTATCTGTCATGTCCGACTTACACAATCAGCTGGATAGAGTTTCGTTCCACTAAATGCGGTCCTGCTTGCCCTACTTCATCGCCGCCTATGCGCTCCGGTGTCTCTCTTTCCGCCGCTGCCGGTGAAGAAGCACCCTCGCCCCCCTATCTTGCGCACCCAAACCATGCGGTGCACATTCCTCTACAAACCAGCGTGCCGCCGCGGGGTGCTACCCGGCCAGGCGGGCCCCGAGCCCCCGCCTCCTCACTGGAGACGCTGCAGGTAACGGAGCCGCTCGGCCCCTCCGCGGTGCCAGAGCTCACCTGTTGATGTTGTTTGTGCGCCTGAAGAGTTTATTCTACCGGTGTAAAGCCTTAAAATATGCCTAAACTGGATTTTGTCATTGGATGGAGCTGATGGGATTATTTATAAAACTTTCCAAATCAGTCTTATTTTGTGTGCGTGTGTTTCTGCTTTGGCCTTACGCATTCCGCGCTGAGTTGATGGGGATTTGTCGCCAAATACTTGACCAGATCTGCACTCGGTATTGCAGCTTTACACCTTCGCAAAACGATGCTCTAGTTGGGAAGAGCTCTTGGTTGGCGCTGCGACCAAGCTTCTCCCATTTCTCCTGTGAACTCAGTGGCCTGACCTAGATTGGTGTTAATGTACATGGCATTACCAAGAATGATGAGAGGTCACTTTATATTCTCTGTCCTAGATTCCAGAGGTGAGCTGGGCCTATTTGATTAATTGTGCAGCAATCTGTGTTGTTGTTTTTTTCCCCAGAAGTGTATTATTTGTTTCACATACACTCAAATTTTATGCTGTTTGCTCCTCAATCTTCTGCTATGGAAAGGACAAGAAAGAAGAAAATAACTGAGAAAAGAGCAAAAAAAAAAAAAAAAAACAATTTTGAATTTTAACATAACATGACCTTATCCATCTTTTTTTTTTTTTTTTTTTTTTTTTACAGTGCCTCTGGAACCAACGTTGTTGCCATTGATAATAAAATTGAACAGGCGATGGTAAGTAATCCGCTCACTCATGATGGTACACTTTTCTGATTAATGTTATATTTTGTCTTATTTTCTTATTTCTTGTGAAAAGTAACAAATAGGTGATTCTTGAAATGGAAAGACTGCAGTACGCAAGGAAGTAGGGTTTATTTAAATTTTGACAAATTAAAGTAATCAAATGTTTGGATGGACTTCATATGTTTTGGAGGAATTTGTAGTTCCTGCATCCAGCTGCCCCTTGCCCCACTTGGCTTGTTATTTTTGTGACTTTTTATTGCCAAAAGGCCTTTTTGTTTCCTTTGCAGTCTTTGCCTCTAAGCGTAAACACACAAGTCTACTCAGTGCATGGCTGGGATGGATACATGCGCAACTGCAGTCTTTAGCTTCACTACGTTCTCTTTGCAAACATCTTGATGGTCCATATTAGAAAGTCACGCACATGCCATGTTTACAAGACTGCAAGTCCTCTGGTCATGTCCTATATGTTGGAGACCTGACGACACATTTCATACCATCCCTCTGCCTGTCTCCTGCAGGATCTGGTGAAAAGCCATCTGATGTATGCAGTGCGTGAGGAGGTAGAGGTCTTAAAGGAGCAGATCAAGGAGCTGTGTGAGAGGAACTCGGTGCTGGAGAGGGAGAATGCGGTTTTGAAATCTCTGGCCAACAGCGAGCAGCTGTCTCAGCTGTCCGCCCAGTCGGCCGCCAGCTCCAGCAGCACGCCTCCCCAGCAAGGACTGAGCCAGGCCCAGGCTCCAGCACAGACCCAGCCTCAGCTTCAAGCTCAGCCCCAGCCTCAGTCCCATCCCCAGCTCCAACACCACCCCAAGCCCCAGCAGCTCCAGACTCAGCCACAGCTCGACCCCAGCCAACAACTGCAACCCAACGTCACCTCCGCTTGAAGTGCATCCGCCCTGCTTTCTAGAGGGCAGAGAAAAATAGAGCATCTTCTGTGCAAACTTATAACAATTAGTATATGTGAAATAAAAAAAAACAACAACAAAACATACAAAAAAAACATTGTCTTCTTAGCCACCAGCTTGACCACAAAGTACAGTGCTTGTGTGTGTATGAGTGTGTATGTATGTGTGTGTGCGTGCCCATGTGAAGGTGAGCAAGTAAGCAAGTGTGTGACTGAAATGGTGTTAGAATGTACATGTGTATGCATGTGTACTGTGGGCCTTTCCAGTGTTAATGCAATCATCAAGAGAGAAAGTATTAGGGAAGGTTAGGGTTTTTTGTTTTTGTTTTGTTTTTTTGGACTTTGGCCTCTGTGCTGGGCTCCCAGACTGGCTGATAGCTGGGTTGGAGCCTGTTGACCCGATGCCTCTCCTTGGACAGACTGGCCCTCAACCTGGCCTGAACCCAGCTCAAATCACGTGTGTGGATGGTGAGGGCTTCACCTCACATAAAGGACGAATGGGATTGTTGTCAAAGAGAGCGATATATTTTTAAATGAGATAATTGAATGGGTGACGGGGTGTATTTTTAGCCTTGCTATTTCGTGTTGTAAAGTAAGAAGTGGGAGAGAGAGAGTATCTATTTTCGGAGCGCCACCGCTGCCATTACTTTTACATAGAGTCCAATCCTTGCATCAGTCTTTGAGTTCTACTGTTAATGTTTTATTTATTACAGGGCTGCTACTTTCGTAAATGAACAATGTCATGAAACCTGTTTTAAAATCGACAATAGCCTTTTTTTTCTGCGTTTCCTCTTTCTTTTACAGTGTTCAAATGTTTGGACATAACTTTCCAGGGGCAATGCATTACATTGACTAGGTAAAAATGTAGGCAGTGATAAAGAAAATCTGACAAATGTGTAACACTAACTGAAATTTTGCTCTGGAATTGCCAATTCATAGTTAAAAGTCGAGCTCCAGGATGAATGTACATTTTTTTGTATGGAGTGTTAAGTATTAAGAGCCTTGCAAGGTGACTATCACCTGTTGACATCAAATCTTAATATGAATCTGCAGTAGGCATTTGATGAAGACATCAACTCTTCTGGTAGTTTCTTTATCTAAAAATGAATTATTATTGCCATACCCCCCTCCCTGCTTCCATGGGTTTATTTTTTTTCCAATGTTTTCCCTAAGGGGGATGGGGGGGAAAAGCTGTGAAATCATTCAACCTACTTTGTAACCAAAGATGCAAAGCTGTGTAAATTGATTATTATTTTTAAGTGCACACTCATGTATTTTTTTGTTACTTCCTCCTTCACATCATTTTGTTGCTGTTCAGCATGTTCTGCATGATCTGTAATCTTCAAACCACTTTCTTACCTCATTTTTATTCAGCACTCTTATTGTAAGATAGTAGTCTGTGAACAGTGTAAATGGGGGAAATGACATGGAGCAAGAGTTGGAGTTGGCAGAGAGAAAAATAACCTAGTGTTACAGACACTAGTCACAGAAAATGAAGTGAGCCATGTTTTGTTCATTTAAATGGTGTTTGAATTTCATATGCCAATAGTTTTGTTACATTGCAAATTTTAATGTATTTAAATAAAAGCAATATTCAGATTCCAAAGTCTCTTGATTTCTTTTGTCTTCTAGAAACCAGAGTATTAATGTATTTTCAACCGTCATGAATGTTATTTATAGCCTTCAAGTGTTCAGTGGGAATATTTCATGAGGATTTTATCCTCAGTCACTGACCTCTTTCACATCAAAATGTCTATGATAAAAGATTGCATCTAAACATATTCTGAACATGCACCTCATTTCTGTCCCATACTCCTCATCGTAGAACATTTTGCACCAGAAATTCTGATGCCAAACAATGTGTCTGGTCCTCATTTCACCACTAGATGGCAGTATTTGATTACAGAACAAGCTGGAAATGTGACACATGCTCAACACAGTAGCACTGGCCAACAGACTGGTTTGAAGCAACGAAAGGACACTAAGGTCTCAAAGAGAAAAACAGTGGGGCATTTGTTTATTTGAACAAACATTACAAAACAACTTTCAAAAATGTCAAAAAGGTGGCAAGACCATTCATGCCAGCCTAGCAACAACACAGCAGTCCTTTCTGTGGAAAGAAAAACTTCATCATGGTAGTGTCAATAGTTCCGAGTCCAGAGGGGAGAAAAGGAGCTCTTTCCAGCACATGCTCTCCACATACAAGACACACAGCTGAGTACAATGATACCAGTAATGATGAATAAAAATTAAAAAATAATAATAATAATAAAAAATAAACAAACACTGTATCCCATTAACACTTGCACCCTGGAGTTCTCATAGTTGAGTAGTTGTGCACTTTGTACTCGCATGTCTCCCACAGTCCCCCTCCCTCCTGTATGTAAAAGTCAATCAGTGGGTCAGCGTCACCCCGGTCAGCACTACTCCAGCCGCCAGAGAGGTGGGGTTCAGCATGTGGGTCTGAGCGGGGCCAAAAGGGGTTTGGAAGATTCCTGTCCTTCTCTCGCCAGCTAACCCACTGTGACGAATCGGCTGCCTTTATTGCTCTGTGCCGTGGCGGTGCGCCTGTCTTTCAGGATGCGGAATCGCTCATTCAGAGTCATTGCTGTCTGCTGCGAAGGAAAAGAAAAGGCGCAGGGGCAATGTGGTTACACATTTTGTTCACTCACATTCAAACATTGTGATTTGGAGGATTAGACAACAATATAAAGGCCTTATAAAGACTTCTGATTATCAATATGATATCTGAGTGACAGCATTTACTCTGAGGATTTGAGGACATACTTGGAGTCCAGAAATGGGGAGATTTTTGAAAGGGGGGCAGATAAAGTTGTTTTCCACTAATGTAAAGACCTGTCTGGATCTCATACTGCTATCAGTACCAAGACCTTATCCATGACTTAAAACTTATTTTGTCTAAATCAAATGACATACCGAATCAGCCAAACAACAGGCAATACAGAGGCAGCTGACCAAACAGTGTTCTTTGTAAAAAAAAAAAAAAAAAAAAAAAAAACAGCAGTAAGGTAACCATGGAGACTGCATTCTGATGCATATTGTATTAGCTGTTTGAGGATAACAGAGTCAATATAGGTCTGTGATTTTTTATGTTACTGTCTGTAAGAAATATAGGAAATGGGTAGGCTTTGACATTTGATCCAAGTATTGGAGAAAACCGAGAGACATGAAAGACTGGGGAGAACAGTAGGTGAGCGATGTGATAATCTGAAGTCTCCAAAGAAAATCTGGAGGGTTGGCAGGTATGTTTGGGGATCTTAACACTGTTCACAGATCATATATCTGCCCAGATAGAAATCTAAGCAGCATGCACTCACCGGTTTTGCAACACTGTTGATGTCAAATTGGAGAGGCACTCCTTTAGGTGTTTTCTTCTCCACCACCTCCATCTTGACGGGGCCAGAGCTGGCGGCTGGGGGATGCAGGGACCAAGCAGTGGGAGGTCTGGGGAGAATTCACACAAACAGTCACATATCACTGTATGTGGATTTGGCCGTCTTGTATGTGACATGTGATGTGAAGAGCACAGTCGACAGCATGTGAAACCCCTCATACATGTTGCTGTGATTCTATATGAATTTAAAGAATGTCCTCTCAATGTGCTTATGCAAATGAAGGTGGGTCTTACTCGGGCTGCGTTCTGGCTGTGGGATTGTCAATAGAAACAGTCAAGATGCCACTGCTGGTTGTTGAAGTGCGCCACCTGGTGGATAAACAGACAGGATATGTTATTGCTGAATGTGCACTATAAACATAACCAGTTTCCTCTGGTGCTTTGGGTAATAATTCTGGTTTTATCCTGTATTTGACATTGTTTGAGTCTAAGTTATGCTTCAAGTTGACGTTCTACAGCTGAAAATGTTTTTAAATTATAAAATATTCATTATGTGTAGTGCATTTGTACTATATATTTCATTTTTAGATAAGCACAAGACTAAAATCTTTATTTTTATTTTGCTTTTGTACTTTCTCTTGCAGTGACAATAATGTTCTTGCGGTGGCAGTGGCTCACCGCTGCTAAATGAATACAGAAGAAACATTGCATAACAGACACTGGCCCTAAAAACAGCAAACGACGGTCTTGTCACCCATCCACCCTCTTGATATAGTTCACATCTTCACTCACATTTTAGCCCTCCCCAACATCTTGTTCTCCTTCACACAGATGTGTCAAGAGTGATACGTGTTATCAGGGTATTTTAACAAAACACAACCTTTAAGATGCAGGAATACTCACTGGCGAGTTCTGACTGGCGCAGGACGTGGATTTGGCTTCTGCACCTGGGTGTGTACCTGCAACATAGGGGCATAAACAAAACATGAAAAAGAAGGAAACGTTGAAGGTAGGATTTGCTCTCTCAATAGATTAAGTCACAAAGAACCTGGATAAACAGATTATGCATGCACAAAATGCCTGCCTTCAACGATGAAGAGTTGACAGGTGGGAGACTACACTAAATCATTTAGCAGACACCACAAGGGTCAAATGGACCATATAATTGGTCCTCATCATCTGAGTCTTCGACAGAAGATAGATCAATACAAGTGGGGTCCAGGTATAACTTGAGGAGATTCCCACAAAACAGACTGACAGAAAGCAGAGATTAGTTATTTTGCAGGTACAGTCAGGTCCATAAGTATTTGGACAGTGACACAATATTCATAATTTTGTCCGTGTACACCACCGCAGTGGATCTGAAATGGAGTAATCAAGATATGACTGAAGACTTTCAGCTTTAATCTAAGGGGTTGAACAAAAATACAGCATTAACCGTTTAGGAATTACAGCCAGTTTTATACATTGTCACCCCATTTCCAGAGGCTCAAAAGTAATTGGACACTTGACTAAAAAGTAGTTTCACAGGCAGGTGTGGCCTTTTCCCTCGTTATTCCATGACAAATTAAGAAAATAAAAGGTCTGGAGTTCATTCCAAATGTTTGCACTGTTTATCAGAACCTTGAACATGTGAGGTGTCTATGCAGGAGGCCATCATTAGGCTCAAAAAGAAAAAAAAAAAAAAAAAAAAAAAAAAAAAATCTTTCAGACAGATAGCAATAACTTTAGGAGTAGCCAGATCAACAGTTTGGTTTATCTTGAAAAATAAGAAATGCACTGGGAAGCTCAGCAACACCAAAAGACCTAGAAGAGGACAGAACACATCTAAAGTGGATGATTGAAGAATTCTTTCCCTGGTGAAGAAAAATCCATTCACAATATCTAGGGAAGTCAAAAACACTCTCGAGGAGGTAGGCGTATCATTGCCCAAATCTACAGTCAAGAGATGTTTGTGAGAAAATAAATACATGGTATACAGCAAAGTGCAAACTACTGGTGTCACTCAAGAGCAGGAAGGCCAGATTAGACTTTACAAAAAAAAAACATCTAAAAAAGCCTGTCTAGTTCTGGAACAAGGTTCTTTGGACAGATGAAATGAAGATGAACTTGTACTAGAATGATGGGAAGAGAAAAGTGTGAAGAATGAAAGGAGCAGCTCATGAGCCAAAGCAGAGCACATCATGTGTCCGGCACGGTGGAAGCAGTGTTATGGCATAGGCATGTATGGCTGCCAATGGAACTGCGTTACTAGCTGAAAGTCTGCACTTCAATCACGTTTTGATTACTCCATTTCAGATCCACTGTGGTGGTGTACAAGGGCAAAATTATAAATATTGTGTCACTGTCCAAATACTTATGGACCTGACTGTGCGTGTGATAACCCCTGAGGAATGAGGAATAGAATGTACCTTGAGTCCCCTGCGGAAGAGAAATGTCGCCTGGCGAGCTTCCCTCTGAGCCTGCTGGACAGGTGGCAGTGGTCTGCATGAGGGAGGGGAAAATGATTAAGTATTGATAACTGTAATCAATAGCAGTATTGAGCTTTAGCATCAATACAGAGGTGGTTAAATGTACTGCAGATGCAATGCCAGTATTAACCATGCAGACATTAAATAGCAATTTCAGGTCTGTGTCTGCACTCCTCTATGTGTGCTATCCCACTTTAATGAAGTTTAGAGCACTTTAGAAAATGTTCTGTAAATCCTGTGTTCTTTACTGAGAACTGAATTATAAATTATATCCCTAATCATAAATCTTCACACCTTAGCTATGAATTATCACACAACTCCCACAATCCTCTGCATTTTCAGAGAAAAATATACATTGTCACCAATGCAACGTGGGATTGAACATAACCTGAAAATATTTGTTTGTTTGTTTGTTTTTTGTTATTTGTGAAAAATGATGATCGCACCACATTCACACTTTCAATCCTCACCGTCGCCGCAGCTGAAAGGGTCTCCTGACTGGTGCTGTGTTCTGGCCTCTCTGCAGGTCTGCTGGCCTGTACGGCCGCCGCGGGGCCTCTGGCTTCCTGTACTGGGCATCACTGCGCGGAATGAAGGGCCTTGTTTTCTGTCCCGTTTTCTGAAAATTCACATGTAATGGAGGATGTTCAATGCCAATACTATAAAAAGTATGATTTTTGAAAAACTACAAGTGATTTTTTTGTGTCTGCTTTCACCTTGTTTGCTCCTATGCACAAAGACAAGACAGCGATTACCAAGTCAACGTACAGTATCTCTAATGTGCGGACTATTCATTGGTTTCATGTGGCAAAGTGGACAGAGAATAAAATACAGTATTTATTAAAGATGGACTGTCTTTCTTCTTTATTCTAGGTGCTTGCATCATCTATCCAAGTTCCAGTTTGGCATAGTTACTCACACATATGCTACAATACCAGTTCCAGTTTGACTTGCCGACCTGATTAATCTCTCCTCCTAGAAACCAAACAACAGGCCTGTGATGCTGACTCTATGGGGTCAATCAGACTTGACAAAATAACATTTTTTGGTTTGTTTACTTCCACATGAAATTCCATTTCTGAGTTGCAACTTTTCTACTGCTGTCTTACCTAGCCAATGGACTATTAGATTAGAGCTTGGAACTTGTATTTAATTTTACAGTGAGAGTTCAATGAAGAGAAACCATTCAAAAAACACACATTTGGTGCTGAACTGGTGTTCCTGAACTTTATGCAACACTTCCCTGACTTGTTCATACACCTTGTAAAGAGGTGAAGTTGTGCCAGACTATCAACTCTGTTTCTGAAATATATCAAATTATCCCTGAGTGAATCTGGGTAAACTGTGCTGAGTGACAGCATTAAAATTATGTCTTTTAACTGAAGATGCTCATTTTTATTCTGTTCCTTGTAGTGGGAGCAGTGTTTGTTCTTATCAGCGAGACACAGCGGTGACCCAGCAGTTTGATGAGGCAAATGGTGTTAGCTATGTGCCAAAGTTTTCTCAACACCTTTTGGCCTCCAGAGTGCCAAACAAACAAAATCCACCTCACACCTTCAGAAACACCACCACAGATGCTTCCTTTACTTTGTGCATGTTAAAAAAAAAAAAAAAAAAAAAAAAGTTCCAAATATGTGTATGTGCTTTGAGATTTTCCCAGTAATGGTTGTTCTAGTGCTGGGCAATATATGAGGCTGAATTACAGTAAAGTGATGCATCTTTCTGACTGGATTACACAGTTGTAGCTGTTTTGTTATTTGCCTTGACATGCCTAGTCTTCATAACCACATTACTAATGATTGTTAGTTAAAATCTCTTGTGTGTAAATATCTCACAAAAGCACCAACAGTCATTCCTACAATATCATTATAATAGCAATACAGATTTTCAGTCAAAGTTGTGATTTTTGACTTTGTTCACATCAGCATGCCCAAGGCTGCGACTGGACACACCTATGTAGTGCTGACCTGGTTCCACCAGTTCTGATGGAACCAGTCTAAAGACTACACTGTGTAAATTTGCATAGTAAGGCTTGACAAATATTAGGTTTTGACACACGGGAGGGCATAGGTTTCAATTACTGATAAAATAATAACAGACAGCATGCCATTTCCTAGGGTTACTCTTCAAAGTTTTAATTCAGAGCAAAAAATTATTGACTTCAGTTTCTTTGTTTATATCATTTCATGCCATGGTGAATACTCTCCCAGCACAGTCCATGAATTCCAATGATGCCATTAGGTAGGGCTGGAACGATATGCTTATCTTCCAATTTGATACTTTCACGATACTTGGGGGCTCATTTGATATGTACTGTGATTCAATATTACGAATGTTGTTATCCTCTAGTTTGTGAATATTAAGCTTCATGAAGCTGTGATTATTTTACACATCATAATACATCATTTTATGAAGTGATTTCAATTACAATTACATGGTTTCACTACAATGAAATGACTACTATGGGGGCGAACACCATCACTGAATCCAAAAGAGTCTCAGCCTTCCAGTCATACCAAATTTATGCAATTCCAAGACTATTTAGGCCTCATTATGCAGAAGTACACCATTTTACAATAAGTGAATGCAACATATTTGAACTGCATGCAAAAAACCCCACATGGCTTTTGGATTATCATAACGTGGGCATGTCTGCATGGAACCCATTGTTCATTCAGATATTTTGAGGCGAGAGATCAAGGGACTCCCTTGAATACCCAAATTTTATATTTCCCTCGCCAAAATTTCCTTTACTTTAAATCGATTCGGTAATGAAAAAACTGTATTCAAAAATCATATAAAACAACACTGATACCCAAGTGAATCGACCCCCCCCCCCCCCCCCCCCCCCCCCCCCAACACAAAAATCCATGCCTATCTTGACATGTGCGCTTGTCAATACCTGCGTGACAGCTGCTCTGTTGAGGGAGCCCTTGCCTTTGAGCAGGGCAGCTGGCCTCCTGGCTGCCAGTCCTGTGATGACCCCTTGACCCCGCCGCCGACCCAACGGGGGAGGTACTCTTCTGCTTCTCAACCTATTCACTCCTCCTCGGGACATACCAGCCCCTGGGAAAGACGAGATTGCAGTAGAAGTACAGGCAGTTTTGACTGACAGACAGCATAAGGTGGTTGCTAGCCAAAGTTGGGAAACAGCCGGCTGAAGCTCACCTCTCTGGACTGGCCCTCCGGTCCTCGGCGGAGCCACCTTTCCTTGGGCTAAACGACCTTTCCTCATTACTGGTCGGCGCGTCCCGGTGGCCTGTCTTCTCTTTGACTGTTGCTCTTTTTTGTTTAAACGAATGATGTCATCTGTTAAAGTCAGCACATGAGCAAAACATCAGGTATAAATAGCTGGAGGACAGGCAGCACACATCTCCGTGATATCAAGCTAGCTACTGAATCTCAGCGCTACATTAATCTCCCCAGCAGTTTACTAATGCCGTGTAATAGTAGCTCCACTGTGTCAGTATCGTTAGCCGGTTGGTTAATCACCGACGGCCTTACCTAATGACATGTCGACCTTATCTTGCACCACTGGCTTCCTCCCCCGACCTGCGGCGAACCCACTTTTACTCATACCTCCAAAATACGACAAAACAACACGGACTATAAAGGAAAAAAATCGATGAAACGCCTCACTTCGCCTCTACCTGTGAGCAATCTTGCTAACCGTCCCTGTAGTAGCTACGCTAACACCCCAGACACACAACCGAGGCGGAGGAACCGCCCCCCCTCCGCAACGCAAACGGCGCCGCGCCTGCGCAGTGAAGGCGTTCGCGTTTGCATTGTGGGAAATGTAGTCTTGTCCAACAGAAACACGGGGTTACAAAACCTAAACACTCACACGTCTACGTAACGTTCACTGGTTGTGTAAGGGTCGTGTGGATGTCGTTTTTGTGAGAGAGCTGCACAGCTAAATGTCGTTATACTTTTGTAAATCTTGAATAGGCAGCTTTTATTTTAAATCTTTTCGTTGTATGCTGCCTCGGCTTTGCGGAAGGTAGGTAACACCAACAAATGAGGGGTTAACATCTTTACTAGCGTCTTCCTGTACCTATTAACTAGCTAACTCCTCTTGTCGACAGGGCTGTGTTGCATATGCAGTGTTTTTTTACTGAAGTTTGCATGTTTTGACAGTAATTCGAAGCGCAGAAGTAGTTTGAGCTTCATTATCTTCACTTGTTTCACATTTAATCATTTTTCTCGTACCAAGGCACGTCTTGAAGCTCCTTAGCCAGACCAAACAGAGTTCCTGCTCACCATTCACCTCCCTGACCAAGTTGTCCACCAGTCCCACCACCATGTCTGCAGTAAAACGCAAGGCACCAACTTCGACCAAAAGTCCAGATGCCAAGCAGCAGAAGTTGGCTCCCCACAAGAAGGAGGAGAAGAAGGAGCGGGTGGAGGGCTGGCTGCAGGCGCATGTGCTGCAGCAGAGGAGAGACAAGAAGGAAATGAAATTAAACAAAAAGCGTGTGAGGTATATATCAGACACTCAGAAGATTAAACAGGGCTCGGAGGGGGTCCTGTACTGGATGTCAAGAGACCACAGAATTCAAGGTAATTAAAAAAAAAAAAAAAAAAAAAGAATGAAATCATCACCATTAACAGCCAAGAGAGACATTTTCTTTTTTGGCTTGCATTTCCTCTACTGCTAACACATTTTCCCTGTGTGTTGTAGATAACTGGGCGCTGATCCATGCCCAGAAGCTTGCTGTGGCGGAGAACCTGCCCCTGCACATCTGTGTCTGTCTGGTGGTACCAAAATCTGAGCTTTCCACTCTGCGGCATTACACTTTCATGCTGAAGGGACTGGAGGAAGTTGCAAAGGTATAGCTCTGACTGTTTTTCACAGGAATGCATTGATTTCACCACATGCTTCAGAATTCCTTAGTCTGATTCACAGATCAGACATGACTGGTCTTTAAACCCAGCCGGTTAATTTTAGATGTGTGTTGCGGAAAGGGTTGGGGGCCAGCTGGAAGGAGCACAAGTAAAATGTAATGCACAGATGACAGCCAAATTCTCTGGCATTAATTCACTGGCTCAGCTGAACACACACCCTGGTCTGTGGTAGGACTACAGCTGCTTTCATTGTTGATTAATCAGAATCAGAATTAGAAATAGCTTATTGATCCCTGAGGGGAAATTGGGTCAGCTGCAGTTGTTGAAATTCTCAAGAGAAGAATTAAATTATATGAAATAGAAGAAGAAATAAGAAATTTGAACATATGTGTCTTAGAAATTTGTATGAACGTATGTGCATTATGTATAAAGTTGTAAATAAAAGTGAGTGCATCATGTGTAAATATGTGCATTAACTCTACAAAATACAGAAATAAGAAATTAAGCATATGTAAAAAAAAAAAAAAAAAAAAAAAGAAAAAAAAGTGTACCTATATACTCAGGCATATTGCACTGTTGAATTGTTGTCAAGTCCTGCAGGTATAAATTATTGTACAGTAAACTATTGATTATTTTTTTGATTAATCATTTCATCTGTAAAGTGTCAATAATGAGAAATGCCCATGTCAAGTTACTAGAGTCTAGATTACGTCTTAAAATTGTTTACTTAGTCTGATCAGCAGCCATTAATATATGAACATATTAAATTTATAAAGATATGAAGCGCCAGCAAAAACAGCAAAAAAAAAAAAAAAAAAGCCAGTAAATCTTAGTATATGTGAAGCTGCTACCAGAAAATCTTTTGTATTTTTACTTGATAAACAATCAAAACTACTCAGTGTCCATGAATTATAATCAAGTCATTTTGTGTTGATGGACTGATTGTTTCAGCACCAGTCTGTCTTGGTCTGTGAGGCTTAGCTCTGTTCCTCTCCTCCGACCCGACAGGAGTGTAAAACCCTGGACATCCAGTTCCATTTGCTCCACGGCACAGCAGGGCAGGTGCTGCCCGGCTTCGTGTCTGACCAGGGCCTGGGGGCCGTCGTGACAGACTTCTCCCCTCTCAGAGAGCCTCTGCAGTGGCTGGAAGATGTCAAGAAGCAGCTTCCCAAGGACATCCCCTTCATACAGGTACAGACTCAAAGACTTCAAAGACTCAGAAAGGTGATTTTGTTCTGGGGATGTGGTGGTGAGGCGTCAACCAGGATGCACAGCTTTCCTTCTCCTATAATTTTCCTAACTTTTTGACATCCACAATTCAGTTCAGTTTTTATTTGTGCAGATAAATAGTTAGAGATACACAGATATAGTACATAGTGTTTCAGCACAGATTGTCTCTGAAGAGCTCTGTGTATTTCTATTGTGATGTGAGCCAAACAAACAAGTGAAAGGTGAGTATTTTTTCCCCCTTGACTTGAAAATTTGGGATGTACTACCATTTCCTTTTTTTGTAAATGTACTTTGGGTTTAGCACTCCACAGATAATCCCACTATTGAAGCTCAACTTCCCTTTCCAACACAGAGCCCCTGGCTTCATGCTTTTGTCCAACACATTTGTGAAGACATTATCAGTCAGTGTAATAGAAGGCAATCAAATCATAGCATGAAACAACTGAGAGTACATTATATCAATAAAGTCCTTGTTTTAAATTACTTTTGTATTTCAGAGTATCAAAGCTAAAATCACCCATTAGGTAACACCTTTTCCTATCCTTATAAATAAGATCAAGAGCATTTACCAGGTCAGAGTTAAATTCAGACAGACTGCAGCTAGATGTTCTATAAATACAGCTTATGATGGTGCAATTAGCTTCAGTAAAAACAGCGTCAGCAGAAAAATTGAGGTAATTGTCCCTGTCTGGTCTTTCTTTGTAGCTCAGAGTTAGGTTAAGAAAAAGAGATACACCCCCACCCATTCTGTCATACCTGCACCTGCACACATGATTATACTTAATAAAGCTGTGCTGCCTTTGGATAACCATGTTTCAGTAAGTCATAGAACACTGAAAGGAAAATCAAGATGAGATGAATATATGTAGAAAATATCGTAATTTTGGCAAGGGTGCGAATATTGGAATGGAAGGACAGTTCATTTTACATTCTTCTCTGATAGACAGAAGATTTAAATTGGCTTTCATCACAGTAGCCGGATATCCCATCAGAAGACTGTTTCAGCTGAGCAAGACAGTTCATGTCTGGGTCATTATTGCACAAAATGTTCGTTACAAGTTGAATGTTCCTGGAACCTGACGTGTGGTGGTTGAAAGATATTTTGAAAGAAGTGAGTATCGGTTTGGTTTACATATGCAGAGCCATTATCCAATCAAAAGTGAGGCTGCTAAAGTGAATATTTGGAGATGATATTCTAATCCAATATTAACAGAGGAGAAAAAGCTTAAGAAGAGTTTTTAAAAATCCCATGTAGTTGGAAATCCTAGACACACATGTTAACTCGTGCTTGGAGATGTTTCTCCCCTGCTGCTGAGTGCGAGTTTAACCACCAATCAATCTGTCGTAGCTAATGACAGCATCGTCTCCTCGTTCTCTGGCCTCTGTCAGATTCTCTCACATTGCTTCACGTATTCGCTTTTAGCCTGAAAAAGAATTTCACTCTCTCATGCATCCTCTATTTGTGACCATTTAAAATAATTGTCACTGACCTTATACATCCTCTGTTTACATGCACCAAAAAGAGAGGCTTTTGACCTCAAACATCCTTTGTTTATGTACGATGCCTCGATTTTTTTCCCATTGTGTACTGTCAGTATAACCACAGTATCTGTCTCTCACGAGAAACACTTCAATTTCCTTCCCCCAGGTTGATGCCCATAATGTTGTGCCCTGCTGGGTAGCATCTGGTAAACTGGAGTACTCTGCCAGGACCATAAGAGGAAAGATAACCAACCTCTTGCCAGAGTTCCTCACTGACTTTCCTCCGGTGGTCAAACACCCTTGCACAGCCACAAGAACTGCCAAAGTAAGTGCTCTATTAATACCAAAGTGCTCAGTGAGATTTCTGTGAACACCTGCCACTCATGACATTGTGCCTTGCTATTGTGAGGAGGATAATTAACTCAGAATAATTATTAGCGGTTGCTTAAAATGGTTGTCTTAGCTCAACACAAGAGGAAAAAAGACAACTTTTAGGAAAGTGTCAGTGAATTTCCAAGGACAACAAATGTGTTTCTTTCAACCTTCAAACAGTGGTCTCCTTTTTTGGCACATTATTTATTGATGACTGAAGATGTACCGTAGACTTTTTTGACTGTTCAAAAGTTGACTTTTCCTTCCCAAAACCACATATTAGCACCTCGGGGGTGTGAGCTTTTGCAGCTGTGCTGTGATTGATATGCTGTTCACTGCTTTGAGCTCTCACTTGCCTCTCAGTGAGCTGCGAGCTGAAGGTGAAGCGCCCAGACTTCCCTCAATTCTTTTGATGTTCAGACTTCTTAGTAACACCAGAGCATATTGTAGCTCATCTGTCACATCTGTCGACAGCGGCCCCTTCTGATGTTCTCGCCTCTCCTGTCTTCACCTTGCAGCCGGTAGACTGGACCAAAACCCTGGCCTCGCTGCAGGTTGACAAAACAGTGGGAGAGGTAAGCTGGGCTACGCCTGGCACCAGGGCAGGGATGGCCATGTTGGAGTCCTTCATTGATGTGCGGCTCAAACTTTTTGGCACCCAGCGCAACGACCCAAACCGTGCTGCCCTCAGCCAGCTCTCCCCCTGGATCCGCTTCGGTCAGTACTAAAAAAAAAAAGTGCAATCAGTATAGTTGTAGTAGTGTTTTCTTTAGGTAAACACGTTTCTTACAGTCACAGAAACCCTGACAAACATACAAGACACCATGGAAATCCATTGACTAATCTTTATAAACTCAGAATTATTGCTAAAATGAAATTCTTTTTTTTTTTTTTACCGTTTTTATCTCCTGTTTCCCACTAATGTCTGTATTCTGTCTCTCCACTTCTCTTCATTTTTTCTTAATTTCTTCATCCACTCTATCTCTCTACCTCTGTCCCTGTACACCTTTTTTTGTCTATTCTGGGCTCCGTTGCATCAGGGCACTTGTCAGCCCAGCGTGTGGCGCTGGAGGTTCGGCGTTTGGGGAAGAATGCAGGCGAGTCTGTCTCTTCCTTCATCGAGGAGCTGGTGGTGCGCAGGGAGCTGACCGACAACTTCTGCTTCTACAACAAGAACTACGACAGCGTTAAAGGTCAGTTGAGATCCTAAAGGAAACTTCACCCAACAGTTAAATATTTCGTATTGTTTACTCACCCTGAGTTGTCCTGGATGTCTGATAAAAACATTATATCTGCATGCCTCACAGAGATCCGGGCTTCAAAAACTGAAGCTGTTTCTGTTAAAATGGAGTTTATTACCAATTTCGCCAAGCACCGGTATAAAGGATAAGAAAAAGCCCATTTAAAATTCTCAAACTCCTCATGCATTATGAGGCAAGTCTCTATTTGTATGGTCAGTATGCCCTTATGCTTGAGGCATCTTCCAAAAGTGTTTTATTTAGCTTTTTTTTTATTGGGACAAAGACTTTGGGAAGCTTAGTTCTCTGTGAGGCATGAGATTACACTGAAACATTTAAGACTACCTGATTCAAAGTACAGTTTTTGGGTGAAATACTCCTTTTAATAAATTGGCTGATGGCATCAGCTTGGCATTCAGATGATCTACCCTCATTAATTTGCCACACAAATGAATTGGTCTTTTTTTTTTTTTTTTTTTTTGTTAATGTTGCTCTATGATCTGTGTTGCATTCAGGTGCCTATGAGTGGGCACAGAAGACCTTGAAAGATCACGCCAAAGACCCCAGGCCATACGTCTACACACGAGAGCAGCTGGAGAAAGCCAAGACCCATGACAAGCTCTGGAATGCAGCCCAGGTACAACACTGACGAAAACGAAACACACACAGTACACCTCACATTATTATTTAAAGCATCTTAAAGGACCATCCCGGACATTTGCAGTGTTTTCCCCATTTAATATAATTTCCCCAAATTTTCCATCACAACATGTGGGGATACTAAAGATTTCACAAAGATTTTTCAGAAGTCATCGACATTCATAATAATTCACAATGGACAACTTTATTCCTGTGATGGCATACTGGTGTGAAGAAAGTTTGAAGTCTCTGAAAGCTCATTTTCATATCGTAGTGGAATGAATGGAAACCAATGGTTGGATAAAAGGTTGGAAAAAATGATATTGTCACATATTGGGGCGGGTCCTTTCCGTGTGGAGTTTGCATGTTCTCCCCGTGTCTGCGTGGGATTCTGCCGGGAGCTCGGGTTTCCCCCTACAGTCCAAACACATGCAGGTCAGGTGAATTGGACATACTAAATTGTCCCTAGGTGTGAATGTGTGCATGAATGTGCTTATTTGTCTGCCAGACGCCGTAATGGACTGGCCAACTGTCCATGGCAAACTGTCCAGGATGTTTCCCCTGCCTTCCGCCCAGTGAGCACTGGGATAGGCCTCAGCCCCCCCCCAACCCCAGCCCCCCCTCCGCGACCCTCATGAGGATAAGCGGTTTGGAAAATGAATGAATGAATGAATGAAAATGACATTGGAGTTGTAATACACGTCTGCTTTCTTTGGGATAAAGATCAGCAGAAACAGGACGTGTACATTTTGTAGATGTTAGGCTAAACATGAAAAATCACTGGTATGGTCCTTTAACCATCTTGCTTATTTATTTATCATATGGAAGTTAGTCTTTGTATTGTTTGAGTGTAGTGTAAACAAGCTTTCTTCCTACCATGTATTGTCTCACCTTCAGTACCAGATGGTCAGTGAGGGGAAGATGCATGGTTTCCTGAGGATGTACTGGGCGAAAAAGATTTTGGAATGGACTTCTTCGCCAGAGGAAGCGCTCTCTATTGCCCTTTACCTAAATGACCGTTATGAGCTGGATGGCCAGGATCCCAACGGTTTTGTTGGTAAGGCACAGGCTAAATTGTTTTTATCTCATTATTGCAAAGGTGGCGCTGATTTACCGTAGTTTTTCTCACTAATGTCTGCTTTGTCCCTGCTGCGTTCCCCTCCCGCAGGTTGTATGTGGTCTATCTGTGGCATCCATGACCAGGGCTGGGCAGAGAGGCCTATTTTTGGAAAGATCCGCTACATGAACTACAAAGGCTGCCTTCGCAAGTTTGATGTGGCCGGGTTCGAGAAGAAATACTGTCCCAAAAACCTTTGAAGCATAAGAAAAAAAGTTCAGAGGGATGACAAAAAAAAAAATCTGACAGCCTGCGTGTCACACATGTTACCTCAGGAGATGTTTTCTGCAGCCTTTCTAGTTGTAGATTCTCTTTTCTTTTGCTGTTTGTTTTTTCTACAAAGTGTTTTCAGTGTACAGATGCTCAGGGGACGTGAGTGGCCTGTTATTTAATATTCAGACATGGTTTTCATGCTTATGATAACCATAAGCTGTTTTCTGGTTATTTACTATACACTGAACTATAGTAGTAAACTTAATATTTAGATGATATTATAATCTCTGTGGTGCCTAGGCTGTATGCTTGAAATTATATACATCTTATACTTTTTTTTTTTACATTGCTGTATTTTTTTGATTGAATACTATACTCATTTTTATCTTTTTTATACGATATTCCTTCCTTCTTTTTTTAATTTAATTTTTTCAATTACAGATTCCATTGCACTCGCTGTCCTTGTTAGAGGAATTTAAAGGAAATGTCTCAGTTTGCTTTTACCACAGACTTAAATTGATGACCAGTTTGTCTTTGCCACTGTTTCTGTTACTCTTTTCCCTCATCATTTTTCTCACTGTATTTTGTGTGTAACTGAAAAACTAAAAAATAATTGTTGCTTTAAACGGATGATTCAGCCTGGTTATTTCTTACTCAACAGAATATATTCACACAATCTACTCTTCTGCTCACAATCTACTATGTTTATCAAAACCCTCGATTTCCTTTGCTTCCGTGCACAGACAGTGTTGGTATTTTAAAACATATTTCTGTGCTATGCCTGTAATGTTATCAACACAAGGGTGGCAAAACACATTTTGGACAACCCGAGGTTTTTTCCCCCATATCCTCCGTTCCAAAAAAATGAGATCTGAAAGGGTAAATATGTGCGTTATGTTTGTGCAATTATTTTGTAAGCAGTGAGTTACTCCTCAGCTGCAAATTTGTAGTTTTATTGAGCATAGATATAATTAAGCATAGAAACAGTAGCTTTTTCTTCCATACATAATTAACTGCAGCCTCAGTACTGGTAGATGAAAGCAATCCCTGCAGGTGACAACATGCTTTAGTCAATCTCACCAATTACAGCATGAAACTTTGTCTGTGTTTGAGGCTTTTTTGTTTAGTTAGTTGATTCCAGAGGAAGGAGACATGGTGCCTCCCAAGACAGTGCTTTTTTTTGTGCTAATTAGCTAAACCAGTCCTGTGGTGGAGTTATCAGAGATAGCACTATTGCTATGTGATAAATAACCATTAGTGGAGTGGTTCCATGCTCCCCAGGACCCAAAATACCGCTTTCCACACATTTAATTGCATTCGCCCAACATCCCAGGTGTAAATCAGCCAATATTAGATGAGTAGAATGAAAATTAGCAGTGCTCTTGGTCTCAGGACAAGGATTATGAGCCACTGCCTTAATATAACCCAGTTAGGATTTTGTGCTTTTTATCATCAGCAAATTCATGTATCATTATCTAATAGCAAACCTGACTGTTCATGGCAACAAAAAGCAACTAATTGCAATTTTAATGCATAAAAGCCCATTTTCTCACACAAGATATGAGTTTGAGGCCCAAAGCCATCTTTTAATTTTTTTTTTTTTTTTAACCTCACTTTGGCACATATTAATTATATTCTTGGTCATGCCGTCACAGAAAAGAAAAAAAGTTTCTCAGCAATTCCTCAGCAACATTAGTCCGCTTTACGTAATTCTTCTGTGCGTCAAACACACCAGTCCAACAATTGTCTCTTTCATTTCCAGATGGGAGTCCAGTGTGAGAGTGCGAGCCCACTACGATGCCCTTATATAGATATTCTTCCTGCAGGACATTAAACAGATGTGCTATAAAGTTATTTTAAACCCTTCGGAAGAAATGGGCTCTGGGTGCAGGGATAAACTCTAGTAGGATCCCAGGTCCTGTAATCGTCAAGCTCAGCTGTGTTTTGCTTGTCTGTTTGCTTGTTTGTTTTTTTGGACTGTCTGGACTTCTGCTTTATTAAATAGTGTGCAGCAGAGAGTGACATGAAGATATAATCAAACCCCACAATGTTGCAAAGAAACAGTGTGGGCCAATTGAGCCAGCAGGGAGTCTCACATTCAGAAAATATCTAGCTGGCACGCTCGGTGTCTGACAAAGTGAGGCGGATGATACGTGATCTCGGTTGGCGGGAACTGACTGGCTCTAATGGGGATTCGCATGAATTTTAACAGTTAATTTATTCAGCCACCCATGGCAGAAAATATCTCAGCTAATGTTAACGCGGTGTCTGTGCACATCAGCAAGTGCTCCAGCGAAATGGCTTGGGCCGGGGCTTCTCCTCACTGAAAACTGGGCTGGCTTGTTTATTTACACATACAGATACAAAATAAAATTAGCAGGGAAATGTGAGGGAGAATTGCCTAAAAACCCTCAAGGGGCTTGAAAAGTGACATTCTCCAGGCAGCATATGACTGGAAATAATTTCAGCAATGAAGTATAAACTATCTGTATGTGTCTCACAAGTAATTATAAATAAAGTAAAAGGAAAAAAAAAAGTGCATCCCATAAATACCCTATTACACAAGTATAATGAATTAGTCATAGTCAGAAAACACTCACACACACACAACCATACATGTATTTACACATCATGAACACACACAATACACAAATCCTATCATTAACAGACAAAGAGAATACACTCATGTGATATGACTTTGAGTTTCCATAAGAGAACAACGATAGGAGAAAATAAGTACAAACAAGTAGATAGAAAAAAAATGATGGTATTCATAATAGACCTTTGGACTTGGAAAATATTTGTTTGACACAACTAAAATAGGCAGTCCATGTGGAAAATATTGATTGGTTATGAGAAGTGATTTCAAAGTGATTTTAAACTGCTGTGGAGACAAATTTAAGAAAAGTAAGGGCACAAAATTTCAGATTTTGGAGCCTCGGTAATATCTACCAAACTGAGATTGGGAAGTACAAGAATGAGGGGGTCTAAGGAGCCAAGAGCTATGTGTGGAGTAATTTTCATGACATATTTCCATATAATTATCAATACAGAACTCAGGGGAAAAGCTCTTTTTAAGGGATAATGAACAAAGAAAGCAGTCTGGAGATGATTTACTTGATAAAAAGTGTTGACACCTAATTGAACAAATAAAGGCTGAGCAGAATGTTTTCGCTGTACACAATTTATTATTCTATTATTCTTAGTGTTTGTCTCTGAAGACGGTACATGGACTCAACATTTTTCTGATGAGTACATTTCCAAGCTTTATCACAATAATTACTATACAGATGAACCACAGAATAATGTAATATAGAATAGAATAGAATAGAATAGAATAGAATAGAATAGAAGATGCTTTATTCATCCCACAGAGAAATTCAGGTATCCAGCAGCTCAAAAATAACATATGATAATAAATAGATAAAAAAAAAATATATATATATATATATATATATATATATGGGTGTGTGTATGTAGTGGCTACCTCAGAGTTTTGCCTACTATTCCAATATAAAGGCTCTTAATAAATTAATTTGTACCCACAGTAACAGTTTACTGGCCTTTTCTCGGTGGGGAGAAACACATCAGAGTGCAGGAGTCATGACGTTCTCCCACCCTCCAGGGGACATTCACGCTCCCTCTCGCCTGTGCAGTTGCGTGAGTCATATTAGCATGACAACATGAGTGAGTAGACATAAGAAAGGCTCAGTCACAGCAGAATTAATTTATTCTGGGATTTACTGGACTGGTGCAGTACTGTTTCCATGAATTGGCTGGACAGCTAATCCTTTCGTCTGAGACTGATATGACAAGATGAAAATGAAAATGATGAAGTGGTGCCAGATCCAGTCAATGCGCTGCTGATAGCTCTCTCTGCGCCGTCCCATTGTCGAGCAATATGTACCTCTCCTGAATTGGAGTCACTGTCTGTGTTAATATTTAGTAGTATCCTGGGTCCTTTTTTAATACAGGAGTGCTGCACTTGGTGCTCTGCTTATTAGCCTGATATTGTGGTGTTGGTAACCTTGACGCCCCAATTCTGGTCAGAGCCAGCATAAAATATGAAAGAGAGAGAAAAAGCCTCCAGCGATGCTTCTTTTTCTTTCAACAATATCATTTACTGCCAAGGTTATCTTAAAACAAAATGTGATTTTAAATGTGTAGCGTTTGCTGCCCTGGAATCTGTAATCATTGCCATTGAGATTTTCTTTTTCCACAATAATTTGGTGTTTTACATAAACCTTGATTTCTGAGGTTCTACAGGAAAGAGTGCAGCTAACAAAAACGTAGGCATGACCTGGGTCCTTATCACAGCAGCTTGCATCAGTGTTACAGTACATTATTTAAACAGACTGATGTTGACTACAAATATCCAGGGAAGCAAATATCAATGTTGCACTCACATCCAAAAATCTTATTGAGTCATTTAGTCTCATATTCACAGTAACAATCTTGTTTTTCTTAAAACAAGTGAAAAATCTGCCAGTAGGATGAGATAAACCAGTGGGCTAATCTGACTTTTTCTGCCTTGTTTCAACATGGTTATACTGGTTTGGCCTATTTTAGTCGCTGGCACCGTCCTGTTCAGCAGAAAACAGGCCATCGCCATGTCCCTCTTCATCCTCATCCTCTCCCTCAGTGTTTGCTAGTGGGTGAAAGCCAACCCCAGATTCACTCTTGTTGTGGAACAGGCTTTGTCCACATTTCACCTCACTATATTCCCTTTTTTCTGTGGTCCATCGTCCGATTATTGTAGCTTCCTATTGGATGTGGTGCTATCAATCTGGCACTGTGAGCTGTGATTGGCTGGGAGCTACTCACCCACTGCCCAAAGGCCGACGCCCAGAAGAGTCCTGGGCCCAGCAAAACGAGGAACTCCAGGCAGAGGGCAGGCTCTCTGCAGACACACACACCAACACACACTGCTGGTGGCTCATAAGTGATGATTGAGAGGGATTATTTTTGTATGAGTCTTTGGAAAATCCTGCTCATTCTGGTTTTAAGTGTCAGTAGTGGCATCATTTTTGTGTATCCCGCTGCCTGGTGAGGGTGTTGTTGGCTGTTGTGCACCGCTCTCCCTCCACTGGTTGTGTGTGGATGCTTGTATTGAATTCAAAATCCCCGTGTTAGTGTCCAGGTCTGCTAATGAGCCACACTCCTTTACCTCCAGGCCACAGAGCGGCCTCACACGCCAGCCCGTGCCATGCTCTCTGTCACGACCATCTGCTCCAACCGGTCCTCGCTCACCAGGTCTGGACTCTAATGCCTCTCCCATGTCGAATTTACCTTCCAGCTTGAGTCGGACCAACAGATCATCCTCATGCTACGCTGAAACTAATTTCTTTAGATAACACCTCACATATCCTCCTCTCCGGTGATTCATATCCCCCGTCTCAAATCTTCCTCCTCTGCTCTCTCGAATGGGTTCTTATCTTTAAGTAACATCCCTTCTACTGCTCATTTGCTCTTATTTCTCTCATTTCTTTTACAAGCACTTGTCTCACAAGATTTCTCCCGGGTGATAAGAATATTGTCAGAGTGCTATAGCTCTGAGCTTCACATCCCTCACTATAACGCTGGTGTTAATGTAATGGTGGTGATCTATCAGTTGAGGCTTAATTTACTCCTGCACTAATTGAACGAGAGCGCTAACCGAATGCCTAAATTACTAAATGTAATTTAGTCATTTCATTATCTTGTGAGTCAGAACACTCCATTATGGTGCATATATAATACTTACACAGTTCGTATGTAGGCTGGGTTTTAGCACATTAAAAAAACATTTTGCCATGTCCTGAGATGAAAAACTTTGCGGTTTCTCCAGCCGACAATTCCTTGTGAGCGTCTACTTTTTATTGTTCCACTTGAAGGCAGCAAAGTAAACCCGTGGACGTGATTCTTTTGAATGAGAACTCCAGAACACCGCACTGAAAAAGCTGAGAATCAATATCCATTTTGTAATCTATGGGAATTTGAGTGAGTGAACGTCAGACACATAAAGCAAACGGCATTTGCCACTTGGGTTGATATTTACTTTAATTTCATTGGACTGACATCCTGCTCATGTAATTCTTCAAAGTTTAATGACGCTGTTTGTTTGTTTTTACACTGTCATGCTTGAAGTGCCGGCGATGGTAATCATACCCGTGCTCATGATTGAAAACCATTACTTGGGCAAATAGTAATATATCCCTTTAAATGAATTTCTGTTTGTGGAGCCAGGGGTGCAAACTAAATATTGCATTCTGCTATGGTAATGGAAATTGTGAGTAGAAGGCATTTCATTAGCACTGCTGCGGCACACCGATAACACCAAGTCATTCCAAACTCATCTGTCTGTATCATGTCAGGTCACTCATCTCCGTCTCTCCATCAGTCTGTCCTCCCCCATCTTCTTCTCATTATTTGCCTTCATTTATCCAAATTAAGAAAACCATTCTACTTCACAAGTGTACCGTGATTCTATCTTGACCTGCTGGCTTCTTCTCGTCTTCCTCCCTGTTCTCCTCCTCATCCCTCCATCTCCTCCCACTCAGCATTTCAGCCGTCTCCAGAAGTTTGTTTTCTCCTGCTCTGCGTGCCACCCACAGCCGTAATCAGACAGCACACTAGACACATCGGCTTGTTTGAGTGCAATACTTTCTTCATCACTAATCAGAAACTGCATTACAGGTAGGACCCAGCACTTAAAAAGGGAAATATTTCTGAGCTGCGGTTGAGATTTGTGAGGAGGTAGAGGAGTGCTGCAGCAAAGAAATAAGGAGACTCGTTAAACACTGTGCATGTTTCGGGGTTTTACTAATAACTGGAACACTGGATCCAGCAACACATAACACGACAAGAATTACCACAGAGTACAATGACAGAATACAGAGATAGAGATACATGCATATTTAAATAGTGTAAGATATAACTACATCAGATCTTTTGCATTATTAAATTAATTCCTGGTATTGTCTGACATAAAACAGTGAAAATGACAACAACAGTGAACCTGTACAATCTTTTCCCATCAGAAGATCAATATCTAATATATAAAATATTTAATGGTGCACTGGACAAACATGAACACTGCCTCTATAGGGTCCCCACTTCAATGCAATTTTGCACAGTGCACCTTTAAGCAAACCATAATAATTTGTAAGATAGATAAATCACATTACTGTTCAGCATATATAAATAATGACATTACACAACACAGTTATCCAAGCAATATGTGCTGGAATGGATGTAACACATAGACTATGCATTATGCACATGTATTATGGCATATAAAATCATTATGCCTGGAGTATTTTCTGAATGTATTTGAATGCCCAAGATTATTTAACTTTCTCGCAAGTAATACATGCTGTAGGCCTTTTGCAGACATTCATGATAATTATGTTTATTCTTCAGTGACTGTTCTCCTTGTCAGCTTTAAATGAAACCTATTCATTCCTTGAGGTATAACACTCTACGACATCAGCTATATTCCTGCCCTTGGTTTTATACTGGAAACTGCAGTCGTTTGCCATGAATGCATTTAATCTTGACACTCTGGTCAAATGTTCGTTGTTTACGTGCCGCACTGTGCAGCGGCAGTAAATATGAAAAGTGGGAGATATAAAGCTCCAACAAAACTTATCTGAAAACTATATCTCTCATACAATAGCTACATTCAACTATTTCACAAAAAGGTTTCCTTTAGAGATACTGGATGAGAAAATATTATCATATTACATCATATCATATTTGTCTAATAATTTCATTCCTCAGCCAAAGCCTTGACCTTTTCAGAGAGGTTGCTGATGTAATATTTCATTTTGTTTGGTTGCATACGTTCACTTTGATTCAATATGTGTATATATATATATATATTTCTCCTCCATAAGTGTGACTTGCCTTGGTGCATAGAAACTGAATGAGCTGAACCCATTTCATTTCTGTGCTACAGACAGCCTCTGCAGGGTTTAGAATTAGATTCAGCCAATTTTAGTCTTTAATCGGGCTTCCATCATTGTGTGTTTTCTCACACACGGTGCTGCGCGGGGTCAACTGTAAACTGCGCGAGGGCATCACTCCGCAGGTGGCAGAATAACATGTAATGTGCCTGAACATCTCTCTGAACCTGGTGGACATGAGGTTGTAGAGGATGGGGTTGATGGCAGAGCTGAGGTAGAAGAAGACTCCAGAGATGATGTGCACGTGCTCGAAGATCTTGAGGTGCTGCACAGACCAGGTGTCAATGTAGCTCCACATCAGGCGGTCCACATGGAAGGGAGCCCAGCAAAGGCCGAACACAGCCACGAGCACACCTGGCCATCAGAAAGACAGGTCACATGAACAGAGGAGCTGAATGAATACAAAATGGACAGATAGGTTGTTAAAAAAAAAGGAACAGAACGCCAGATTGTAGGAACATACACACGCCACGTTCCTAGAGATGTTCAGTAACATCACATATCAAATCCAACCAGCTGCACGCATCACATATAGGAGGATGGGGTATAACATGGTCAAGTCAAATGATGGTAAAATGGACTGATGAAAAAGGAACAGAGAAAGGCCTATGGGCACAGTATGAGCATGCTCACATACACACACACACACACACACACACACACACACACACACACAGAGTCCATTTAAATTCAGCTTACTGCTCATTAGCGAGCTTGTAGGAAGTATAGTTCAAATGACATCTTACACAGCATTTTCGTGACTTGCCGGTGCCTCGTCCTCTGCTTCTGCTTGTTTGAATTGGAGAGGCTTTCTGGTCCAAAGCTCGACGTGGCCTCCACCATGCTCATTACCCTTTCCCTGTGTAGCCGCAGGCCAATGAGCAGGTACAGGACGCTAATTATCAGCATGGGAAGCAGGAAGAAGAACACTGTGGTGACCAGGATGATTAGGTTGTACATCCAGGTGGGCTTGACCAGACCTGAGAACGGAGGCAACGGGGGATTTAATTACTGTTGTGGAAAACAAAATATTGGCAGCAGTGTAACAATGTGGAGTTGTTTGTTTTATGTGTTTTTAGAGCATTTAGTTGACTGTATCGAGGCAGGGCTGTAAACCGGCTTAAGTTGAGCATGAAGCCAGGCCCGCCGTGGGTATTATATGAGTTCCCATCACACAAACCTCTGAGCCCTTTTTGTCATTTTCCCCCCACGATCGAAGGTCAGGAAAAAGACTACGGGGCTCTGTCCATCCTTTTTGCTTGTCCGTCATACACAATTTATGAGCCTCTGCTGGCCTGGCCTGTTTTGGATGTAACTTTGGGGGAATGATGGATTTTGACACTGGGGTCTGGAATTTTGATTAGCCCACCGCAGTGCCACCACCAGGCCAACAGGGCCCAAGCTTCACACTCAATTTTTCAGACACTGCCTGGTCAAATTTGATCAAGCTTTGAGGAATGATGCATTTTTACAACGATATCCAGCATCCATAAATTAAAACTGATGGGCCCACTCAAGCTCCACCAACAGAACAAAAAGTGCCTAAGCTTCACGCGGCACCCCATGTCATACATACAAAAATATCCACTTACACCCTGGGCAATGTGCACCAGCTGTGTGTGATGCAGTAGAAATCTTGGTAATTAGTAGCTCTATTTGTCACCATGCTACACAATTAAAGGTTACATTCCATACCCACCACATATAGCAGACTGGGGGAACTCCCGTCCAAACTTTGGAGGCAGCATCACCACCCCATGGAGGCTGGTGTTGGGCACGGCACACAGCATGGACAGCACCCACAGCGAGAGGATGACACGCTTGGCGTGGGCACGTGTGGTGACATGTTTCACTTTGAGGGGGTGCACCACGGCCACATAGCGCTCCACACTCAGCGCCGTGACGTTGAGGATGGAGGCGAAGCAGACCGTCTCAAACAGGAAGGTTTTGAAGTAGCAGCCTCCTTCCCCCAGCAGGAAAGGGTAGTTCTGCCACATCTCATAGAGCTCTAAGGGCATGCCCAGCACCAGCACCAGCAGGTCGGACACCGCCAGGCTCAGCAGGTAGTAGTTGGTGGGTGTCTGCATCACCTTGTAGCGCACAATGACGGCGCAGGTCAGGGTGTTGCCCATGGCTCCCACCACAAAGATGATGAGAAAGGTGACGCAGACTGGAAGAAATACGGGGGATGTCAGGGGTCCCAGGAAAAGAGCCAGATACTCCGTCTCGTTTAGGCATATTTCAGCCAGGACTTGGGCGGTAGCATTAGCCCGGACCCAAGAGATATTCATTCCACACACTACGGCAGCCTCAGGGCAGCCTATGTCAGTGTAGAAGGTGGTGGCAGAGGTGGTGGAAAGAGCCACAAAGGAGCAGTTCGACGCCGGCTTCATATCTGTTGGGAAAGATAGAGGCTACCAAACCTAAAATGGGAGATCAGATTTTTAGAGATTTTTAAGATAAGAAGAAGACAAATAATAAGGCTGCGGCCTGCTCAGCAGAAAGCATGATGTGTTTGCTCTTGTTTATGTTTGCTTGCAGCAAATGTGAATGGGGAGCTTGGAGAGGGAGACTCAGTGAGACTCAATAACAGACTCAATAATGTGGCCATAAATTTTAAAATATAATCAGCTTGGTGGCTGCAAACTATCAGATGAAACACTTTGATGGAATATATGGAAAAAAGTTTTAATTAAAAACAGTTTTTCAACCAAGACTGAAATACTTAATTGGAGAAGGATTAAATAATAATTCAACACCTCTTTTTTAACTGTTTTGCCTCTACATTTTATAAAATCATCTAAAAATCATGTGCTCTACTGGATCTAAAGCATGCTGTTTACTCCTAACGAGTGTAAACAATGGCTTTTCACTACTGCGCCTGCCTATTAGAGTAGCCTTAAGGTCAGAAAATGACTTGTGCAACTGTTACGTACATAGTAAAAATAGCGTATTTTTAAATCTTTGTCCATCTTTATTTTGAAAAATCCCACACTTCAAACTAAGGCATTGCATAGTTTTATCCGGTTGTAGCCTAATACACACTGTTTGAGTCCAAATAAACTATTCAGACAGGTTTAAATCATCCATAGTATTCAATATACGCTCAGAGTTGGTGTAGGCAGCACGCATGCAGACAAGCAGCAGCACAGCGAGTTCATTGAACCATCGGTGTGAATGGCCAGCACAGATATAAATCAAGATGACTCACAGAACTAACGTAACCTCAGCGACAACTAACACTGACACATGTTCCCTTGTTAGGAATTAATGCTGAGCAAATTGTGAAGGCTTTGGATATCCATACTGAGACAATTTCTCCATTCAACATGCAAGAGGGTTATTAGAATAAGTTCATTTCTGTGGCTGAAAACGCACCTGCATGTGGAGGAATCCGTGAAGCCTCGTCCTCTTGTTATTCAGAAGGCAAACGAGAGAGGAAATGTGAGAACGTTCATGTCCATCAAGTTTCCCTTCACTCCAGCAGTTTGTTTACGGGGTAGTTTGTTTATGTGGCACTTGATCTTCGGCGCTAGAGTGCATGAGAGCTGCTTCCACTTCCCCTCTTTGTGTACCAGAGAGCTGAGAGCCACAAAGACTACTTCTCCTCACCCCACCTCTCTCTCTCTCTCTCTCTCTCTCTCTCTCTCTCTCTCCCTCTCTTCATCACAGAAGCATCCCATTTAACAGCCTGTTTCTACCTCTTTGCCTCCTCCACTTTCCCTCATCCCCCGACCTCGCTCTCACTCTCTCTCACACGCATACACACACACTTTCATTATATGTATGCCCATCATGCGTATGTCAAGGCAAGTTCAGTGTGCTTTACAGTAAAACATGTCCATCTTTGAATCCAAAGGGATCTTGTTCATCTGTGTCCTCCAGTCTGTTTCTTCCCCCCAATTTTATGACTGGCTTCACTGGTTTAGTGTGAAAATTACAGTTAGATTGCTGTGACCCTGGAGCCATATACGACGGCTCCAGGGTTAAATGTAAGTAAAATGTAAAAGGGAAGAAGAAGAAGAAGAAGAAGAAGAAGAAGAAGAAGAAGAAGAAGAAGAAGAAGAAGAAGAAGAAGAAAATGTAAAGTAAAAAAGCAATATGAGTGTTTAGAAGCTGTAGAAAGGTATATCGCATCTCACATTTTGCATTTGCTCGGAGAAGTGGCAATGAGCGGCATCAATAACTGGATGCAATGAATAACGCAATAAAGCAATAAAGTGTGGCATATTTGTTACACTTACATTCAGTGGTTGCTTTGTTTTTATCAGTCGCATTATTCTGAGGCTTTTATTTTTGTTATTGTTATTGCCAACGCGCTGATAAAATTGAAAAGAGCTGTGCCACGTGAGAGTGAAGTGAATACATAAAAAATATGGAGAGAAACACATTTAATATTTGGATGGTTTATTTTTAGCACTGGCTGCCTCCTTATTTCATCTGTCAGTGCACCATATCAATTGAATAGAAATGTCTATGTGATGATAAAGATTCGGTACAATAGTTTAAGTTCTGCTGATTTTTTCCCCTCTCTCTTTACATGTTTCTTTTTCTTTTTTTTTTCTTTTTTTTTTCTTTTTTTTTTGATCAAGCCTGGCCTAAGCTGTGCTGTGTGATCAGCAGAATCTTACATCCTATTACATCACATCTGCAGTCATTAGCGGTTGCCAGACAGTGGAAATAAGGGTAAAAACATCTCAACATGTGAACAGATGTCTTGGCTTCCAGTGACTCATAGTAGTCGGCTTTACCTTTGTCATACACATATGAGTCATCGGGCATGTCATTCAGCTTGATTGTTGGGATTTCTGTGAAATACTGTCGTCCTTGGAGCGCTGATGAATGCCTTCCCCTACCGCACAGCAAATGGCTATATAATGAGGGAGGTGTTTTATCTTTGTGTTTGCATTAGCTTTCTGCTGGGGGATGTTTCCACCTAGGGGAGAATGGCAGTTATATTTGACGTCTGGTTTTGCATGGCTGATGAATGCACAGGTAGGCCCAAGAAGAAACTCACTCCATGCACTGTACTTACAGACAGGCAAGACTGGAAACAGGGAATTTCAGGTGCAATCAATCCTTGTCAAAGCTTGTCAGTGAGCAGAAAATTCATAGTTTTGGCTGGTTGCACATGCTCAAAATGATTCTCTCCTGTGTCTTGGACCTCCGCCCTCCAAAACCTTTCCTCTCCGGCTCCCCTGTCTCGCTGTGACACCTTCCTCTCCGGCGGTATGCAATTCAATCGCAGCTTTTAATCCCAATGCTGGGAGTCAATATTTCCCTGGCAGAGAGGTGACATATTTTGGTTGCTGACTCCATTTAGTTGTGCAATCATTAGACCTCTGTGTTGGCCCAAATGAGACCCAAGACCTGGACAGCAGTGCGACTCCCTCACCAACAAATCTCCGCGGCACTGAAGGTTATTTATTTATTTATTTCACTTCAGCGGTTTGCAGTTTTACTTTACTTTTAGATAGAACAGAGCAGAGCAGAACAGAACTGGACCAGACAGAACGGCACAGAACAGGACTGGATCGGACCAGACCAGACCGGACTGGACTGGACTGGACTGGACAGGACAGGAAACAACTGAACAGGATCGGAGAGGACATGATAGGACAGGACAGGGCAGGACTGAACAGGGCAGGACAGGTCAAGACAAGACAGGACAGGACAAGAAATCACAAAACAGAACCAGACAGTACAGGAGAGGACAGGACAGGACAGGGCAGAAATTCAAGTTTATGCTCCAAGCCCAATATCACTGTTAACAGTCCCAAAGGGCTTTACATGCCCACAAGTGTGCAATAAGCAGGGAGCTTCCCAAAAAAGCTCCTAAAAAAAAAAACAAAAAAAAAACACAGCTGTAACAGGGAAAGAATGAATAGAACAAAGTAGAACAAAAGAGAATATGATAAAACTTTACTGTCCAACTATGTTAGGAAACTTGTCTTTGGTCTAACATAACCACTGCAAACAACATACAGCCATTTTTATTATTAAAAAAAAAAAAAAAAAAACACATGAAAAAAAGACATTCAGAATAATTTAGGAGGCTAATGGGAGAGAAGAGCTCTTGTAGCTATGCATGTCCTAAAATTTTGGGAAGAGGTTGACTCGGGACATGCTCTATTCCAATAAGTTTCCCGCGGACAGCAGCCCTATACAGCTCATCAAGCTGTTTCTGCTGCCTGCCTGCGAGGCTGCCAGCCGTTTTGACAGTCCTGCCAAGCTTTTTTTTTTTTTTTTTTTTTTTTTTTTACCTTAGCCTTTACAGCCCCAAACCAGACTGTAATATTGAAAATATGACTGCTTTCCACAGGGGTAACAGAGACCATTTCCAGTTTATTACAAAATTCATGTATAAAAGTCTTCTTGCTAAAAAAGTGTTGTTGGTATTCTCCAAAAAATTGAGTTCATCATCCAATAAACATATAAGATACTAAACAACTAAAAATGTTATCACAACTGAAAAAGTTGATGTTTGCCACTGGTTGGTCACTGAAGTGTTTGTATGGGGTTGCCATTGCGACCGCTAAGTCACTCGGTTGTATGAATATTACTTCCATTTAAGTGTGTTGCTGATGTTCTGGCAGTGGATAATTTTCTTTCTTTTATTTAAACGTCTGATTGTGGGAAGTATGAATATGTATGTCGCATTAGACTCTGTATATGTGCTGTGACATGAATATATTTAAAGGTGTTATTTTTTCAATGTAGTGCTGTGAATTTTTATCATGAATTCCAGGAAGACTAGATATTGCTACCGCATTAGCTAATGGGGATCTTATAATAAACAATAAACAATCTTTGTAGCAATTACCTACTCGGATTATACAAAATCTGCTCAATGTATGCTGGGATAGTCTCCAGCCCCCTCGTGACCCTGATTAGGATAAGCGAGTACAGAAAATAAATGCATGGATTATACAAGGGTATTGAAGAGATTCTCCACAGGGCAGAGAGTCAGTGTAGCCCCACCTGTGGCACCGGCATCACCCAAATAATAGCCCTGTTTGTGTCTTCCATCTATTTTTGCATTGCATGGAAAATATTCTCACTCATAAGTGACTCACTGAGCTCCACATACTGTAAGTGTGTGTGTGTGCAGTCTGTTTGTATTGTTTGCAAAATTGACAGCAGAGCGAAGAGGCTTCTTGCCGGGTGTCTGCGTGAAATGTTTTGAACAACTCCCACGGCTTCTCGCTGCTCGGTCTGTGAACACCTGCGGATCTTCTTTTTGAGATGATAGACATGTACCAAAACAGCAAATTAGTATCTAATAACAAGTCCCACGTTACCAGGTTACACAGGTACCCTGCCTCTCCAAACACAACACTTTCCAGTTTTCAATTTTTCAACACTTTTTCTAGCCACACCACTGGAAAAACCCATTCATCTGGAGTATTTCAGTGGTTTATGGGTGCTAATGAATTTCATTATAAGAGTGAGTAATTGTGTGCTGTTTCACCACGAGAGCTTAATTGCATCCTCCTTATTTGAGGGCCTTTTGTCACCAGTAGCACGAAAACCTGCACCTTGGAAATACATAGGTCAGCACATTAAAATGGATGGCGATTTTTATTTATTTATTTTTTGTACCGCTGAGGGCTGTTAATGAATGTTCAGTATTTACACACAGTAATGCAGTGCTGATAACAGGGGAGCCGGGCACTTAGCATTGGCATTTTCCCAACTGTGAATCCAAACACGGCCAAACAAAACTGACATTTAAGTTTCTCTTTTAATGTTATCTGAGTATCTGAGTACATTTTGCACACATTTTCAAAGGTGTGTGTGTGTGTGTGCCAGCATGCCTTTTTGAATTTATATATGTGCATGACTTTGTTCGAGACAGTCCATTAAAAAGGCCAGCAGAGATGTTCTCTGCCAAGTGAACTCTGTCAGCAGCATGCCTCCATCACAGTGTCCATTACAGACAGTGCCACAGTTGGAGAGACATTCATGACTGCTGGAGTGTGTCCTGCGTCACACTGACCCTTTCAATACACCAGTGGACCCTCTGAAGTGCAGCTGGTGTGTGGACAGAGACGAGAGCCCTCTTACAGAGCAAGGAGGGGACTGTTCCCGGACGACCAAGCTGGACAAACCAACATTTTACTGCTGTTATTCTTGTTGGCTTGCTGATTTAATAAGAAATGACTTCAGAAAGGCTACAGACTTCATAAAATATATCAAATGTTAGCTCATTTCCATGCTGTAGCGATCTGCTGGAGAGAACATAGCAAACCATGTGATTTATTAACATGCTCGCTTTGTGCTCTCGAGAAATAAATTCTGAAACATATGGTGGCTGCTTGTCGTCTCAGAAACAAATGCTTTGTATATAGTCGGGTGATTAAATATTTGGCCTCAGTGGTGAACACTCCCACCCTTTGCGTGGGTTTTTTCTGGTTGTTCCAGTTTTCTGGAGAGTCTCTAAAAGGCTACAAATAATCACAATGTAACAAGGCAGAAAATGAAAGGAAAGATAATCCTAGTATAAATTCACAAACAAGTTTTTTTTATTATTATCATTATTATGAAAGTAATAATGCACACACACAAAGCAGTGTTTTGTAAAATGTGGTACATCTTCGGCCAGCTAATACTCAAAGCACAAATAAATCACGCAGCACATTTCAAAGATGGAGGATCTTCTACAGGCTGTGCAAACAGACTGAACTCGCCATAGTTAAGATGAAGAAAAAGGCAGGGCCAGGCGTGGGACTGGTGCAGCATGGATCCTGACAGGGATGTGGAGGTGAAACGGACCACAGGGCAGCATGCCACAAAGGGAGTAACCACTTTATGTACAGATCCATCATGGAGAGCATGAGGTGAACCATGGAAACACAGGAAAACCACCAGATATGTACAAAGACTAATTTGATTAAAGTCCTCGTCTCTTGTTTTCAGTTTACCCACTCAAAATCTGAGTATGAATACTGTGACAAAGGATGGCAAGCAGAGGCTTATCATCATTATGGTGTGCATCACTTTTATATTTTGAAACATTTGTATTAGACAACCCACTTTTCTCCCACAGGCCAAATATATGCAAATCAGGTGAACTGGAGACTTTCCATTGTCTTTAGATGTTAATGTGAGTGTATATTGAGCTCTGTGGTGGAGCAGCAATCTGTATAGGGTGTTTCTCTGAATTCAACCCAATGCATGCTGGGATAGGCTCCGCCCTCCCCTGACAACAAGCAAGTGAAGAAATGAATGAACGATAACGTGCTGCTTTACAATTATGTTTCCACTGATGAGTAATTCCTGAAGAATTACTGATAACTTTCACTTTCAACTAAAGTCCTTATACTTGGAAGAAACATATTTCTGTCCGGACAGCTTATGTAACAGATGTGTCATGATAAGAGGTTTGACTTTGGTGGACTAAAACTGCTTTGCACACACATTTGATTTCTGAAATCACTGCTGCACGTGCACAGATTTCATCGGGATAAGCAACGCAGTCGCCCGACAGAACATAAAAAACTGTGCAGCTGGGGAGGAAGACAGTAAGTCCACACAGCAGAGGTGGTGAGGTGGCTGGAGACACCCTGTCACGCTTAGCTGACCAGATATTTTCAAGGCTTTGAGTCAGGAAGTGAAAGGTGATTGGGTAATTCTGAAAAAGCAAGCCAGTGAGGCCGCCATCATCTTCATCTTACAGCACCTGAAGAGTTTCCTGACTGAACTTGCTTCGCTCATACACCAGTAACTCATAAAACATAATAAACAGGCAAGCTAAGACAAATAAACTTAATACTGCCCAATTCAAATTTCCAAACCCATTTAAAGCTCCACCAGGCCCATACAGATGACAGATAGCGTGACTGTGTACATGGATATGATTATATATGACTGCAGTGTGAGTGAGAATATATATTTGTGTCCCAACTGTTTCCAGACATTTTCCAGAAATATGACATGCAGCATTTTTGCAGCACATCCTGAAAAAGAACTAACAGGTCAAAATCAAGATGGGAACATATTAATTTGATAAAATTGTCCAAATATTATTTAAAGCAAGACATAATGCACTTCCTGGTAACACACAACAATGTTTTATAATAAGGATAGGAGCTACAAACGTAATTTTAAAATGCATTATGTTTGAATCCCATTTATTTCTTAGGTATCCATGCTGAATGTACACATTAAAGCATATAGCAGTAAAATCACTTTGGACTGCATCGGTAATACTGAAATAGCGGTAGGATTAGTTTTTTTTTTTTTTTTTTTTTAATTTTTAATTTATTCATTTTATTAGTTTTACCCAAGTTTTACTTCTTCTTACTCCTTTTTTGACGTGATTTCTTTACCATTATAATTTTTTCATGACTAATTTCCCTTTAATTTAAATTGCAATATTGTGTTGCTGCTTTATTTTATTTTATTTTATTATTTAAATGAATTCATTCAATCATTCATTCATTACTGTGGTTTTGTTTGATTTTATTAGTTGTGATACATGTTCAGAATAAATAAACCACTGACTGACATAAATCAAAGGCTGTGGTAATTTGCAAAACACAGGCAGCAGCATCGGCTTTGAGCGAGTGACCGAGTGGCTACTTCAGGCTGTGGATTGGAAATGTGGGCAGACACGAGCCAACAAGTGAGAGTCCCAGCAGAGCTTCTCAGCAGCAGCCCGCGACCTCTCCAGGCTCTGTGGTCCAGCCCTCAGGTACAGAGGCCGTCTGCCCGGTGCAGCTCAGTGCAGCGGGGAGCTGCTGTGAACAAGACCTGCAAAAGGAATAAGGACACGGGCGCTGAGTTCTTGGCTGGGTGTGAGCAGCGAGGCTGGAAAGTCAAGTGACGCTCAGTGAGAGTTGGATCTCAGGGATTTGTGGCAGCATAAAGTGGTTTTCATGGGATTTTTGGTCACATCTTACAGCAGCTCATGCAAACAGCAACAGATGTTTGCTGAACGATGAAGGGAATAGAGTTAATCAATTTAGGCCCAGTGCTAGAAATCAATCACGGGTGCTGCTGTCCATAAGAAAGGTCAAGTACATTCATATTGCTTACGCACATTTTCACTTTCATTTTCTTTTTTTCCTTCTATGTTCTTTCTTTCTTTCCTCCCGATGCACACACACACACATGCACGAGTCCACACACCCACAACAGCAATCAGCAATAGATTGAAATCTTAAGTGCATACTCAGGTAATTCATCTGAAGTGAGAGACTGAGGAAATTGATTTGGAGCGTTGTGCTTGGTGATGTGAGATGTGCTTTTGATCGTCCAGGAGCCGGCACGAGCCCGTCTTTGTTCAATAGTGTTCGATCTCTGTCAGGCCAGGGTCAAGTGGCTCAGAGAGACCCACACATCACAGCTCAGCTTGTACTTTGTTCAGTTAAAGTGTCAGGGCTTACACACACACACACATACATTAACGCGCACACACTCCATCACGACACACAGTGTATATACAATAAATTCACTGTTGTCGTGTGAAAACCTCATAATTTCAGTTATGGTGTATTTTCATCTTGTAATGAAGATTACATGGTCCTCTATACAGAACTGTAGGGTTGTTGCTGTTTTAATAGGTTGTATGGGTTGATAGGTTTTATATTTTGAGGTTTTATTCTATTTTTTTTTTCTATTTTTTTGTCTGTGTGGCAGTATTGTACAGTATTTTTTTATATATATATATTTTTTGGCCAATATGCAACAACACAGTGCATGTCCATGTCTTTAATAATTTGATAGGTTTCATAGTTTGCATATTTCTATATTTTAGGTTTTATACTATAGGTTGTTGTTTTGTTCTCTCCCATTTATTCCTGGCTTATAAAATCAACATTTTGAAGTTACAAGGCTTTCACCCTGAGGCAATGACATGCATATTATATAATCTGGATTTCTTTGCTCTGTCTGCTGATAGATGCTGGTCTGACACACACCGCTGGAGTCAAACTCTTGACAGGCTCCTGCTGGGTTTAGCAAGCCGAAAGTTTTAAATGAAGACAAACTGATCACCCACGGCCATCAAATACCCATATTCATACTCAGTTTAAAAACGAAAGAAAACAGAGCCTTGAGTAAAACGATAGTTTGTGCAGATAAAGAGCGCAGTGCAGCATATTGGTGGTGCGGTTGTTGGTCCTCTTCAGCGGCTTAAAGTTGTGTAATCCACAATTATGTTTATCCCCTCTTTTGCAGAGGTTGTAAGACTGTCCTCACTTCTGACTTTTTTTTTAGAAGAGGACAGCAGTGGCTGCAAATCTTTCCAAATTTGGTGTTTTCAGATTCAACAACTTTACAAGTTTACAGGAAAGTTCTCAGCATAGCTTCCAGTGAACAATGCCCACTTACTCATTGAGCAACCATGAAGTTTTATGAACATGGAAACAGTGGGTTGAGACTGCTGAGTTTGGAGTTTCAGAATAAATAAGGGCATTACATAGTCTGAAAAACAATAGTGTACACTGTACGATCTGCGTGAAGCCTTTAGGCTGCAGAGAAGGATCATGATCCTGTTGATTTCACCCCCTGCCCCAGACTAAGAAGTTAGCATATGCTTCCATTGCATAATAAACAGAGTTTTGGTCATAAAATCATCAGAATTACATTTTATATTGTTTATTTATTTATTTGTTTAGATCCACATTAGTCATTACTGCGGTAGCAACTTCTCTTCCTGCGGTCCACACAAGTAAACACTACATGATAACACAAAACATTACATCATAATGCGAAACAATTATGTAACTAAAGCTACAAAAATAAATAAACAAATAAAATTGCATTCATTTATTTATTTTTAAGCTGTCGTTAGATTTAGATATGGAGATGATGTGAAGCCTGGAAATTGTTGCTTTTAATATCATGATGCTGTCTGGCTACATTAATTGCCCTGCCACCTAGGAGAAGTCCAGTTTTTACCTCTGAAATGACTCCTGTGGGCTTCTGACATTACAGCCCCGGGCACAATGCACTACCTTTATTTAAACCTATATTTTCCCCATGTTCTGTGACAAATTGCACAGGGCTAGTTGTCATCGGATGAAACCCTAAGCAGTTTATTTAGAGCCCATGGCTGGCTCTATACAGAACAAAACAAAATCACATTTTTAACTGTATCTCCCAGCTGGTCTTTTCATTGCTGGCTGAATGTGGAAAATTGCCAGATCTGTCTCACATGGAGGTAAACACACACACACACACACACACACACACACACTTCAGTAATTTTCTTTGCACCCCCAGTCTATGACTCAACAGTCGGTGTCTGGGTGTTTAGTTATTGCACTAAGCCCATCTGACACTAGAAGGTGCTCCAGCTCCATAAGTAAATGAAGCAGCACTGAAGGCATCAGAGGACATACCTGTCAGAGCACACAGCATACAGCGGGTTGCAACGTGATGTAATACTCCCCATGCCCTCATGCCAGACTGAATTACCCAGTCCCCAACCCGAATTTCAGTTTCTGTAACAACCGACCACCCCCACCACCCCCCACCCCCCTTATCCCCCCCACCGTGTCACCTGTCGTAGGGATGAGGAGAAGTCGATGCTTCAGAGCAGCCGGCAGTCACAAGCGCTGATCATCAAGCTACCTTTAAATTTGGCTGTGGAATAGACGTCATAGTCTGGTTCATATAATTTATTACAGCCCACACTCTTCCCGGGGGTTTTGTCCGGCTAATCCACTCATACATGAAATGAACCTTTCTTAAGGGACTTGACTCATACACACAAGGGGGGCACACACGCACACACACACACCCACACACCCACACACACACACAAACACACACACACAGCATCACCCTGACCTCATTATGAAAATGTTTCACTGAGACTTCGACCCACAGATTGACCGCTCTGGCTTTTTCATCACGCTGAGGCTCATGAGTTTAAACGAGGTGGGTGTCCGGGGAATAAATGATCTTCTTTTAATGGAACCACAAAACCAGGAACTCTTGTTCTGTGGAAACTCAGAATTGAATCTAGAGTTGGTTAGCCTTTTTTTAAGTTCTTTTTTTTTTTTAATCTCATTTTTATCATTACTTATTTCTTTTAATTTAGCTTTGCGTTTTCCTTTTATTTTAACTCTATGTTCAGTTTTTATCTTATTTGATTTCATCTCCACTCTTTATTTATTCATGTAGAGGTTTTTTTCAGTGGTTCAACATACCCAGTATACCTGGGCATGGTGAGCCCGATTTCTAATTAGTATAGGTATAGTAGTGTTTCTATATTGTATAATAAGGAAATCATATAATTAAAGAGTCTGTCCTGTACACTGCTATACTCTATTCTATACTCTACTATGACAGGGCTATATGGATGCATTGAAATTAGGAATAGAAGCTCACTCCTGAAATGTGACCAGTTTTATAGGCATAGAGGTTTGATGTTGTGTTTTATTGTCTTTTTAATTTCTCTCTCTCTAAATGTTCTATTTGTTTAAAAGTAAAGCAATTGTATTGTATTTAATTGTACCAAATGTGCTATATAAATAAAGTTTGGTTTGGTTTTAAGGTACAGTAGGTGGGACAGACTATAAACGTAATTCTACCTGGTTTGAGTTGATGACAAAGGCTCAGATAGAGTGGAAATAGGTTTTAAACATTCTGTATCAGCTGTATTAACAAACACACATTATAGTTGATGCTACTTTACATCATATAACTCCGATGCCTCATCAGCACCAGTGTGAAAAGAGCTACCAAGAAAAGTACATCACATTTTAGGGTCCTGTCCCACTTAGCCTCTGGGCTTGACCTCTGGTGATCTGGTGTCCTGGGAATTAATGGGAAGGGGCACAGGGCTTCTTTTCCCAGTGGAACGTAGCCTGAGAGGAGCACATGAGTGGGTTCTGCAACAGTTTTCTAGGCCTGTCTCATAATTTCTGCTTCAGTTGAACCTGAAGTGAAGGATGCAGCCTGACTCCCGTCATTTTGCCGGCTGTCAGGGTGAGGAAATACTCCGTTAAAGTGTGGACCTTTCGCCGGAACGGCTGCCAAACTGAGCTGAGATACCACAGCACAAGATAGACCTGACTACAAAATGAGAAGTATGAGAAGCAAAACCATCTGCATGACACCAATTACTCAGCCTGTGGGGGAAGAGGAGAACGGCTGGATCCTGCGGCAGACACCACTTACCTGGACACTTCACACATCAGCTCTGTGGTCTGCACACACACACCCACATACCTGTGTGAGCTGCCGTCTATGAGATCATGGATGATCATATGTGGTGAGGACTGAAACGCCATCAGTTTTTTTTTTTTTTTTTTTTTTTTTTTTTTTTTTTTTTTGGTGTTCATCACACCAGTGGGAAAAGATAAGAATGTCAGACATTCATGCAGTAACATAACATCATCATCTGCATGCACGAAGCTAAGGATGGCGGTAGGATCCGAAATTGCCACTAATTTCTGATTCAGGGCTGCTATAAACTGTGAATATGCTGCGTGAACTGCACCCCTCTGGAGAGCACCAGTCTTAATGACCACAGGCTGCAATAAGAAACTTCCCGATTTTATAAAACTTCACTCTGATCTGCTTTGCATTGCTAGTCAAAATAGAACATTACCATCTCTCCACATAATTCGCCATGAGACTTGAAACTATGCAGGCTCTGCCCTTCATTCATTAAGAACCTGTTGTTGAGCCTAAAGAAAAACAGTACGTTAATTTACACAACAGACACAGTGAAAAAAAAAAAACCTGCAGGCCTGCTGTCTTGCAGTCTCAATTCTCTGTTATCTAATTTGTCTCAGTTCCATTTGATCATTTCCTTGCTCCATCTCAGTTGATGAAAAACACAATGGTCTCTATTCATTTTCTGCCTCCACTACTCCCTTTTTTCTCTCCTCTGTCTTCCTGTGGGAGCCCAGTTGGCTTGCAGTCTAGGCTGGTGAGGGATGTGAACATAGAAAATTAGCAAACAAGCCAAAGCCAGTAATTGTTAAATTGCAGCAAATGGACCCCCAGTGAACCAGGCAAATAAACTCAGAAATCAACAAAGCCTACCCAGGCCCAGTTTATCTAAATTCCAATACTACACTCAGTAATGGAAAAACACCGTAGAAATGCCATTTCAAATAGACCCCAATGTAATCCCTAGCCCACTGGGGTCCATTTAATCAATGCTACAGACATGAGCATAGAGAGGAACAGTCTCCAAATGGAACTGGAGTTCTGAGTCAGCTCACAGGAGATTAAAAAGTAGAGGGGGATGAATAATGGAGGAGGAGAATGGTGGGAAAATTGCCGAATGTGGCGAATCATCAATAACGCCTCCTGTGAATAATTCTGAAGGAAAGACTTCTGCTGAAAAACTGTACATCCCTACCGAAATGGAATTGTTTTTAATTAGCTTTTGCTGTATATTGCTTCATTTTCTGGATAAGGACTCATTATTTCACTGTGCACATGTGCGGTATAGATTACCTGGTCTGCTGAAGTCACAGTGAGTTCCCTATAGGCACAGCAGCAAAGTGGCTGACAACTTTCCACTGATTAGCTGTGAAGTTGGGGTGTCACAGGAAGGAGGACTGACATTTCATTGAGCTCAAACCCGACCTGCTGCTGCGGCTGACACTGACAGCTTCATGAGTGCTGTAGATTCAGGCCCAGTTTCAGTGAGACAAACACAGCGAGGTTGCCAAACCAACACCAATTCATATTTAATCAATCAGTGGTGCACAGCACAGCGCATTGACAGCAGTTTGTGAAAAGCCCAGCAGCCTCCATGCCCTCGAGCGCCAGTTTGCAACCAACTCCCTCTCTGAACATAATCATGTATGATTACTTTGCCAATCAATGAAGTGAAACGACACTACTGCAGTATTTCATGTCTCGTCTCAGTGACACTCTCAAAGAGACTGAACTCTTTATTTTGACCTTGTTAGCAAATGAGGAACCCACGCAACGACAGATATTTAAATATATGCAGAATTATGTGAGGATTCATTGAGCAAAGTCTTTCCCTGATTGTTTCTCCCTCATTATCTGTCAGTGTGTGACTCGTTAACTTTGTTCCTGTGTGCAGGTCGACAGATCATATTTTGGTTTTCCCATATCAGCAACCCTCCCACCCCCACCCCACAAAAATAAAACAGAATCTACTTTTTGGTGTTGTTGCTGCTGCTGTAAAAAGATTGTATTCTCTTTGTTTTATTGCCTGATTTAAAACAGCTTCTCATTTTTATGTCCTGATATAGAAACTTGCTGCAGCAGAAATCCAAAATGATTCATTCATGGAGCTCATAAATAATAAATAATTAGCTTGAATTGGTAAGTTCGTTAGGTATGTTATATGGTGCGGGCATAATTTAATTTTTGTGGGTACAAGTCCATGATCAGTGAGGTTTCATTTTGTATACAGAGGCACTGAAGTGGGATAAATTGCCACTTAACATTAGAAATATCCAGAATCCATTGATACTCTGGGATAGAATTAAAAAGGGTTTATTGGAAAGCATCCTCTTATAAGGGGCTGCCTTATGTAACCCATCTGCTCCCTGCTCTAGGATATTAGTTCTACTTGTTTTATAAATTATGCATTTAGGAAGAATATACTTCATGAGTATGCATAATGAGGTTTTTGAAGTTTTTCATGTTATTTTGTGCATTTTGCCCCCTTGTTTTATATGGGCAAAAGAAAGAAAGAAAGAAAGAAAGAAAGAAAGAAAAAGAAAGAAAGAAATTGTGCAAAATATAGGCAGCACCAGCTCTTAAGTGTTTATAGATGTAAAAAACACTGATAGGTAGACTGATAGTTACATGCACATGCACAAACAAGCCCACAAAACACACATACACACACACACACACACACACACACACACACACAGAGAGAGAGAGAGAGAGAGAGAGAGAGAGAGAGAGAGAGAGAGAGAGAGAGAGAGAGAGAGAGAGAGGATTGTATCGGCTCCATAGCTCACATGCCGGTTGCAGGTTCCAGGAGACAGTCTGGGTTGTTGGAGATGCTCTGTCTTCCCTTCTTGTCAACTTAACACCTCTGTCCCACAGAGCTACTTTTTATTCCCTCATCTTATCCCTGGCTCTTCTTGTCTCCTCTCCATGCTCTGTAAAATATGTATTTTTCCCCCTGAGCCTGTGGACTGATTTCTCATCTGCAGTAGGATGGGAAGAGTCTCTAGTGTGCCGATTCTTTATTCTACCTGTCTGCCACAACAACTCAACCACACAGTCTCTGTACACTCAGCAGCTGTAAGGCTTTGGGGATTGACTCCGGGTCTGTTGGTGTTGGTGGGGGTCAAAGGCCGTACTCAAACACTTGAAAATACCAAGGAGCTTAAAAACATCATTTCAGAAACTAGCAGCAGACCCTTTGGCGGTGGAAAAGATACAAATGGACCTATTTCTCGCCACAGGTGCCAAGAAAGTCTGACCTGAATGTAAGTTGGAGTTAGGATTTGGAGAAGATAACTTTGTCTGCAGTCCCTATGCACTGAAATTGTAGTTAGATGGAGGATATTTTACATAAACCAGAAATGGAACATGCAATAGTTACAAGTTATTAGGATGGTAGAAATTATTCTTCCTGTGCTATATCTCTCGGGTTGTCTTTATTTTGGCCAAAAACCCCTCTTAAAGCATCTTAATAGCCTCTCTTTTGAAAAACACACACAAAAACAAGAAAGCTGCAGCTATCGAAGGACATTTAACGAATAGAAAAGACCCGCAACAGCAACAGCACCCGCTGATACCCGAACTGTGCCAAAACTGTTCATAACAGCTTCCCTCTGTTTCCCTGTTTGTGTGACCTATTCACAAAGACTTTATTGATTCCGCCATGAAGGACACTGTCATATTTTCCTTTCGCCTTAGTTTCGATACAGTTGTGCTGGTTAAAGAGAGCTGTCCATCACTGGTTTCAATGGTGGAGGTTGACCCAAGCCTGCTGGGAACTGAACTGTAGTTAATTAGCGCACAAAGCCGGGCGGACAAAAGAAACTGGGGGTCGGTGGGAGCTCGGAGGCTTTTGGGGGGATGTGGGGCGGTGGGGGGTGGGATTTGAGGCTGGGGCTTTGGTGAGTTGGGGGTAAGGGTGGGGTTGGGGTGGGGGGGGGGGTGTCTTGAGTTTGTGGCAGCACATAGAGGGAGTTTTTTGGGGTGGGTGGTGGGGATGGGAGTCTGTATGTGTGAGGTGGTGGATGTGGGGCAGCGGGGGGTGTCAGCAGACACATGAATTGGCAGCGTGAAGGGAAGCCTTGTCTGTATAGACTAACAGTGAGCCTGTGGCCCTGCCAGCCAGCACACTCCCTACCGGACCCCGATGGGGGACAAAAGACTGGGTGGGTGTGGGTGGTAAACTACGGAAAAAGAGACAGAAAAAAAAGCGAAACAGCAAAGACCCGCAGAGCAACAGAGAGGCTGCGAAAGGGCAAATATGACATGAACTGATAGGCGGTGGAGGTGGCAGCTTAAGGGCAGGCAGTCTGACCAGATACAGTTCATAGCTCCAGTGAAGAAAACCCTCCTATTTCCACTAATGCCAGAGGGGCTTGTAGAGTGTCTGGCTCTCTGGTGAGGTTACACTGGTTTTTATCTTTTTATATCCCCTGGCAGCACAATAATATTCTTATAATAGACTACTGCAGTAAGGACTTTGGTTATCCTGAAACAAGCCTGTAAACTTTGTTATAGTACCTACTAGTGTAGTTCATTTTCTTAAGGGAAAGTTACATGTGACCCGAGCTTTGTTGAAACGTTATTGTCCCCCTGGGTCGGGTGTAATCCAGATCGCAGTGGGCAATGCAGTATCAGTGTCACAAGTCACTCAATAACCCGCGGGAGGCGCTGTATCAAAGCTTATCGACGTCCTCCTCCGAACGCAGCCACAGTCCATTTAATGCCAAAATTGATCCGAATTTTGTTCCGGTGAATTGATCCGCCCGTGGAGCGTCCCGCGGCTGTTTCTGCACAGGGGAGCCACACCGTGGGCTCGTGGCAGCCTCGGTCCGCTGGTCCACGAGCCACCTCACACCTCCCCGACTATCCTCCGCGCGACCCCCCACCCCCAGCCCCCGCGCCCGGCAGCTGCGTCAAGTCCAACAGAGACGATCGGAGCAAAACAGGAAGTCATGTTATTGCCTTCAAAATAATAGCGGTACGTGCACAAACAAACATATTTACCTCACAATAGTCCCTGAATGTAAAATGATAGGCTACTAATAGTGTAGGCTATTGTATGGTGTATGGGCAATGTACAGGTGAATGAAAAAAGCTAAAATAATAATAATAATAATGATAATGATAATGATAAGAAGAAGAAGAAGAAGAAGAAGAAGAAGAAGAAGAAGAATGAAGAACAATTTAAAGGTTAGGCAAAAAATAGCCACTTCATATGTTTGATCTTTTCATTAATCATTAAAAAAATATTAGCAATGTGGTCTATGAGAGTAGCCTACGAGTAGAAGACAATCCGACCTCCGCCATACAAAAAAAAAATCAGAAAACTTGGACTAATATCTACAGTCCACGACCGTCAATTAATTTAATTCAACTGAGAAAAATGGCACGTTGTTTTCTTACGGATATTTCATTGCATTGTTCCGTTTTCATTTACACTGCCACGCCTTCATCTCATAGTCTGATATTTCTTTTTATTTCGGTGCGTCGTGTTGTTCAAGATGCATTGGCTGAGGGTGCCAAGAAAACTATTATTTTGACAACCCTGACCGGAAGTCGCAAACGTCGCATCGTCTGGCTTGACGGCGCTGACGCCCCCAGCCCCCTCTGTGTCTCTGTCCCAGAATTGCCATTCCGACGCACATCCAGTCCTGGAGGAGCAACAGCTACGCGGAGTTGGCAAAGTGGATTACTGAGATTTTCTGGGATAGAGACGATTTTTCAGCCGGTTTCCAGTTTGTTTCCACTCGGCGAGCACAGCGGCGGCTGGGAGATGCGCCCCCGGACAGTGGTTTGCTGTGGGTAAAGTGAGAGAAAGGGCGCATTGTAGCGGTCCGTGGCAGCGCATTGATAACCCCGTGGAATAAAACTGGATCATTTGAATGGGAGAGACAAAAAAAAGCGCCTGGTTATCTGACTCGTGTGGTTTCATGAGAATGGGGCGGTAAAGAAAGAAGCCCATGTTAACTGAGGACATGAGAATTGGGAGTGTAGCAAAACGCTCGGCTGCGGTGGTCTGTGTTTGAGTCTCCATCCGAAGGGTCCAGTCTGCACACCGTTATTCATGTTGCAAGACCCTGGTTTATGACAATGGATTACTTGCTGTGGGTATGCAGCCTCATTTTCCCCGTCGTACTGGGTGTAGAAGGTAGGCTATGCTCTTATATACATATTATTTATGACTACTTTTATTTCCTGCAGACAAAACAATGGGCTGTTTTGAGAATAAAACTCCACGATGCTTTGCCGTCGCCAGGAGGAGAGGGAGGATGTGCAGAAATGTAAAGTTAAAAGTGCGCAGAATTTCTCCACGCCATTTGATAGTTAAATCTTTTTGGGGATAGTCTGTTTCATCAGCATCAGCCGTGTATTTTGGCTTGGTGAAATGGCCTGTCTGTGTAAAACAGTGTTCTGTCCGTGTTTTGGTTAATCAAGGCTGTTAGTGTGGACCCGCTCTTAAATTGGCCATTCCGCTGAGTATCAATTTGCTTTGTACTATATGACTGTAATCAATGTGTATCAACAGCGCGCGCAGCACACCCCATTCCCTCTCTCTCTCTCCCTCTGTGTGTGTGTGTGTGTGTGTGTGTGTGTGTGTGTGTGCGCCTGCCCCGATGTCATCCCTGTGTTTCCATTGCGGCTGGAGGACTGCCCTGTTGCTATTGTCCTTTTTGTTGTCACACCCACCAGCTGAGTGAGGATGCCCACCTGCCCCACCTTGCCTCACCAGCAGCACCGGTCCGCTGCCGTGCCTGTGTATCCATCCAGGGTGGTTTCTTACCCCAGGCTTCTATTTTGTAAATCTGACACAGAAATGGGCTGGGATGCCTCGGTATGATGGATGCTGAGGGTGCTGTCGGGTTCCTGTGCCCAAACAGAGCTGTGTGCGCTTAACGCAGGCTACAGCAGATCACTGTCAGCCCCAGAGGCGCTGCAGGACACACATGTGAAACATGTTAGATGACAAGTGTGAACTAAAGGTCAATGGCTTAACAAGTCCGTCTTAACCCCTGAAGTTCTGTTTATCCTCCAAGGGGATTGTTGCTTGAGGTAGAAGCTCGACTGCCCGCCCACCCAGCTGCACCGGAGCGACTTCCTTCACACCAAACATCCCAGCAACGCCACTCCTCTTTATACTGTAGCTACATTTCTCTCCCCTGCCTCCGTCTCCCTGCCCAATCTGCTTCTCCTGGACCGTGGCCAGCTTGATCCCTCATCAATTCTGGTGTCAGCAAGTAAATCAATGCAGCGGCAACAGACCCTCCAAGTCCCAGTGGGCTCTCATGCCCTGATGATCAGCCTGTTTCCAACCCAACAGCTCACAGTTACTCAACACTCGGAGGTTAACTAATGTTTGTCCTCTGAGGATAAACATGAAGGGCAGATGATCCGATGAGTTTGAACGTGGGTAGGGAGGCGTCGCGAGGCCTTTTCCACTTAGTTGCATGCCATTATTTAGCTGCTTACTCAGTGAATTCAACACATGGCTTGAATCTCGTAATTGTTTTTCAGATTGTCAAGTGTTTGTGCATGATGGATGATGAGAGCGGGAGTGCAACTTTAAGTATATCCTTATGTGCAAGATGAACAGTGATCACACATCTCAGATTCTCACTAGCTCGACTGCAGCAAAATCCCCAGCAACTGTGACCCTTTTAAGTTGTGTTACTTCTTTGTACAGTGAGTCCTTACAGTATTTTTAAGACTCATAAAATAGATGGATTATGGCATTCTACAGAAGTAGTATTTAGCAGATTGAAGAGACTGCAATAATTCTCAATTTTCAGACAAGACTGTGTTTTTCTTTAAAGCAATGCTGAATTTCCACATCAATAGATGACTTCATTCTCATCTCTTTTCTCTCTATACATCAGAATATAAATATGAATGATTTTTTATTGACCCGTAATGGCAGATGCAAGCAGCCCTGGAGAAGGACTGAATTAGGTCAGCTTGACTTGCTCAGAAACTGCTCATCAAGCATCAAACAGAGCATCATGCTGGACTCTCATTTGGAGTGATTCTGCAGAGACAATGATGCACTCAGCTACAAATTAACTGTTGCTTAGAATTAGTCAGCTGTAGCTGTCAGCAGTTCAACCAGAAGTTGTTGTTTTTATTTTTTTAGAGCCAAAACACCAATTTTGTACACCACATATTTGATCATGCCCCAATCGCTGAAGATGATGTTCAGCTGTTAATATTTCATATGTTTGCTTGTTGGCAGTGCATGTCAGAGTAATACAAGGAGAGGGCTTCCTTTAATGATGCACCCACTCTCACAAAGTGAATAAAACATTAGCATGTGTGAGCTCCCTGAGCGCCGAGAGAAGGCAGAGTTGTGTGGCATTTTGGCTCCAGCGATCAAAAACAGTAAATGCCACGGGTGGTGATGCTCTGAGGACAAGTTCCCACCGGAGCGTTGTTTTCTTACCGCAGGGGTGGACTGACTCCACCGCCGCTGTAGTTTTATGAGAGACACGGGAGGGAGTGGGTGCGGTGGGGGTGGGTGGGTTGAGTTGCCAGATTGGAGTTAAAGCTGCAAGGGAATCTCAAAGGCATAGTAAATTTTAACAGGAGGGAGAAAATGTAGAACAAATGGGCTGATTTTTGATCCAAACCTGTTTTTGCAGATCTTATGAGCTGCTTATATTATACTCTGGTGATGACAGGCCGTGCATCAGTAAAATACTCAAACCTTACTTGGAATGGCACTGATGGAGACACTTATGTACCGTGTCAATACCAGAATTTTGAACAAGATGGCCATATCAGTGTTTTTAGTTTCGCAGTTATCACTGTCTCCTGCTGGCTTCTTTGATAAGGAATCACATTATTTTCCACAATTATTGCTATTAATTGTGAAAACATTGTGATTCTTCATTAAAGAAGGGCACGTCTCTTGCTGACCTCCCTCCACAGCTGGGCCAAAGGTCAGGCTCGGCTGTGCAGCAGCATCCCAGGAGCCCATCGGGATTCTGCGTCTTGCTCAAGGACACTTCAGCAGGGTGGATGCTTGCTGACACTTGAACTGGGGTCCCGCGGGTGAAGTCTCCCTGTTCACTACGTCACCCTGCTGCCCCGACATGTGCTCTCTGTGTTATTTGCGACCCGGCAGGTGAAGTCTGTTTAGGAGAGCGATAGTGCAGAGTCACAGAAAGCTGAGGCTGAGTTTGGTCTCAGTGTCGCCTCCGGGCTCCTGGAGTAAAGTGATGGTGGAGGAGACGCACCGGATCGGACGCCCAAGAGACAAGCTGAACCCGGGGATCAGTTGCACGGCCATGTCGTCTGCAGGGCTGGACAATAATTCACTATTATCATGTATTGTGTTTCAGTGGAATCATATTGTGATTATATGCTGATTTTTGGATACTGTGACACACAATTACGCTGACAGAAAGCCTTTTCTTTTCTAAACTCTGACAAAATTCAACCTTACCAGTCCCGTCAGTGGGTTTGCTCAAACCCACATAGCTTCATTTTAAATTCTAGCGGAGATCCCAAAGTTTCCAAATATACCAAATATGGCCTGCTGAATTACAGGGAAATGTGATGCACAAGGCATGTAGATATGTTCTGTTTGATGTAATGCTGTAGCCACCATACTACGGCATCTTGGGTTGGAATATTTCACTCAGTATAAGTGTGGTGAAGCTTCAAGTTAAGATTTGCAAACAGCAGATACTGAAAATCCTCATGCAACACAGAACTTTTTAAAATCTAACTTTGAAGGTATTTAAGGGGGAATTTAAAGGAAAATCAAAGTTTAAGGGGTTAATGAATTTTTAGAGTTTTTGTTACACCATCACACCAAACAAAACCATTTGGTTCAATGGGATGAACATTGATTTGATCATTTAACATGTGATCTTACATACATGAGTCCTATCATGATATTGTTACTATTGTGACAACAGTGCTCATTGATCCCAGTGTTGTTACTGGAAAAAAAATACCTACATGTACTGTGATATTCAACTGCATCGCTGAATCCTAAGGCCATCTATCCTGCTGAATGCACACAGACTAATATTCCTAACTCCTTGGCTTCTAATACAAATAGTTCAGTGTCTTTCTTGCCACTGTGTACATGTGATTAAATCCATCAGCGTCTGTAGCCACAGCTAAACACATGTGGTCTGTTGACTCAAGTGAAGAAAAGGACACAGAAGCCAAGGACACACTGTACAGTCTTCTACACTGAAAGCAACATTTTAAAATCATATATGATTATAATACAACAGCCGCTGTGGCACCGGCGCCATGGCATATTTCTAAGAAAGACATCAGCGTGGCTTTATTAGTACCAGTTATTTCATCCCCCCTGTAGCTCTTCACACGATATGCTGTTTGTTTACTCCGGGGACCCTCTCACACTCGACTTTAGTACAGTTAACAACAACTTGAGAGCAAATGGTGCACAGCAGGCCTTGCGTCATTGAGTCCTCGTGAAAAAAAAAAAAAAAACAACCTGTAATTGTTACAGTAATTATGCTTTAACAACAGTGGAACAATGGCAGTAAACCGCAGTACAGATGTAGATTGAGAATCAAGAGGGCTGGCTCCACAGAGCTAGCTTTTTGGGTTTAATGAACTCGCTCAACCGTCACACACGTGGCAACTGATTGACAGCTTGACAACAATGCTCATTGATCCCAGTATTTTTTTCCCCTCTGTGTCTCTTCCGATTGTCTGACTTGCTCTCACCTCGTCGTGAAGTCGTATAAACAGCTAGGTGAGAAAAAAAAAAAAAAACCCTGCTACGATCACCTGTTGCTAGGAATCGACGTACCTCCAGCTCTGGACTCTCACACAAAGACAAAAGAGCACATAGTTCCACCAACTAGGCCTTCCAGTCGATGCAAACAGATAGAAAATTCATGGGACTGTCAAGCTCTTTGGGTAAAAGCATCCTCCAAATGGGAAATATTAAATTTCCTCGAGCTGAGTTGACCTCTCTGAACCTGTGTTAGTAAATGGAATATTTCTTTCTGACAGAATCTTTGAGGATTTCTCGTCGCCAGCAGCACAAATGAATATAGAAAGAACTGCCATTTGTGTGTGCCACACAGTTTTTGGATGACAGAGAGCTTTAATTAGGCGGCATCACAGATATGTTATGCTTGTCAGTATACTGAGGCTTTCAAAGAGTGTGTGTGAGTGTGTGTGTGTGAGTGGGAGGAGGAGGCTATGAAAGAGAAAATTTTACCTGGATCCTTTATGAAACAGAAAGAACTTCTGTGTGGTCCTTAATGTTGTGTAATGAGTCTTTTTTTTTTTTTTGCTTGTGTTTTTTTCCCCCTCCTGCTACTTAATGCAAGTTATAGCTTGTCAACCCTCCTACTCTTGATTTGCAGAAACACTAATGGACAGTCGATGGGCAACCACAGAGCTGGCTTGGACCACATTCCCAGAGAGCGGGGTGAGTTTGTGCTCGTGTGTGTGTGTGTGTGTGTGTGTGTGTGTGTGTGTGTGTGTGTGAGCGAGTGTGTGAGCGTGTGCACACCTATAGCTCATTTTGTGTTCCCTTATTTTCACAGCATTTGTTCCATTTGCTTGTTAAAGAGCCCACTCCGCCTTGAACAACTCACCTCCCACTGTTTTATATCTTTGTTTACACAGTGTATGTTTGCTTTCTTGGTTACTGAGGACAAATGAGAAACCCACTGTGCGACAATTTAGGAAATGAACCAAATATTTAGAATATCTCGAAAAATCAGAAAATAGGTAACTCCTCAGAACGTGCCTGTTGTACCTCTACCCGAAGCAAAAAAAAGCAAACAAACAATCCAAACCTCTGCAGTGTGTAGAGAGTATTAGGTGGGCTATACCTTGCATGTCGCTGCGGGAGAGAAGGCTTGATAATTGAAAGCATGTGTGTGTCTTTTATGACGCGGGCCCAAGAGCATATTACAAGCAGGAATTAAGGTTTTCAGTTGATGTCCCCCATAGAAATGGCGAGAAAATAAAACAACATGAATTTGACCCTGGGGCTAACAGCCTGACAGACCTCCCCCACTCCCGGCCAGAGTAATTTGTCTTTGCTACGTGAGCGCAAAGTCAGTCAATGGAAACGGTGGGTTGCCATGGAAACGATCTCCAGCAGCCCAGCTTCTTCTTTCCCTACAAGGCCCGGCTCTGAATGTCCCAGCATCCATGAAGTCATATGTCAGGAGAGGCAAGGCAGCCCGTCTCCTCGTGCCTGACAAGCCCATACGTTTGGGGCCGGCAATTATCATATTTGTCAGGCAGTGCATCAACGTGTTGCTGGTGATTTACGGCATGTAATGCTGACTCTTGGACTCATCGTCGGGGAATAAATTGCGCACAAACTCTGACACGTGCGTTGAGTTATGCATTATTTTCTTCCAGTGGAAATAATCAATTTCTGGAAAGCTCATTTGTTATGGAAATGAAGCATTTAGTCCAGGGGGGAATTAGGGAAAAAATCAAAAAGGATTGACTTCTCACAAGGTTATTTCCTCATGGACAAAATTTATTGACCAATGTGGCCATTTGTAATATGAATACCAATATATCATGCTAGTAGACTGTGACATTACTAACCATATGCACCGGCAACTATTACCTAAGCTTTGAACCAAAATGGTCTTTGATTTATTTCACATTTATCGACAGAGAGGAAGTTGTGTCCATGTCGTCGGACCGCTATTTTCAAAGCTACATGCCTTGAGAAGCTCCCTTTCCCCGGTATACTCACTAGATTGGATGCAAATATATATACGAGAAGTAGACATTGAAAAATACATATACGGTATATCCCCTTTAACCTGAAGTGCTCTACAGAGCCGTGCTGCAATCACAGTTATGACTTTGCATTTAGATGGCCATTTTAATAAATAACTCAACACACTGTTTGCATTAGAATAACCACTTGGATGTATGGCAAATGTTTCCATTTAAAATGCATACTCTCGTCGCTCTCAGTACAACTAGCAATTTATGTGTTATTTAGAAAGCGGGATTCCTGCTGAGGCTGTTGCACTAACTGCAACGATATTATACGGCAGCTCTGCTTCCTATAGATATGACGTTTGTGATGGTTTGTGGCCCACAGCACAGCCTTTTATTTTAAAGCCGACATCCATCATCACAGTCGGCGCCGTTAGTTAAATAGGCATAATGCGTGAAATATGTCTTAATGGGCAAGTATATTCTATTAATAGTGTGTAATGATGGGAATTTTCTGAATGATTCACCCAATTAGAAGCATTTTATCTGCAAATTGCACCACACAGAGCACACATGCAGAACACGTTTTGGAACGTGAGTGTGCATGTTTTGCATTTTGATCTCCAAGTGTGTCTCAGGTTATTTCAGACATCTGAACATTGCAGTGGATTTGAATGCCCTCCATACTTGAGAGTTTTGGATTAGGTTGCGCCGCATTTGATATTGCTTTGTATTAATTAATATCAGCAAATGGGCGCCTGTTGTTCCTCAGTTGTTTCTGTGCCAGAAATAGAAGAACTTATTATGGCTCATCTTACACTTAAACTTAACCCTCGTCTCGCCCCATTGTTTTCATCCGTGTTTCATTAGTGCATATTTTGCATAGCTTTTACAGATCACAGCTGTCATCTTCCCTTTCATCACCATGCCTCTCTGTTGTTTCCCACAGTGGGAGGAGGTTAGTGGCTACGATGACTCCATGAGCCCCATCAGAACGTACCAGGTGTGTAACGTCCGGCAGCCAAACCAGAACAACTGGCTGAGGACGGACTTTATTCCCCGCAAGGGAGTGCTGCGTGTCTACGTGGAGCTCAAGTTCTCCGTTCGCGACTGCGCCAGCATCCCCAACATCCCTGGCTCATGCAAAGAGACCTTTAATCTGTTCTACTACGAGTCTGAGGGGGATACAGCCACAGACAACAGCCCTCTCTGGAGGGAGAACCCCTACGTGAAGGTGGACACTATCGCCCCGGACGAGAGTTTTTCTTTGCTGGAGGCAGGCAGGATCAACACCAAAGTGCGCAGCTTCGGCCCGCTTTCCAAAGCCGGCTTCTACCTGGCATTCCAGGACCTCGGCGCCTGCATGTCTCTCATCTCAGTCAGGGTTTTCTTTAAGAAGTGCTCCACCACCATTGCCAATTTCGCTGTGTTCCCCGAGACGGCCACGGGGGCAGAAGCCACCTCCTTAGTGATAGCCCCGGGGGCCTGTGTGTCCAACGCTATGGAGGAGTCCGTCCCTCTCAAGCTGTACTGCAATGGCGACGGGGAGTGGATGGTTCCTGTGGGCTCCTGCACCTGCATAGCCGGGTTTGAACCATCTGCAGATGATACTCAGTGCCAGGGTGAGTGTATTTAAGAGACATTTCGACTTTTATTTAACTAAACCTTTTTTATATGCTCAATGCAAGTCACCTCAGTCTATGCCCTCTTCTCTGCATTTATTGTGTGGCTCCTGAAAGGGGGTGAAGGAGGGTGGAGGAGAGTATGAATTAATGAGGTGTTGCAGAGAGGAGCAGCATACAAATATTGTGAGAGCAGGACAGGAGGGAGAGAAAGATAGCGGGAAGGCACGGAATAGAGAGCCAATAGATTTGTGCAAGGAAAAAGCAGATAATGGGAGGAAAAGGTATTCGAAGGCTAGGGAAGAGAGATATTTAAGAGAGAAAGAAAGATAGTGCAAGTTAAGAGGTGTGAATTGCCAAAGCACGGGCAGAAGAAGCAGCTACGGGGAAGGGAAAAGAAAGGGGGAGGGGTGGTGGTGGTGGTGAGGGGGGGCGCGGGGAGCGGTGGGGGGGCCGGGCGCAGAAAGCAAAGACGACGGAAGCATCGTTTCACCTGGGCGTGAGAAATAGTGTATAACATGCGCTAGAGAGCTCATTCGTTGCCATTTGGCGTCTCAAGGTTAAAAGCTTGCCGCCAATGCCTGATAAAAAGCTCTCCAGAGCTTTAGCCAGCAGTTGCAGTGAGGAAGTGTAATTTCCTCTACGGCCTCCCGTTAGTTAATCTACAGGCGGCCACGCTCATTAACACCACTCAGACCAACGTGAGCCAACACTGCCACGCTAACATTAATCACTCAGACATTTCATTTCTTACCTCCGTCCCGCTGCTGCTCACAGCCAAACGCTGCATGAGATGGAGAGGAGGCAGGGAGGAGAGGAGGAAGGGAGACAAGAGGGAGAGAGAGAAGACAGGGGAGGAGGGAGAGAGTACTATCAAAAAAAAAAAAAAGGGGGAAATCATCATGCCCTCCAAAGAGGTTAATGGATTGAAGCAAGACAGTGAGGTGATTCAGCACCCTCTTGAAAGAAGCTGGGAAAACAAACAAACAAAAGAAAATGATGATGCGGTGTGTAATAGAAAAAAAATAAATCAGATCAGAGAGTGTGTAAGGCCCTAAGGTCTTGGCGAATTACAAGCGGCATAAAAAAAAAAAAAAAAAAAAAAAAACAGCTACATTTTCATCTTATCTTTCTTGGCTTTTTATTGCGGGTTTTTTTTTTTTTTAGAGCTACAATGTAGGCCATTAGCTACACTGATTTCCCTAAAAGTGGCGTTCTTGGGAATTAGGCTGGAACTTGAGTTCAAACTGAAAGACCACTTAGCCTAACTAGTTAATCACACTCTCTCGCTGGCTGGGTTTTATGAGCCCTCACGCTGATAGGACAGATGTTTGCCAGAGTCCCCAATTTTACACCACCAGTTAGGAATGTGGCAAACAGAGAAATGTGGGGCTCTAGAGGCTGATATATCCAGACCCTTTACTGCTAATCCCCTTTATCTGAATCCTTCTTTAGTCCGGGCTTATGTTGGTTTATCCCTAAGACTAGATATCAGCCAACCTTCAGCTTGACACCTTGGAATTTGAATTAATCGCTTGGACACATCGTATAAGATTATGGTACTTTGTATATTTTTCCTAATAAATCTCCACAGCTAATTCATGTCTAGCCCGACGTCCCTCCATTTGAATTGATGTATTGGTTTATTATTGAGCTGTTCTGCATGCATCTGGAGGCCTTGTTTGTATTCAGTGGTGAGGCTTGGAGAGCTTAGCACCGAACAGACACTGATTGATGGGTTTAGGGTGTATCCCTTTTCTCAGAAGCTTTCTCAATCCCTGTTTGTCTGACAACAGCAATCTACTGTCAGCAGTCTATCTTCATCTCTCTCCTCCCTTTCTTCCTCTTCAACATGGAACTTTGCTGTCATCGCCGCTCTCTTTCGGGGAGATTAATGTCACCTGTTAGAAACAGTGAAAATGGGAGAGCATACGCGAATGCATAGATAAGACTCCAGGCTTAACCGCTCTCTTTTTCTTACGCGAGTCTCGAAATTTTCACCCGTAGACACCGGGTTTACAGGGTACTTTTAAAATGTCAGCTCAAGCCAGACTGTTTTAGATTTTTGCGCCGTGACAGATATGATAGCGGCTTATTTCTACAGCAGCCTGACAGCAGCGGCATTCATTTCTCATTGTCCCTTTCGTTTTCTTCTCCTCCCGTCTAGCTTGCAGCCCCGGGACCTTCAAAGCCAGATACGGGGAGGGATCCTGCGTCCCGTGCCCTTCCAACAGTCGCACCAGCGCACGGGGAGCCAACATCTGCCCCTGCCAGAATGGTTTCTACCGAGCCGACAGCGACCCTCCTGACTCTGCCTGCACTAGTAAGTCACCCTGCGCCAGACAGACGGTGGACCGAGTTAAAAAAAATAAAATAAAATAACTGAACGCTGGAATTTACTTATGTGGAACCTTTCTTTCCAAAGGTCAAATGGAGGCTTAAAGGGCATAAAGTTTATTATCTATGCCAGGTTGCCTCAGTCATTCTGTGTAGACTTTTTTCTGTTTCTGGAGTAAAATGAGTATTTGCTGGAGGGAACGTCCCGGGGAGAAGTTGGGACACAGCCACTCTGCAAAGAATCCAGTTTAACAAATCGCGTGTTCTCAGTAGTAAAAATCGTCTTTCTCTGCAAACACATGAAACATCTCTGAATTTTCCAATGCTGATCACCTTGTTTCCAGAATTTGAAAATCAAGTGTCAATTTCTTGATAGTAGTGGGCTGATCTGCCTGAATTCCTCAAACAATTGAAGCCTCATTGGAAACAAGTGGGATTATCTCATCCCTCTGGCAGATTTTTTTTTTCACTTGTCAGTAGAAAAACAAGGTTTTAACGCTGAATATGAGATGAAATGACTTATTAAGATGGATTTTTTTTTAATTTATTTATTTCTTGCAATGCACCACTGCATGACAACAGTGCGCTGTGTCATAACTAGGCTGTGGCGTTGACCGCAGCGTCTCCGTGGACAGGTCTCTCCGAGAAGTCCCAGCAGTCGCGCTGATGAAGAACGACATGTGCCGCCTCGCTCGTGTGAAATCCTCCCCAAGGGGCCCTTCACTGCGTTAAATGACACACACGGCCCGTAACTGTCTTCCCGGGACTCTCGTCACAGGAACACTTTGGACTGTGACATTGACCAGTGCACGCAGGCAGGCAGGCAGCATGAGCACGGGACGCACACGCGTAGACACACACTCGCATGCACGTGCACACAGCCCTGACAGTTCTGTCCCAATGGTCTGTCAGAGCTTGTGCCAGGCAGTCTGTGCTTTGTGCTGGAAGTGGTGTGTTGCACAAGAGAGGGCCCAGCCAGTCAATGGCCGGCAGCTTGGACTCAGCGTGTGTTTTAGATGGGTGCCCAATTAGAAGAGGCTCCACTCTGAACTGTGCCTGCCTAATTAGAGAAGACAGGGCAAGTGAAACCCGGCTTGGGGCTAGCTGGATGTGGAACTGAACGCGGCAGACTGGCAGTTTTGGCTACGAGAAGCAGACGCGAGGGAAGATGCCCTGAAAGCTTTTCCTCGCTCGTGCCATGCAGCAGCGCTAGTTACCTCGCTCTCCCTCGCCCGCTCTGCTTTGAGACAGGTTAGATTTTCCCCAGCTGGAAGCTTAAGGGAGAGCAGTTCTCTTCTTTTGCTGTAATAGGATGAAAAGAGTGTCGGCTGAACCAATCTTTGTTGCCTCCCTCAGTGGTTATCATACTTTATCCAGATTTCAAATACTTTTTTACTCAAACCGCCGTACTGCTTATTGAGAAGTGGCGGCCTTGGGGTATACTGATACAAGAATATGAATTTCTATCATTGTGGATTATCCAACTTCTATGAATAGCAATGGAGATGTTGCACATGGGGATGGACGTGGGTTATACACCATAGCTATTTATGTAGTTATGCATGGGAATGAGTGCTTCCTGAGAGTACATTACCAAGTGAAGAGCAATGAATTCAGTGCTGTTCTCGCTATGCATGACATGTCCTATTTATCCTCCTATTTCTGAATGTGTTGATTTATTTACTTTATTTTTCCCCCCCACAAGATTTTTTTTTCCTCTTGTGATCTTTTTCTATGCACTCCATCTCCTCTGCTTGATTCCAAGGATTTTGTCTGGGGGTCTATAAAGCATTCTGTCATGTCTCTTTTTTGTGGAAAATGCCTTTATATCAAAAAGAGAATAGGATTTTATTTATTTATTTATTTATTTTATTGTAAAGCCTATTTCTGCAGATGAAATACAACCTCGTGTCACCCTCTTACACAGATATTAAAAAACAGGTTTTGCTTTCATCATCGAGCAGAGAGAAGACTAAAGTCTCGGTGGTGTGTGTGTCTGTGTTTGTGTGTGTGTGTGTGTGCATGCTTGCTCTTCTATCTCTGCCTGCCTACCTGACGTCTTGGACACCTTTGTGCTTGTGCGTGCGTGTGCTGGCGTGTGTGTGTGTGTGCAGCTATCCCTTCAGCACCTCAGAATGTTATCTCCAGCGTGAATGAAACCTCGCTGTCCTTGGAGTGGGAGGAGCCCGAGGACACGGGCGGGCGGACCGACCTGGTGTATAACGTGGTGTGCAAGAAGTGCCTGCGAGACCGGAGCCCGTGCACTCGCTGCGACGACAACGTGGACATCGCGCCGCGCAGGCTGGGTCTGCGGCAGAGGAAAGTGGTGGTGAGGAACCTCCAGGCGCACACCCGCTACAGCTTCGAGGTCCAGGCTGTCAACGGGGTTTCTGGGAAAAACCCCTCCGCCCCGAGCTACTCCACCGTCAACATCACCACCAACCAGGCCGGTTAGTAGCGGGAGCTCTGTCGATTACACTGTGACGTGTCCACAAACCGAGCGGATCGGTGGTGGTGCTTTAATCAATACCACTTAACATCACTATCAAACAGGCTGGTTAGTGGATCCCCAGTCCAGTCAATGCCAATGAGCGTCAGCTGTTAGTATCCTCAGTTGCATTAACGCTGTCAGTAAACATCGGTGAACAAGCTCATCAAGAGGGGGCACGTGCAGGACCTCTGTGCTGGGATGGCACTGCGAGTTACAGGAAAGGCAGATGAAATGTATAGGACACTGCATATTCCCATTGTCAGCATATTACCAACCAGGCAATTTCTTATATTTCTCACCGACAATGTCACCTTTCAGCATCACCACATAATATTTGCGGTGTCATCATGGGCCAAACCGGTCAGCACCTCTCCGAGATCGTCATTACTCTCAGTTAACCTGCAATTAATCCACTTTAGTGCCGTCTCTGGAGCCATGACAGTGCCGGTCAGTTAAGTCAATTTCAAGCCTCACAAATCAATATATCGCGGAACACAATCAAGGTGAAGCATGTGCTGTTGTCTAAATCTGCTCGGTTTTGAGAATAATAATTTGTCTTAATAATCCTGTGAGGCATTAATGAGTCCCAAAAAGGAAATTTGTCATTCCCCTTGGCCCGAGCAGGCAGTGAGTCAGTGTTTTAAAAGCGAGGATTTCACAGCGCATGTTTGCCAGTGCAGGATTTGAACCTGGGTCATCCAGTTGAAGGACAAGCTCTCGAACCACCGGGCTGCCTCGCTGCACATGCGGTAATTTTCAAGTAACTTGTAACCCGTCTTCTTTGTCATCTGACCCCCCAGCACCTTCGGCGGTGCCCACCGTCCACCTGATGAGGTCGACTGCAGACACACTCAGCCTGTCATGGCTGCCACCTGAGAAACCCAACGGAGTCATCCTCGACTACGAGATTAAATACTATGAAAGGGTAAGAAACAGCTGTTCACCCACTGCCTTAATGTAGGTCATATGCTGCAAAAAAAACTCTCCATCTTAAAGTCATTTAGTCAGACACTCATGCAGCAGTGCACTGAAAAAAAAAACAAAAAAAAACAAGCAAGTCTTAGCCGGTGCCCTGCAAAAAACCTTCATCTCAGCACGTCATTACATCTCATATTCAGTTTTAAAATCTTGTTTTTCTGAAAAGAAGTGAGAAAAAAAAATGCCTGTGGGATGAGATATTCTCACTCGTTTCTTCTTCAGTTTCACTTGTTTCATGATTTTTTTCTGGGAACAAGTGTAAACATGTTGAAACAACGCAGAATACGTCAGATCAACCCACCAAGCATCAAGAAAATGACGCTTGATTCAAGAAAATTCTGAAAACAAGTTGATCAGCATTGGAGACAAGAGGGATTATCTCATCCCTCTGGTAAATCTTTCCAACAAGCTTGAAGAAAAACAAGATTTTCGGTCTGAATAGGAGACTACATGACTGAGTACGATGAGGGTTATTTATTTATTCATTTATATGGCTGTAGAGCTTATTGAAAATCTCTTTTTAAATGATGAAAGCCTAGATTTTGTTATGGGTGATGTTTCACTTGGGCCTCTGAGTACTACGGAGATGCTGACTGGGGCTGGGTGAAACACTGATATTCTATTAATATCGCAATATGACACTAGATATCATCTGGGATTTTAGATGTCATAATATCATGATATGGTATAAGTTTTGTCTTTTCCTGGTTGGAAAGGCTGAATTACTGTAAAGGGAAGCAATTTTTTGAACTTCTTACAGTGTTGTAGCTCGGATATTATTTACCTCGACCTTCTAGGTCATCATATCCACATTACTAATCATAGTTTATTGAAAATATCTTGTGTGTAAATATCTTATAAAGGCACCAGTAGGCATCCCTGCAATATCGTCCCAGTGCTTATCGAGGTATTCGGTCAAAGATATCATGATGTTTGATTTTGTCAGTCTGCTCCACAGGGCCAGGCGATGTCCCACACCGTGACGTCCCAGCACAGCTCAGCCAAGGTGGAGGGGCTGCGGGCCGCCACACCCTACGTGGTGCAGGTCAGAGCTCGCACGGTTGCCGGGTACGGACGCTACAGCAACCCCATGGACTTCAGCACCAGCCTGCACAGTACGGAGCTCCTCTCCCTGCTTTAGAGCCTGCTGTCGATACTCTGGAGGGACACTGTTCCTCGTGCATGTTTAGGATAAATAGGTTACATGGCTGCCCTGATTGCTTGATTGGTGGTAATTATACATGCAGTGCACGCCATTATATAATCCCTCAGGCATCGCTTCTGCGGTTGTTTACTTATTTGTGTGGATGTGTGTGTTATTCCTCCCAGGTGACCCTCAAAAGTCGGTGCAGGACCAGCTGCCTCTCATCATCGGCTCGGCCTCTGCGGGTCTGGTGGTCATCGTTGCCCTGGTGGTTATCGCTGTGGTCTGCCTTAAGTGAGTGTGTGATTTTATTACCAACACACCCCCCGCCGAACTACCCGCTTCACTTTATTAGATACGTTGTCAACAAAGACTCGCGTTCAATTTAACCTGTTTTCAGAAGGTGTGAAGTTATTCTCGAGCTTCAAAAAGGAGCGCTGAACAGGAAAAAAAACAACATCAACAAGCAGCAGAATTGCACTGTGATTTTCCTCCCTGGCAGTCTGTGGTATCATATGCTAGTTAAGTTAGATATTAGTTTCATTCCCCGCACCTGAAATTGGCCAAGCCTGAAGATTCATTACGTGAATGTGATTTTGTTTGTGTGCTGCTTGTTTACAGGAAGCAACGCAGCGGCTCTGAGATGGAGTACACAGAGAAATTACAGCAATACAGTAAGTTGTGTTGTGTGTGTGTGTGTGTGTGTGTGTGTGTTCTAGATGTCTCTCATCCTTGGGCACTGTTGCATCTGTGGTATTTTGCTCATGCCAACACAGTTAACCAAAAGATTCAATCAATTATCCCAATTATGCAATCACCTGACTGAAGCAGGAAACCATTTCTGTTTCCTGAATGGAAGTCATGACCCGATGCATCAGATGAGCTGCAAAATCCAAACAAGAAGCAAAATGGCAGCCTTTTGACCAGTTCATATGCGCTTGAGTTACATGTAAATTTCAAAGCCTGCAGCACAGTAAAGAAATGCAATTTTCTGAACTTATTAGACTGTTCAATTATTTTCCTCTATCTGTTTGGCTATCATAACCATATTACTAATTACTGTTTATCAAAAATAATTTGTGGGTTAATATCTTATAAAGGCAACAATTGTCGCTGTTACATTATTGAGATACTGATATGTCAAAGCTATTGTGATATTTGATTCTGTCCGTATCACCTAGTCTGCCGAGGTATGATTAAATTTGTATGAAAACTTTGTCTGTCTTTTCCTTTTCCATCTCAGTTTCTCCAGGAGTCAAAGTGTACATCGACCCTTTTACGTACGAGGACCCCAATGAAGCCGTCCATGAGTTTGCCAAAGAAATAGACATCTCCTGTGTGAAAATAGAAGAAGTCATCGGTGCAGGTAAACAATACCATAATTTATTTTTTCAATTTATTTATTTCTTTTTCTCCCCCCACAGCAGTTACTGGGAATAATTCAGTTTGTTTTTCTGTAATTCCTTATTTTAACAGGAGTGTGCCCTCAAGGCTGTGGTGTCTTCTGTATGCAAAAAAAAAAAAAGTGTTGGGGTTCAGAGTGTGTAAGGGGTTTGAAGTGATATCTTCTCTTTAGGTTTTCCTCCCCCCAGTCTGTTTTGTTTCTCCAAGCAGCATGTCGTGTGTTAACTTCACCTCAAATGACAGTCTGCTCCTGCTCGTTCGTCCTCTCTCTCTCTCTCTCTCCTTCATAAACACACTTACTCAGACACCAAAGGCAGAACCCCCAAGTTCCTCACGCGTCCTCTCTCTCCCTCCACCGCCCCCAGGTTGCATTCGAGACAGGTCACTCCCTCTCTCCTCAACATGTTAGACCCCTGACCTCCTGTCTGTCGCTCTCCTCTCCTCTCCTCGTCTCTCTCGCCCTCCCTGCAGTCGAAGCTGACCCTTAGCTCTCTCAGCTCAGCTCCCCTCACTCCTGAATCCGACTTTTCTCCTCCGTACAGACCAGTAATATTCCCTCTCCTTCACTTTCCCTGACCTCCTGTTCTCCTCCACGATTCCTCTTCTTTCCCCGGCTCACTCAACCCTTCTCCCCCATCACCCCACCACCCCCCCGCGCCCCTCCCTGTTGTCTCATCCCAGGTGAATTTGGCGAGGTGTGCCGTGGGCGGCTCAAGCAGCCCGGTCGCAGGGAGGTGGTGGTGGCTATCAAGACTCTGAAAGCCGGCTACACCGAGCGCCAGAGGCGGGATTTCCTTGCCGAGGCGTCAATCATGGGCCAGTTCGACCACCCCAACGTGATCCGGCTCGAAGGCGTCCTGACACGCAGCTGCCCCGTCCTTATCATCACCGAATTTATGGAGAACGGAGCGCTCGATTCCTTCCTCAGGGTAAGCGTGGCGGGTGGTGTGTGCCACATTCGCAGCAACTCTGACAGAGAAGATTACTGTTCTGTTTATATCAAAGCTGGGAGGAACACGCAGTTTTACTCTGTAAAACACCCCGAGGCACTCAGTTGCTGAGTGATAGAGATTAAATGTGTAATATAACGCCTGGAGACAGGCATAGTCTCTCTGCTTGACATGACTGAGTGATACTGACAGGCTTCCAATGTACCAACTCCTGGTGGAAAACTGTCACACTCTAGACCTCTGGATAGTTTCGCTTCGGTGTATTAGAGAGTCTTTGTACCGCTATAGAATACATTACTGATTGGAGTTTCAGCTCCGGACGCCACCACCTACACACACAAGTCAGTGCTAAATAAAGGCAGGATGTGAGCAGAGGTCACACAGTACATTTCCAGCTTCAAGAGGGCTCTTATATGTCATTTACATTTAACAAAGTATTCTCTTGCACAGCTGCATACATTAGCACGCCGTGAATAACCCTTCCTACTGTAGATGTTACCTTGGAAAGGGTTACTTAACGCTAGAGGGGCACTGATGCTGCTGCAGCTCATCTTTCAGAGCTACATGGCTGACCGTCTTCTTACACACAACCCTGATCACACCATCCAATCCCTGATAAAAAAAAAAAAAAAAAAAAACACCGGGCAGCATTTGATATCGATGAGCTTTGAGGTGTGCAGCGTGAAAGCGCCGGGTTTTCTCGATACCTCTCGTCTTATCTGAACTCCAGCGGGGGAATTGTGTCTGTGAGTTCAGCTCGAGCCTCTCTCTCTCTCTCCTTCTCACTCACTCCTCGCAGTCAGCTGTCCGACAAATAACGCAAAAAAGTCCAAGGCCTGTGCTGTCTGCACCCCCGCTCCCACCAATGTCACACAGCCCGTGACTCAGAGCAACTCTGAGTAACTCTGAGCACTGAGCTAATGAGGCCCCCATAGAGTAACACACACACACACACACACACACACACAGACTGTGGCACACTCGGGCATTCCTATGCAGATGCCTGGAGATATCGATGCACACATACACTTTTATGTGCGTGCAGATACTTGTGCGCACAAATGCACACACACACACGCACAAACCAAGAACCAGTGAAGAGAAGAGAGAGCCACCATGGCTTTGAAGGCCTGCTATGAATCATGCCTGTTTATACATCCATCCACTCCAGCTTGTTTCTCTGTCAGACTTCATTGGAGTGTGCAGACTACAAAGCAGAAATGTTTATGGTTTCAGCTTGTCATGTCTGCTTTGCTTTCTTCCTTTAGTGGATTCAAAGAAGGCATTGATTGTGTCCCAAACTGTTTCTTCTTCTTCTTCTTCTTCTTCTTTTTTTTTTATTTTTCATTTCTGCTGATCTTCAGGTCACGAAAGAAAGTTCAGCGTGCAGTTTCAGCACCGCAGAGGGTTAGAGGAAATTCCTCATTATCTGTCAGTTAATTGCGGATTGACGTCTCATTGACTTGTATTAATTAAATGTACTCTTATCGGGCTTGTAGTTACAATGGGCCTCATTTATAAGCCTCCGCCGGCTGGAGTGCTGACCTAGGATCACTGACCAGGGTTTCCTGACTGTCTCATTCATTACAATCTAAAAAACAAAGTTTATCCTAGATTAGTGTTCCTGCTGTGGCTCTCTCGGTAAATGTGGCCAATAATGAGCAAATGAAACCCTCAAAGCCCTAATCTTGGGTTTTTAAAGCTTCGGAGTTTTTAGCATAAAAAGGGTAGATTTTGCAAGTCAGAGACTTTGAAATGGAAAACAAGCTTTGCACAACCTTCTCAAACCATTGTAATTCAGTTGACAGACCAATTTTACTTTAATGTTCCCAAACTAAAAATGCAAACAAAGCTTTTTACTTCAAAGAACGCATGTTAACACTCTGCACTACCGGTCCCTCTAACTAGTTTGTCAATCAGTTTTCGGCATGAAAAAAAAAAAAAAAAAATCTCCACTTCACTCCACTTCTCTGTTTTTAATTTTAGCATTGTGGCTTTTTGTTTTTCTGTTTCTGTTTTTGTTGGGATTAAATATCAAGCCTTTAATGCCTCTAGTGCCGCAGTAAGGAGTCTAATTATTCAGCTAATTGGACAGCATGCATGAAAAGGTCAGCTGTCACTGGTTGACAGGGGCAGCCATGAAACATTATGACAGATGTCATGTTTATGTAGACTCAGTGACTGATTGGCTGTCTCTGCCTCGCCTGCACTTTCTGTGTCTCTCCTGCTCCCTCGCTCTTATCTCCTCTCCTCTCCTCGCTTTCTCTTCTCTATTCACTTTGACACATCACTTTCCCTCTGTCTGTTTGGACCCTCATTCACTTTTCACTCTATCTTCCCTTTCATTAACCGCCTTCTCTCTCCCTCCCCACCCCGGCTCTGGCTCTGTCTTTGTAGCTGAATGACGGGCGCTTCACCATGACACAGCTGGTTGGGATGCTGCGCGGCATCGCTGCAGGCATGAAGTACCTGTCAGACATGAACTACGTTCACAGAGACTTGGCTGCTCGTAACATCCTGGTCAACAGCAACTTGGTCTGCAAAGTTTCAGACTTCGGCCTGTCGCGCTTCCTCGATGACACTTCCTCCGACCCCACTTACACCAGCTCTTTGGTCAGTATGGGTTTTGTGTAGATGTGTGTGTGTGTGTGTGTGTGTGTGTGTATGTGTATTTACTAACTTTAGTTTGGCCCTCTGTAGGGATGCACCGATGCCACTTTCCCAATGCTGATATCAATACTGAATATAAAACTTGTTTGAGTATTGACTCAAAGTCCAGATCCAATCCATGAGCTGTTTAGGTTTGAACTGTTAGTTTGAGGTCACCCAACAAATTATTGATATAAAATATTTCTTTTTGCCTTCTGCCTGCCACAAATGGAGAAAATCCAGACAGTTTGTTTTTATTTCTGACATGTTAGTCAGGGCTTTTGCTTGCGGATATTAGTCTTGGCTAAAATCTCCAATAGACCGCCGCAGTGATTTAGAGCCTCCAGTTCTGTTGCCTCACCGGAGAAATGGGAAACACACTGGAGCACAAAATTACCGCTTCCAACTCTGAAGCCGATGCCCCTTGCTTTGCCTAATATTTTTGGATTTATCATGGATGACTTTATTTGTGGATGAGGTGTTGAACAAATTTGAAGCTGCAATGAAAAAAAAAAAAAAAAAAGTTCAATGTAGTGCAAGCACTACATTGAAGTTACCATCTCAGGATGTGTGTCCCGTCCACACCATGTACTTATATAAAAATAGATGAAGTAGATAACAGGTAATGCATTAATCCTGTGGTTTTTCTAAGGTGATGGTTTAATATATTTAAAGCATGAATGAACCAGAAATCCCATTCATTTTTGTCGTTTAGGAACTTCAGTGATCTATCCACAGTACTCTTCTCACCGTCTCGCTGCTTTTGGCTTTCCACTTCCATCATCAAGTCCATCACTTTGGAATGAGAAAATACAAGCCACTTGATTTTTTGTTCTCTCTGCAGTTAATGTCATAACAAGGACGATGAGCTCGCTACTCTGTTTGGTCCATACAACTGTGGTTTATTTGATTTTGGATTTATCCACACCGGCTTGTGTCTTTGCTGTGAAGTCAAAGCAAAGCAGAAAGCTGGCAGGGCGCGTAAGGTCAACACAGACCCTCCACCGCAGCAGCCTGGTGCTGGTGCTGATACAGTGTCGTATCGGGGCATCGCCAGTCCTTTGTGTTTGTGTGTTCTGAGCATGTTTAATTGAGCTTGTCAATTTAATCCCCTTCACTTGTTTCACATGTGCTGCACATGACTGTTCTTGAGTGCCAATATTTGTGTTGGTGTTCAAGACCGTCTGTGAAATTTGCATCAGCTCTGTGTGTGTGTGTGTGTGTGTGTGTGTGTACAAGTGTGTGTGCATGAGAGGGTGCACGTGCAAGCCCCCTTATGTGGTTGTGGAAGCACGCAGCTGCCTGTTTGCGTCTCTCCTTCCTTTTGTGTGCATGTGTGTATGTGTGTGTGTGTGTGCTTGTGGTTAGAATGACTGCTGTGTCTCCAAGGGTGCCGCCAACCCCCCCCCTCTGTGTGTTTGAGCAGGGAGGGAAGATTCCCATCCGGTGGACGGCGCCGGAGGCCATCGCCTTCAGGAAGTTCACCTCCGCCAGTGACGTGTGGAGTTACGGGATCGTCATGTGGGAGGTGGTGTCCTACGGGGAGAGGCCTTACTGGGACATGAGCAACCAGGACGTGAGTTAGTCCCCCGCTCACCTGCCAGACTCACACAATAGACAGAGCAGGAGGTTTCACAGCATGCATGTAAACGCAGAAGCAGAGAATAGCCAGGGCTGAACGATTAATCAAAATATGAGCACAATATGGCCAAGTGCAACATTCAAAAGGCAGGAGCTGCAGTTATTAAAATACCATTATAAACAGTACTGCAGAGCTCTGTTCTACACATTGTATTCTCCAGACAATGAAAATATGTTTGTTTGGTGTAGACCCCAGCAAAAAATAAATAAATTAATTAAATAAAAATCATTTTTATTAGTTTTTTCAGTTTTTATTAGTTTTTTCAGTGAAAGTAAGAATGATGATGCCCAAAGGTCATTCCCACTTGGGCTGGGTGATATAGATTAAATTAATAAAACGATACTCATAAGGATTGCCTTCCAATAACAATGTAAATCTTGATAGGACTTAAAAAAAAATGGGTTAAATAATCAAACTGTTTATCGCACTGAACGGAATGGAAATGTTAGATGTGTCTAGCAAACCTTTAATAATTTCAATCAACATTCCTTCACATATTTCATCGAATAATCTTATCAGTTTGTGAATTTCAAAACAGGCTTGTTATCATCGGTATCGTCACCACAGTTGTTCCTCGATTGCAACGTGATTCTACTGATTGGCGATGAAAGATAATATTGAATTAACGAGAAGATTTCATTTCCCCTAAAATCGTACAACAGTCGCAATATCTGTCAAAATAACGGCAGCATGACTTCTTCACCACGTCGTTCAGCCCTGACACACACACACACACACACAACCTCACCCAGACGGTTTTGTGTAAGTTTGGGACCTGTGGAGTTTTAGCTGAGCTGTTGTTCTGTGATTTCCTGCCTGACATGTTGGATCTGGGCCTGGTCTGCCATCTTTATCTCCACACTGCAGACGCTAGTGCAGCTGTGTGCCTGTGTTCTAGTTTTTACCATCTTATTTACAACCACTGCCTGCCCACCCTCCACAAATCCATACTGCAAAGCCCTGACACACACACACACACACACACACACACACACACACACACACACAGAGGCATATAGTGCTCAGGGAGAAGCTTTTTTCCATTTTTTTTTTTTTTTTTTTTTTTTTTACGGACGTCGTTACCCGTAGGCTATCTGCACTGCACAGACATTGTAACTACAGCACTGAGCTCGCCGGAAAGAAAGGAAAATCTCTCGGTTCCTCCTCCCCTAGCAAAGTAGCGCAGCAGTGTGTACACCTCCACTTTACTCTCTGTGGAGTATGCGCTCCGTCTTGCGTTTCAAAAGGGGGTTGTAACACTGATAGCAATAAAGCACAAGCAGCCAGAATGAAAAATGCCCGTAATGTATGTATAGCTTTAGCGACAAAATCCACACGCAGTAATGAAAGCTTTGAGTCAGAGGTCTTTTATTGTTCCCAGTAGCTTTTGTGCCACAGTCATCGCTCAATAAGCAACAGAGTCAACAGAACGTGGATATAAACAGAGGCACTTGCAGACTGGAAGCACAGCATAAAAAAAAATCAAAGGACAAGCAGCAGGAGAAGAGGAGCAGCACCGAGATGCTTCATTGTTCCTGAATGGCAGTTTTCATTGTTACAAGGAATTGAAATACACGCATAACATATGGAAATGCAGGTTGCATGGGAAAACACAATGAGCGGACACTTTATTTCGTCATCAACTCATTGTCCTCGCCGTGAATCACGTCTCAAGCTGAAATACTTCATGATAATGTTGTTTTTATAGTATTGTAAGGATTGTTGCAGGAAAGATGAGAGGAGAGTTTGGCAGCGTAGCGTGCAGGATGTAATACAGTAACTGGGGCTCATGTTGTCTACTGCTCTAACAAAAGCTTAGCAGAATACAAATGCAATGTTTATTTTTTTTTTCATTTTTTTCTTGAGGGAAAGTCAGCTCTGCACAAACACATTCAGCGTTGTTGCAGGTCAGTTCTATCCAGCCCAGCCCAGACAATCCATCTGAGATTTCCATTATTTTCTCTATGCAAGATATACACTGCGCACTAAATGTCAAAAGGGGCGATTTAATGTGCATTGCATTGTCTTCGTGTTTTTCAATCGGTTCTCCTGGCCGGCAGGTGATGACAGCAGTGGAGCAAGACTACAGGCTGCCCCCGCCCATGGACTGTCCCATGGTGCTCCATCAGCTGATGCTGGAGTGCTGGGTGAAGGAGAGGAACCTGAGGCCCAAGTTCTGCCGCATCGTCAGCACCCTGGACAAGCTGCTCCGAAACGCGGCCAGCCTCAAGGTGGTGACCAGCACCTACTCAGGGTGAGCGGACGGGCCTTTACTCCCATGTTTGATCGCTCGGTTGGATTGTTTCCTCGCTCACTTTTCTTACTCTAAGAGAGATGCCTGTCATAATTTGTGCAAAAGCATGCGGTCACAGTGTGCTGCTGTCAGTGTCTTTTTATAGAGGGAATAGGGAGCAGCAGCTAGGTGGGTTGAAAGTGTCTGTTTTGTAAAAGGTGCTATGATTTGTGTTTTGAGCGATTCTCTTCCAGAGCACTCTTACAGACTCTTTTTGGTTTAGTGACTTTTCAAACCCCCTGCTGACTTGATTTTGTCAAAAGCGACTGCCTAGCTTCCTTTTGGGGATCGATGTTAATGCGCTGGCTCCTGAAGCATTTTCCAACAAATTTGTACAGCTGATGCCAGTGCACGTACATTTGCGCTTCTTGCTTGTACAAGCAAGTAGATATGTGGGATATGATGATCACAGCCCTTCCCATCCGCAGCGTACCTCCCCCTCCCCCCTTTTCCTCCACAAACAGCAGGGGACTGAACCGAATCGCTTATATTTTCATATGCAAATTAGCATGATGTCATCTGGCGACTGTTACTGACTTTTTGAGCATCCAGTAGCTGCTTCCCTCGGAGGCCAGTTGGCAACACCGGAGCAATTTCTAGTTGGGAAAAGTTCAACTTTTTGGAGGAGTGCACATCACTGGACTGGATTTTTTTTTTTTTTTGCGAGCCAGCCAGTCACAAGGAAGAAAAATCACAGTATGTAGGCAGTTTACAACAACAACCACCACAGCAGAAATGCGGAAAGTAGAAGTAGAAAGGTTGGCAGTATTAAAGAGTCCGTTTGGGAGGAAGCTGGCTGTGTTGTGGGAGTTTCTGGTAAATAATGTGAGTTTTACCGTGCCGGTTGTTAATAGTGACAGCTTGTAGCCAGTCGTTATGGAAACAAAATGTGCATCGCGCTTTTCCCTAGAGTCGGTGTGATTCCCTCTTTCTCTTTCATTCTGTAAAACTGTCCCATGTATCGCAGCCTATATATGATCTGTGGAGTGGAAGACAGATTCTGGTGCAGAGAAAAGCCAAGCTGTGGCTCTGGGTTGTTAGAGTAATGTGTCACTGTAAAAAAACACATCATTCTTGGCCTGAACAGCAGCACAAAAAGGTTCATGCTTCTTGGTGCTGGTGTTTCGTTTTTTTTTTTTTTGCTTTTGGTTGTTGTCAACAAAGAGATTAGCTCTTTGAGCTGAAGGGCTTTCTTGTCAGGGGTCTGGTTCTTTCACACAGATTTCTTTTTCTGTGGAGGTCACAGAGTGAAGAAGTTGCCTTATTCATGGATCGTCCGTGCGCTGACAAGTTGTTTTTCAGCTTTGTTATGAGGGCAGATCTCCCTCTGGGTAGAACGAGTGAAACTTCATGCGTTTGGAGCTGCTGGAGTGGCAAAGTCAGAAAGTAACAAGCTCTGTGGATCAGCTTCAATGGCTCCTAATGTTGCTTCAGCCACGTCCTGCACATAGTGAGCATTTTTACTGACGTATTTGTTCTAAATTTTGTTTTGCAGCCATCCAGTCAACAGTATCATCACTGTTGGGTTAGATGGTAGATCTTGAGCTCTGCGCTGATGTATAAAGCATCAATTGCACATCTTCAAGCATGTGGCCCTGACTATGCAACAGTTTCTCAGACACAAAAAGCAGAATTCATACATACAGTATCCGGGTTCTCTGCCATCTCCTTGGCTCACAGTTTCACTATAACACCATGCCCCAAGGGCGATTCCTATGCCAGGACTGGGGCTCAGTGAAGCTAATTGTGTGTGGAAATGTAATGGCTGACCTAGGTTTAATTCCCCCTACACTTGGCTGGATCCTGGAATGTAGGTGATAGGACAGACAGCAGCCAGAGCTGCTGATGTGGAAAAGCAGGAGGTGATGAAGTGTGAGTAATAAGGGAGATTGAGGAGAAGCTAAAAGAGAGGAATGTGTTTAATTAGGTTGCTAATGAGCTTTTTAATGCGTCGGGGGAGGGCGCGCCCAGTGCTGTGATGGGCAAATGGGAGAGGGGGGTGTGTGTGTTTCTCGGCACACGCATGCTTGTGTGTGCACATGCTATGTGTCGCCGTATGCAGATGACATGCCAATGATTAATTTATAGTCTCATCTGTATGCGACAGCGAGAGATAGATAGAGAGGGAGCAAGAGAAAGAGAGAGTAAGAGAGAGAGAGAAAAAGGATCGTGTTGTCAGAGCATGATTTAGCATGTGTCTCCTGTGTTTGCCTGTGCAAACCTGTGCATTTGAGCTACTGAATGCAGGCGTATCAGTGCCGCTGCTCACCTCCCATTGGCTGCTCAATGATGTTGGGGCAGATAATGGGAGGGAGAGAGGATATGAGATGAATCCCTATCTGTAAAGTATCTCCAGCCAGGAGAGCCTTAAAGACAAGGACACTGGCTGGAGAACAAAGGACACTCTGACACTGTCACTCTCTTGCTGAGATGGTGCAGATAGGTCCTCGAGTTTTATTAAAACCTGCAATGTGATGAATTGATCCGGCTTAGTGTTTGAACTGGGCTTTGTAAATAGCAGTGGAGGGTCAACGTCAGCAATTTTGTAAATATTCTCATTGTCTTGTATTTATTCACAACCTCACTCTGCCACCCAACAGTTTTTTTTCTAAGAATGCGCAGCCTTTATCCGCTGGTGTGACAGTGCCAGTGCACGCACACCGAAGTGCAATGAGATGTGTGCTCTGTCGTTTGTTTTAAGTGTCTCTGAACTTGCCGCTGACCTGTGTGTCTGTGTGTTGGCAGGGATCTGCTGCGACTTGGAGGGACGCTGCCCGGCCACCACAGGAAGAGTCCGGACAGCAGTCAGGAAATCGTTCGGCAACAGATGAGCCAAACTCTCCCCATCCGAGTGTGAGCTAACTTGGAGAAAACAAGAGGCGAAGCGGCGGACACAGAAGGCATACAAACTACCTAGAAACTCTAACGTGAAGAGCTTGATGTAAAAATAAAAAAAGAAAAATGAGAAAAAAAACATGACGGAATTTACCACCACAGAGAGGACCTTTTCGGAGATTTCGTGCTGCGAGCAAATGGAGATTTAATGTGCGTTAAAACAGAACTTACCGTTGCAATGTGTGTTCATAACTTGACACTTGTGGATTTGTGAAAATGTCTATTGACATAAAGCCAAACTTCCTATTGCCCCTTCTCAGGTTGTGTTTGCATGTCTGCATGTGTTTTCTGCTGGTTGGGAAGCGCTCCCTCTCCCTCAGTGATATCGGTCTCTCCTTACCTTCACCTCCTCCGAGTCCTCGCACACCTGGTCAGACTGTGGATGGGAGAACTCGCAAAGCGTCTAGGACGATACGACAGTGCCAAGATTAAGTCAAGTTTTTGCTCAACACTGACTCTAAGAGAGAGAGAGAGAGCTCAGCATCTGCAGATGTTGAATCCAATCATGATTTTTTTCCAACTCTGCTCTTTCTTTTTTTTCCCTTTTGCTTTTTGTTTTTTTGTTTTTTCTTTTTTCTTTTTTGAGAAAAATAAATTTCTCATCTGCTTCCTCTTCAATGTCGTCTTCCACACGGACTGGGAGATTTTACTGTGTAACAATTCTGTACAAAGTATCTGAGGTCTTCACACAATCTCTGTGGTCAGTGGCTGTGACCTGGAGATGGAACTGACTGGACACTGTGCGGGACACATCACGTGCATGCCAAAGTGGAAGCTTTATGGGAAAAAACAAGCAAACGTAGAAATAGATCCCACATAACTGTTGCTTTGTTGGCATTTACCGTATGGACTTTATTGTCCATATTTTCTTAGTCTTATTTCATTCATATATGCATTGTTTTGAATGCTAAGTTATTGCCTATTATTGCAAAAGGAGTATTCTGTGTTTTTTACAAGTATCGGGGCTTATCTTTTTTATTATAATGCTTGTTTTTTCACACTTAAACAAACTAGACAGACATGAATGAGTGAGCGAGAAGGAGACATTCTGCCCAGGCAGAATAAAATCACTGAGGATATTTTGTTAAGTTTGCTGTTCAGGATTTTCAAATGAAAAGTGCCCGTGGTAGTGGTGTGTTGTATTATTTACTTTGGAAAATGTGTTGCAGATCAGTCGGAATTAAAAAGATCATTATCCTGATGGTAGTTTTGTGACCTTAATATGGACCTGACCTACAAAACATTCATGTAGTACAAATCTCTCATTGGTTAGTTTCTCCTGACATGTATTTTGTTAAGCACGCCAGCTGTCAGCGCAGTTCCTATTTAAAAGACTGCCTGTATATACTATATTTCTATTAGACCAATCTGCTAAGCATTCGCAGCCATTTGACCTGACTTTGGCCTCTCCATGACCCTCGTTTATATGCTTGTTTGTTTGTTTTATTGTTGAGAAGCAAACAACTGGTAAATTACAGTTTAATGATCATTACCTAGCTAAAACTGTATGTCACAATGAAAGAAGAAATTGTGTGTCTGTTAGGGCAGACTTTTTCCTGTGCAATTAAAGGTGTATTAGATTGTAAAAAAAAAAAAAAAAAAAAAAGACAGACAGAAAATTAGAACAAAAATAAGCATTTCTCTTTCAGTATTTTTACGATAATCATATGCAAATAAATTATTAAACGGATATCTGGTATTCTCTTTGATTTCTCTGCGGGTTCACCAGGCCTGAATTTCCAGGTCTCGTCTCATCCAGCCGTGGGATGAAAAGAGGGAATAGCAAGTATGTTTTACCTCCTCAGTCAGAATATCACAGCAGCTTTGGATGGACTCATTAAGTTTTAAGATTAATCAAAGACCAGTCCACACAGCTTGCCAATTAGTGAGACCACAGGACTATTCTGGGATTTCAGCCTCTGTTGCTGGAAAAGCTTCAAGGAAGCAAAGTTAAGCTGGCTTTGCACCAAATGTCAGTGTTGTCTGGCTTTAATCTGGCAGCGAGGAGGACACAACCACAGTCTCTCCCCTTACCAGTATTGATGAGCCAAGCTGTCACCCGGTAACCTGCGATGTTCTGTTTTTATTGACTGCAAGGAAACTCGCCCATTGGTGGCGCAGAGGTCCGATACTTAACACTTCTGACTTGATGCTGAGATAGCAGCTGTATGATCATCTACCAAGGGGAAGATTGATGAGGTGGGCTCTGCATCTCTGCTGCTTTTACAGGATGTACACTCCAGGTTAACACACAGGGCCCTCAGAGGCATGTAGACAGAAACATGCAATACATAGACGCTGCGTGAAATTCCACTGGGTCATCCAGCAAGCTTGACATTTATCATGCGTGTCAGGGCTCCGCAGATGGATAGGAGATGAATGCCTCAGTTGTATACTGTAGCTCCTGTTTTCTATGCCGTTCGTAAGAAATAATTTCGGAATGCTTGACCTTGACAGAGGAGTATTGTACATGTGGATGTGCTAGTGCTGGGAAAGTCAGCCGGTGAAAGCTCTTCACTGTATTTAAATGAACCTTGGAGAAAAAGCAGAGCCTGCCTTGAATAAAGGGGTAAAGCAATGTCAGTCTCGCATACCTGAGTCTTTACTGTTCACAAGACAAAACATGTACAGTCCATCTCACATCTGATTGCAGCAGCATTCCTGTAGAAAGATTTTTCACCACTGCTTCTTAAAGAGAGGTTAAAGTAAAAACATGTATTTTATTATTATTATTATTATTATTATTATTATTAAAGTTTCCCTCCTCTCAAAAATGTATTTTTCTTATGTTTATGTCCCTGAAAATGTTTGACCTTAACTATACTGGCTTGAATCTGTGCAAAGTTTGTCACTAGAGAGGTGTTTTCACACTCCTCCACTGAAGGTGGAGGTGTCTGTGCACACCCCCGGCCAGGCCAGCTGGATTTGGTACGTCACAAGTCTGACAGCCAATCCCGTCAGCTGACAGGGTGGTGCTTTGCATATCATTAACACGAGCTCTGCCAGCTGCGGTACTGGTGCTGGACTGCTGGTCATGCTTTGTTTTCAAAAAAATGACAAAACCAACTCCAAATGGCTGCTTCATATGAACAATATTAGTGTAACTAGATTTACTGAATAATGTTGTTATGGTTAGATTATTAAATATGAAACAATGCTCATGACTGTCATGGGACGATGCTTCCTCGTTCTGTGAACAGAGCTCTGCTTATGAGCTCCGGTGTGAGCGTGAGGGTGTGGCCGGAGACGATTTGCATATTCATAAAGCTGCACATTTTTAACGGAGCAAAGGTTAAGAGACCATTTAAAGGCACTGTGGCATCTTTTATCTAAATATGTGATATTGATGAAGAGAGATGATTTTTTAGGGGCTTAATAAATGACTGGAGGAGAACTTTAATATTTTTTATTGTCATCATTGTTGTAGAAACAAGCTGTTTTCTGCCATCCTCCATTATCTTCAACAAACAAGGTGAGTATAGTAACTGTTAGCTTGTTGGCACAACATGCAACTCTTTCTGGATATAAATCCACCATTTTACCGAGGACAGTGTGAATGTGTCTCTGTGTGTATGTGCCCTACGACGGACTGGCGACCTGTCCAGAGTGTTTCCCCACCTTCTGCCCAATGAGTGCTGCGATAGGCTTCAGTGCCCTGCGACCCTAATTAGGATAAGCGGCTTGGACGATGAATGAATGAAGGATGACTTTACCGAGGATTATTTAGTCTGTATCAGAAGAGGCCAGGACAGAAAGGCGCTTCAATCTGATATGGAGCTTTAGCTACCGGTGGCGTTAGTCACGGACTTTCTCACATCAGCTGCACAAGCCGCCAAAGTTTCTTTATTGCGAGAGAGCGTTATGGCAATATTAGCTATGGAAACATTTGCTAACATTGTTGCAGGGCTTGCAAGACCTGTTGCTATTTCATTTCCAACAAACGGGATATTTTCACTTTGCTAGACAGTTGGTTGGCCTTACCAGGGCTGCCACATTATTATTACTCTACAAGGGGACCAAATGCCCACCCAACCCTGCTGGAGCCCATTACTGTAGCAACTGCAGCCCCTAAAACTCAATTTTACTGCAGTTATTGACTTTTAGGAACTCTTGGTGGATAATGAAGGTAGGACTCAGGAAAAATAGCAAATAAATCAACAGAGTTTAAAATCTCTTTACAAATAATGAAAAATGGCAGCAAACCTACAGGAAGATTTCTCATCATCTTATTACAGACCATTAAGTGATGAGGAATCAGCTGAGACAGTTCACCCATAGATTTTAATGAGCATGCCTGCTGGAGTAAAAACTGAGGGTGTCATGGCAAACTGACAGGCAATTTTTAGGGCAGTTTATTTCATGGTTGCTGGTTGCTTGTCAATGGCCAGACATTTGGAAGTTCAGCGTCAAATCCCCGCATCACTTGAGTGAACCCTATGATCACTGTGAGATTAACAGCGACTATGCTGTTACACTAGACGTACATAATCACACTCGAATACCAGCCAAGAAAGGACACGTAGCAAAAAGGCACATGGCCTGGAGGCATGCACACACTGCAAACACTCACACGCATAACGGCACACACAAACTCCTAAAGCGTATGCACACTCACACCCAGATCTGGCGGATTGGCAGTGATTTGTCAGATTTAGCTGCATCTACTTGTGTACCCCTTCTGAATGCACCAGGCAGTTCTCCTCCAAGCTCAAAGCACTCATTTGCCATCCTGTCCAAAGCAAGTTTAATGCCTCCAATTACAGGGGGTCTGCAAGCAGGCAGATTTGGAGCGAGGAGGCTTGGCAGGAGAGTTTGCTACGCATCAGGGCCTTTTAACAGAGTAGTGATTTGCTGCTGGTGGTGCTGTAGCTGCCTGTGCAGGCTCATCAATGGAAAACTACCCTCTTTATGGTGAAACGCATGCAGCGCTGAGCTGAAACTGCAAGGAGAGACACAAAAATATCAGGCTTTTAAGGGCACAGAACCGGCTCTTTTTCTCTCTCTATATGTATGAAGGAGTTTCTGCATCTCTGCACTGCAAGCACAAATGGAAATCAGTCTTTTCAGCAGTGATGTCATGGAAAATGAGCCTCATTTTAATTGAATATTCGAATGCACTGTTCGTCTTACAGCATAATGTCATGTTAGGATGTTGCTCTATGGCAGAAACATAACATTACAGACAAGATAGTTATTCTAATACTGAAACACATTTGCATGACATGTTATCCGGTACATGGAACACATATCTGTCGTGTATTTGCCATACAGGATGGGTCTGACCATGCAACACTATGCAGCACAACAAGAGAAGTGAACACTGATTAGCCCTTGAATCTCCAGCTTTTAAGTCTGTAGATGCTCCTTATCGCAATAAACATTAATTGATCACAGTTCTGCCTAAGCCAGTGTTCCTGTGTTATTTAATTTATTTCTTTTTTCCTTTTTTGTGTGTGTGTGCATGTGTGTGTGCATATGTGTGTGCGTGCATGTGTGGGTGTGTGCATGTGTGGGTGTGTGGGTGGGGGGATTTTGCACTGATTACCTGCTTTAAATAATGAACTAGTCTGTCATTCTAAGTGGAGATGTGAAGTTATGTTTTTTTTTTTTCTCCCCAGTCACACACGGTAATTAAGCTACTGTCATTAACATCATCTGCAACCATTAATAACCGCTATAAAAATGGCATTTAATTATGTTTGTGCCTCATTTTGCAATTTAATTCGCAATTTAGAGCAACGCAACCACTAATGACATCTTTTTCTCTTTTAACTGTGTTTTTATAATCCAAATTAATGGATTACATTTACTATTTTTTTGTAACCAGATTATTGTAATCTTGTTAAAGATAATCCGTTACTCCCTAACCCTGTTTTTCAAGCACTATATTTAAACATTTCATTGAAGCCTGGCTCTGAATGCCTCTAAAAGCAACGTAATCTTTTCTGCAATATCACGTCTAATGAAAGAGATAAATGGGTAGTTGCAAAACATCTCATTACAGGAATAGTCAATTTTCCCCTCAAATGATTTGTTCACATTTAATTAAAACAGTGGCAACACAGCACACACACAGCACACACACACACACACACACACACACACACACACACATACACATACACTGTATCTTCACAGTATGTGTGTGCTTCTCAGATTTGCCCCCCCTCCCTCCTTCCCTGCTTTTGTCATGAATGCCTTTAGTGTTTCAGGGATTGATGATTACCATGACAGTGCACTTTGTGCTTGGTGAGGCTTCCCATCAGCCCCTGCCTCCCCTGGCTTCTGTGTGGCCTCAGCACGGTGTGTGAACCACTAAATGGCCAGCTAAGCCTTGACTATTGATTAACGGGTGTCAGTACCCAGTGGGCCATAAGGACGGGGTCCTGTGCATCGGAAAGTGGCTGCTGGTTTCTAGCTCTGTGCCCCCCGTGCTCTTAACGATACACTGTTGCTGCCACGGCGGCTGATCTCTGGGTCATAGCCACCCACCGTTTGAGGAGAATCAGCCTGGACAGGACAGCGAATGAGGTCAGCGGCGAGGGGGCGGGGGAGGACGGGGGAGAGGTGTAAACACAGGGATGGGGGATCAAGGATAAATCCCTCTTGCCTGTAGTTTTGACGCTTCTTGTGTTAACTGGAGGCTGCTAATTATGACTGGAAGGGGGGAGGATGTGACTTTTCCACTGCAGGGCAAGAAGGTGCGAGTGCCACTAGTTTATTATGCTTTAGGAAACAATATGACTACTGTTATTCTAACAAGAGGTGGTGAGCATATTGCTGTACAATATATAAGTGCTTTACACTAAATCTGGCCTTTAAAACATAGTAGAGAAAAAAAAAATCAATACTGTTAACAAGCCCAATATTATTTTTCTCAATTCTCCAGTGTCTTGTATCGATATTAATTGCTCATTTTATGTTCATTTTAAGATTTTATGACATCTACATTTTAGAGTACTGTGTTAAGTAAGTGCAACAGTTCTGTTTGAGTCCGTTTGTCTCCTTATGTATTATGTTACCTTTTTTTTATAAGTCTACCTAGATGTTATGCAATAGGTTGCATTTAAAGCTCTGTGTATACATTTTCTATCGATTCTCCAGAGAGCTGCAGTATAACGTAAGACAAATCAAACCCATGTGTTGTGATATGTATTGTATAATGATGTCAACACTTTCTCTTGCTGCATAGTCGAAGAGCAAATGTGGCTGCCAACTTGTCTTTCAAAGCACCAAAGCAATGAGCACTTGGTCAAAAGAGGGGCCAGCAGAGATAATTAGCATGCATGAGAATGGATTGAGAAGAGAGGACAGATCATGCATTTGTATATTTGCTGATGAGATAGAGGGGTTTAGGTCCCACAGTTTGAATCACAAATCCCTGCCAGGGAGGGGAAAGGACAGGGATAGAGAAGGGGAGGAAGAAACAGGCTTTAGGCCTTTCAGTAAACTTAGTGGGGGTATTTGATCCCGGGGTCTCAGAGCAGATGTCCCAAATTGAGAGAGAAAAGAAAAGAGGACCAAAGGGATTGGTGGATCCCGAGCTTAGCTCACTGAATCTCTGTGAATCTGAAAAGTATCTGAGGAGCACCGGGGCGGATAGCTCCGCCAGGCAGCCAGTCAAAGTTTTGAGAGGTTGTTTTCAGAGCCTCTTTTGTTGTGGCCTGTGGGGCATGTTAGCAACAAGGCTGAGAGTGAGAAGGCTGGCGTGGCTTCAGGGACCTACTCTACATGTGGAGGGGTTTTACAGTTCACTGAGAAGACGAGGCAAGACAAGGAACAAAAACATTTCCTCGCCATTTTTGAAGAACTGAGGGGACGTGATGAGCCGGTATGTCAGCACGTCTCATCCTGTCACCGAGGTCAACTGTGCAGATGTTGACAGAGCAAGACGGTGGCGTGTGTCGCTGCAGATTTGTAATTAAACGGAGAGACGCTCACTGACTGCAGCGTGCACAAACTCTCTTTATCTCTTTCACAAAGATGCAAGCACACAAAGACTGGCTCAAATATCCACACACATACATTCCCTCACCCACACACACATGCACACACAAACACACATACACATTGTGGCAGATTCTTATCGCCTGAAACTACCTGTATATTTGAAATAAATGGCCTGCCAAGCATTTGATGGGTCGGCTAGAAATCCCACATACTTGTACTGCCTTGGCTGCTTTCAAGTAATCATCCCCATGGTAACACCTGACACCAGCTATTCATCATGCAGCCCATATAAACTCCAGCATATTCACAACAACAAGCCACACATTTAACTTTTTATACCCATCGCTGACAAGAAACCCCACCTAGTTTCTCCAAGCATGATGATGCAATTACAATTAAATCGCCTCGTTAACATACAACCATTGCTACATGTGACTCCTGAGTGTGTGTGTGTGTGTGTGTGTGTGTGTGTGTGTGTGTGTGTGTGTGTGTGTGCGTGTGTGCTTCTACTTACACACTGTTACGGCTGTGTTCCCTGTGCTGTGCTGTCCCTTTTCCTCTCCTGTCCTGTCTGTGGCTCCGCCCAGGTGTGCTACATCTGACTGCTCAACAAGGTGCACCTGGCCCCGGGAGTGAGGCGTTCAAAAGCTCCTGTGTCTGCAGAAGCGAGAGGTTTGTGTCGCTGCTGTGTTTTCACTTTGTGTCTTTTGTAGCGTTGGTACGGTAGCGTTTCTAGGTCCTTATGTTAATAAATCCCCTTGACTCGGTGTTTAAACCTTCCTATTATCTTTGAGGTCAATTTGACTCCCAATCAGTATTTAACATCTCTACATACATGATTAATGTCTTTTTTATTTTTATATATATATATATATATATATATATATATTATTTTTTTTTTATTATTTTTTTTTTGCATCACATTGAATGACTTTCCCTAATTTAACGGGGAGAACTGGGTAAACACACAATTAACATGGAGAAACGGGTGATTCATCAGGGTCAATTCTACCTCCAGGCTGTTTTAGCTGCATAAAACATATAAGCAATGTCAACATTTTACACACCTTTGTTTTAGTTGTTTTAGATGACACTGAGGGAATTATAACCTATAACATGCCATTTATAATCGTCAAAACCCTCCCCTGTGTGTTAGGGCCCTCACCTAACATATCCACACCTGGAGTACAAGAACCAGCCAAGTTCATGTGAGATTGGGGAGGAAAAATATGATTCCCACCAGAAATTTGATGTATAAGGGGTCAAACTAAGGTCAAATTGCCCCCCTGGTGATTAAAATGATGGTAGGGTAACAGGAAGGTTAAAAGGTGTTGTTAGAGTTTTACTTTGGGTTAATGTTTGAGTGTTGCTCACCCCATAGGGCCGCCTGAGGGGGGCATGTGGGTGTGTGGGAGTGTGTGTGTGCGTGTGTGTGGGTGGGTGGGGGTAACACACAGCGCATACACACAATATATGCGTGGATGTGTCATCTGCATCATGCAGTTTCATCCACGCTCACTGGCAGCCACTGGTTTAAATGTGACAAGTGCTGCTGAATGTGAATTTCCAAAGACGATGTCGACTTTAATATGCAGCCTGCTGATCACAACGTGTAGGTCGAGTTGGCCAGGATAGTGTACAGCAACAATGTACTGACATTTAGCTTCAGCAATCAGAGCCTCATTGACCATTAACACATACAGAAATCTTTTTTTTTTTTTTTTTGGCTTTAATTTAAACTAGTTGAGGAGGAGGCATGCACAGCCCAAGTAGCCAATCTGTAGCTGTGCTTTTTTTCCCCCTGCACTCACTGTGTTTCTACCATCTGTCAGTGATATTGATGTTTCTCACCAAAGGCTACTGTAGTCATCCCGCCATAGGGCTCAGGATTAAGGAAAGGAGGGAGAGTGAGGAAATATTTGTGTGATGCAGTCATACACATCCTCTCATCACGTCTTCATATTGAGTTGGGATTGCAGGCATTGAGATCCAAAGTTTAACCTTGATGCTGGACTACAATGGCTTTTCATTGGATCTAAAACCCGCGAAGTATCCTCCGGCTGTAATTTGACAGGAAGAAGCACTGCTTTTTAAAGGGTTTGTCAAGCCAAAAATTTAAAGCCAATTTTTTTTTCATCTCACACTTGAAAGGGAGAAGCAGCAGAAATACCAGCTATAATTTGGAGAGTGTTAGAGGTTTCCTATCTGTCGACTGCAGATAATGAGGTAGTATCAGATAGCTGGAAGAGACCAGTTCAGGCCAGGCCAGACCAGTAGTCGGGGGGAGAATAGCCGCGTCTCATCCAGTCCAACTGTACCATAAGGTTTTGTAAGGTACATCCTGAATTCCTCCAGGTTTAATGTCTCCATCAAAAGAAGATCAAAAGGAAGGGATTAGAGCTACATAACAGAGGGAAGTGTGGAGAGGAGTCTTCGCTAAACTCCAGAGTGCTTTTGATACCACTCATCCCTGCCAAACCGTAGCCATGGCAACAGTGGAAAGGGAAGTGTGCAGCATTGATAAGAGTGCGACAGGGGATGAAGGGGATGACAGATCATTTTGGAGAAGTCTGACCCCTCTGCAGAAGGACCGCAGTCTTGTATGGGAAATTAATACCATACGCAGATGGCGTGTAGAGATTGACAGTCTCGGACCCACTTCTCTCTGTGGGAGCAATTTAACACGTATCATACAACAAAGTGTTAACTTCAGACACTAGTGAGGGTATTTTCACACTGTAAATGTCTGTGACTGCGGGTCTCTTCCTCAAGTCCTTTAGGATTTATTTGGCGTGCCGAGCTTACTTTAACTCACATTGTTAGGAAAATATGCACAAAACTAGACTGCCACGCCTTTAGCATGGCTTCGACACGGCACTACAATGACAGATGTCATGCAGAAATAGCCGAAATCAAACATCAAGAGCGGAAGATTTAAAAGGATGGTGATCACATAAAGCAGCAAATTAAACAGCGACTCTCATTCTGCCCTAATTTGTTCAGGCTGCACCCTTTGTGAGTAGGATTTTGGGTAAACAAGAGCGAAAAAAAAAGTTACTAGCTACAGAAAACCGCTGGGAATGCTTCATTTCCTCTCTTTCTCTCCAAACATACTCAGAGAGAAAGACAGAGAGAGAGAGAGAGAGAGAGAGAGAGAGAGAGAGAGAGAGAGAGAGAGAGAGAGAGAGAGAGCAACCAAGAAGGGCCTCCAGCCTGCCTCAGGGGCAGCAAGCCAGATACAGAGTATGATTTGACAAACAACGTTAGTTTTTGCACCACTGGTTCAGGCAGAGTGTACTTAATTAGGAAAAATGGACACTAATTGAGCCCCAGCTGTATGTAAAAAGATGTGAATCTCTAAGCACACACCCACCCAAGAGCTCGAAGTCTCTCTGATCCTCTTCTCCCCCCTGAGCTCCTTCTGTTCACTCACAGAGCGTAGCGGCTTGTTAGCACACTGGGAGATTTGTAAGGATAATGAAAAATGGGGGAAAGATGGGAGATTCAGTGTGGAGAGGAGGGATTTCAGGTCTTGCTCTTCACTGAAACAACATGTTGTACAGCAAGTGCCTTAATAGCTGACTCTGATTGGTGCTGAAAACTCCCATTTTCATGACAGCTTTAACTGTGAAAATGCATTTTTTTTTTCAAGTTATGCGTCTGTCGAATATTCCTCGTCCAGACTTGCATTGCTCCGGACTTTTTCATTGGCGAATTTTGTTTTTCATCGTGTTCACTGAATGAATGCGGCAGAGCAAATGTTATGTGAGCCTCTCAGTCAGATTAACTCAGCAGCCACAACTAAATGAATGAACTTTAGTAAAACATGTAAATGAGCTGCACTTGATTTTTATGAAAATGTTAATTTCGAGCAAGTTAACCATACAGCTTGAGGGCACAGTATAAACAGTTAAATACAATTAATTTGTCTATGTATGTCTACAGGGAAGATTCACATTTTTCTCTGGAAGTCTGAGCTGAGCCGAGCACAAATCTGATGAAATGTTTTGGACTGAGTTGAAGTCAGATGGAGGGTGCAGCCTCGGTTTTGCCAGAAATCTACAATGTTCAATTTTGCAGGTTTCATATATTTGTATTTTCAAGAAACTTGAAACGGTTTTAGGTGGGACTGTCAAATGTTTTCATGAAGTTGTTAGACACACAGATGCTCTTCATGCTGTGCAGTGTGATCATGATAATCGCAGTCATCACATTTGAGTGAGAGTCTGCAGCTTTTTTCATGCTGTTTCCAGTCATCGCCCATCACTCTGACTTTATCTGGCATGGATTTATATGGCTGGGGTGTGTGACATATAAACACACACATCAAACCATCACATTTCCCTTTGGACCTGCTTTGAGACTTACTGTTTAAAATGTCTTCTAACAAGTCAAAAAAAAAAAAAAAAAATTATAATCAAAACACTCAGTGCAACTCTGTTTTTGTCTTTTACTTGCCTAAAAGACATTGATTGGCATTTATTATGAACACATCACATATGATCTGTACTTATTTGGAGAAAACAAATGTGTTGCATATATTTTGTGCTTTCAACATTGGCCAAGCACCAATCTACATTATAAAAATGTTTCTAAAAGCAAAAGTCTACTGAAAATAATTCTGCAAAGAACCAGCTTTTAATATGCAGCACACAGCCTGCTTGCTAATATCTTAAGTAAGGTCAAATGGAAAACCCAGTCAGTCCAATAAAACTGCACTATATTTTATAAAATATATTGGTGCACTCCTGTTCAAAATGCAACACGTTCACAATTCACACGTCCACAGGATGATTTGATATGCCAGAAAATCTGCTGAAGCTGTCTTGATGAACTGAAGATGAAGTGCGTTCAAATATCTAAACTGATTAAACTGTATTAGATAAATTATTCTTAGTTGGTGTATAATTCATGGTACTCTGGCAGACTTTTCCTTGGCTTGCTGATCATTCTTTTGATCGCGTGCATAAAACCCCTGAATGACTAAATGCTCGGTCTGAAGGCCATCTGCACTGCTTTTTTGATGCTGCTGATAGCCGGCGTGCTTCTGTTGGCGACGCTGCAGAAAACATAAAGTGACCTCTTTACTGAACTTAACTCGGCAAGCTAAATGGGTTTGCATAAGGTTCTAAGAAACTAATTTTCCTTGTGGGTTTTTTATGTTTCGGTCATCACACGGCTGGCAGGAATTCAAACCTGTGAGCGCTCTGTAATCAGATTTTAGGGGCACCGTTGTAAAGACCTTCTCTCTGTGTTCAAATAAACAATCAGGGAGAGGCAGAGAAAAGGGAATTGAGAGGGGGAAAGAAAGAAAGCAACAGATCATGTTTCTGTGCAGGTGTGTGTGTGTGTGTGTGTGTGTGTGTGTGTGGATGTGTGTCAAGGAAAAGACGGTGGAAGGGATAAAAATGGAAAAAATGGAAGTGTTTCCCACTTGCTAAATAATTGCTGATCATGATTGACTGACATGTTTCAACCAGCAAATTGGACAAGTTTAATAATAATAATGTGATACTTTAGCGATTGCAACAAGCAAATTCCCTCTCTGCTGGTCTGCATGAGGACACGGAGATTTGTGAAGTGTGTTTTCACAGGTGTTTATCTAAATGCACCTTTCAGCCGCTACTTTTGCAGGACAAAACCTTGAAACTGTACTCTGCACCCCAGATTGAAAGAAATTGTTTGTCCTTTGATAATGCGATACATTACATAACCATAATGGAATTTACACAAGCCGAGCATTTCATTTTCTCTTCAATGGAAGGAGGAGGAGGGAAAGAGTGCAGTGAAAAAGATTAATCAACTTCTTTTTAAGCCTTTTTGATTTGTGTTGGCTAAGCCTCTCTCCGGAGCCAACCTCTTAACAGCAGTTGTCAGTTAGTGTTCCAGGATGAGGAGTTTGTCATTTCCAAGGCTGTGAACCTCTGTCTGCATGATAAACCCATGTTTTTTTCAAAATGCGAGTGGTGTGCTTTCCATTAAGGATGCTAAGCAGTTGATGAATACAGTAAGGACCAGGGTTTAATCTAATTCCAGAAGTCTCAATCCAGGACTTTATGTTTTCAAACATCCCATGCAGGTTACCGTGCTCTGTGCTGATCGGAGGACAAGTCCAACATTCACTGGGAGATCACAAGAAGTCACGGAAATAAAGTTAACGTGAAGGGCACACCTGATTTAATTAGGGAAGAGATTTTTTTTTCCCTTTTGCCTGGTCCTTACTCTTGGTTAAACCACTTGATGTGGTTTTATTTTCCTTAACACGGAGATAAACCCTGTGGTTATTCCAACCGCCCTGGATACTTTGCACATTTTAACACATTACAGTGAGAGTATACACCAACTGGAAAAGCAGCACTTCCTGAAGAAAATGTTTGTGGCTGACTTTCAGCTGATTAGTTTGGTTAGTTTGGTGTTGCATTCATTATAGGAGTGTGCATGTTTGATTAAGTTTCTCACAGTGGCTGACTTATAAATACAATGGGAAAGGATGGGGCTTCACTGACTTCCATGTATTTCATAACTCATAAACTATACATGTCATCCTTATGAGAGTGTGCACGGTTCATCAGTATGCCATACTGAACATTTACAAATTTGAATGGAGTTTCTACTGTACACAGTGGCTGACTTATAAATACAATGGAAGCCTATCTTATTGATATTATTACACATTAATGACTCAAATTAAGTATCAATAAACAAAATGACAATGTCGCCTAAATCAACAAAGAATTTTGCATGGTTTGACGTATGGAGTGTCTTTGTAGCTTAAAAATTGTAGGAGGAGATAGGTGACAAAAATGTTTAAATCCGCAATGACTCACTAAATGTGAAAATTCATACAAATTTTAAGAGTTGGCAAAAATCCATACATAATTCCACATGTTTTGATATATGAACAGTATGTGTTGGTTCAATGGTTTTAAAGTTACAGACAAGCAAACAACTGTACAGAATAATAACAAATAATACTCACCAACAGTGTGAATGCAATTTGATTAGACAGTAATGCATAATGTACACTCATGGAGAATAACCTGTGATACTCAGTTCAAGTCAGAGTATGAACACTATTCACATTATTCCCAGCTTTACATCCAAATAACCATTTTTGGATGTTTGAAAGATATATGAATGACCCATTAACTTGAGATACTGATTTTCTGGAGTCCTTCACTTTATCATTTTTATCAGCACTGCCATCACCTTGACTTTTATAGGCTTTATCATAAAGTCTCTGGGGCAGCAGTGTGAAGTATTGAGCAGGCAGACAGGCCTTCAACTAGAAGGCCACGGGTTCAAGCCCCGGTGCTGAGAAGCATCCACCCTGCTGAGGCGTCCTTGAGTGAAATGCTCAGGAAATAATAAACGTCAAGGCTGCTACTCTGTTGCCAGCTTTGACCTCTGACCTCCCAGTGGAGGGAGGCCAGTAAAAAGAGAATTTTTCAGTGGGGATTGTTTAGGTTTGTTGGGTCAGTTTTAATGCCTATGAGAAAAAATCAGCGCAAAACACCGTAAACACAATTTAAGCTTCCCTCGTCCTGTGAGACTGCATTCTTAGATCAGTGCAGTCATTCAAATCAAGAATTGGATAATCAAAGCGGAAGAGTCAAAAAAAAAAAAAAAAGGAAAATGTGCTTTTTGTAGGAAATCAAATCTAATGATTATTTGTAAGGAAAAAAAATCTGTATCGCTGTGGGAGTCAGTGTCTTGAGAATCCATGTTTTGAACTATAAACACATGAAAGGAGTGAGGCCTTGAGCTTTATCTTTAGGGACTTATTAATGCTACAATACATGATTTGGTGAATATAATGATATCAGATGAAACCCGTTAAGCTCATTCAGTTTCCGACAAATTAGTGAAAAGAACTAAAACTTGTTTACCCTATATAAATCCTCCAAATGACCGTGTGACTTGCTCATTCCGTAGCAGCAAAGTCAACAAAAAAAACGTTTTTTCCCCTCTTAAAACGAATTCATGCTTTACTTTTTTATGAATCACAACTTTGCAAAACGCTCTTAGAGCAAGAAACATAAAAACAGCAAGGTCAGTGCTTAGTGTAGAGTTGGTAATATAAAACTCATCCCAGCGCTCGTGTCTCCAATTACAACAGACCACTGGGCTCGCTGCTCTTCCTTAATAGCTTGCTCCATATCTGACACTCCTCATTTCAGCTAATGAGTGTCTTCGGGATGTGAATAAAGGTATGCATTTATGATTTGGTACGAGGGGCTGAGAACGAGATTGTATGCTTTAGGGCTCACCACTTCAAACAATGCAAAATTTACAGCGCGAGAGACACTGCGGCTTTAAAGCAGACATCTGTTCTGCGACCCTCACTGGGCTGGGGAAGAGCAGCATGCGCCTGGATGCCAAGCAGCCTCTCTCTGCCTGTGCCAACTTATTTGTCACTGTGGCCTCGCTGACCAGAGAAACAGCCAGCCACTCAGCCTAATGGAACGGTCATCTGTCGGTTCATCTCACAACTCGCAGCTAAAACATTATGACACAGAACATCAGTGAGAAGTGGAGAAGGGGGTGGAGGAGGAGGGCGAGCAGCAGGGGAGCAGAGGGGGAAACCAAATCCCTCACTGGATTCACTCCTTGCTGTTAACACCTTAAAGCACCCTAAACTTTATTGCCTGTCCATTTGCAAGCAATCCAAAGAAATATGCAGTCTCCCAGGAAGCCTCAGAAAGCTCTTTAACTGGCTGACCTTCCTGTGTTTTTTATGGAGCCACGGAGCGATTTAACATGTTTAAGCTTCCCCGCGACACCGGCAAAGATGTAAGAAGTGATACGACCTGACCGGTGGAAATCGACATTGGCCACCGAGCCACGCTGAAGGCTGCCATGTCTTTCCGGCAAAAGCCAGACCAAACAGTTAATCTTGACTGTGCCGCCGGTGCACATGCCCGGCCGAGCCTCTCATGTGTGGAAGTCTGTACAGCAACAGTACATCATAAAACTACAATGCACCAAGACCTTGCAAGCTGCATAATGCAATTACCTTGAAATGTAAGGGCCGGTAATAAAGATATCCACCAAATACAATGCTGGTTGACTGCGGCTGGGGAGGGAACATTTGGGAGAATGAACAATAGACAAGGAGACAGGGTCGGAAAAAGGGGAGAAAAAAAGCGAGAGCGCGAGAGACAGAACGACAGACGCAGTGAGAAAAAAAGAGAGCGAGAGAAAACTCCCCAGAAGCCCAGTGACTCCCAGACAAAGAAACTGTCATGCAGCCACAGCTAGCTCCAGTTTATCTTTTAATTAACATCTCATACACCAAGACAAACACCCCATCAATAATGCAGTGGTAACATGCTACAATATTAATGTCAGATGAAATGAGGTAATTAGAGAGGAAAATATTACAAGCACATGTATGCCTATCTAACATGGAGAGCACAATTACTCTGCAAAAGGAATGGATCCCACTAAAATAAAGCCATGGGAAGGGGAGTGCAGCTGATCCCATGTGTGGCTGTGGCCAGTGGGAGGGATGGAGGGCCAACATTTTGTTTGTTGGGTGAACAAATGGTGACAAACGATGGCAAATTGGAGTGAAGGCCCCCTGCTGAGCTATGGTCTGCCAACTGGGATCACAATGGAGTAGAGGTGCTAGCTTGGGAGAATACACACACACACAGACACACACACACAATGTTATCGAAATGCAATAAAGTTCACGGCGTGGCACGCATGCAAAAACCGTCCCTCTGTCTCTCTTTCTCCACACACACATAATGGTATGAGGACATGGATGCTGGAAAAAAAGGGGCATTTGGGGAGGCAGAGACAATGCACATAAATGCACAAAGGCTCACTGAGTATCTAATCCAATGTTTCACACGAAAGAGCTGAGCCTCCGCTGAGTACTATAACAGCATTCGGTCTAATCCTATAAATCTATATGATAGCGACAGATGGAAAGTAAGTTCTCTGTGTCACTGGCTCTGATCGGGAAAAATCCCCATACCTCTCCACCGACTCCCACACCATTCAGCGGGGAAACTCAGCAAGGCTTTCTACACTGAGCGTTAAAAAAAGTGGCAACCACAACACAGTCATAAATAGATTCCGGCGGCCAGCTCCAGCCATGTACAAAAGGGGTATTTCGTTTAATTGGCCGGATAAGACAAAGATTTTAATTTCCCTTGAGATCTGGGTTGCCAACTTTTGTTGTTATGCTACACAGAAGAAGAACTACATTGAGAGCGGTGCCAAGAATTTACAATGTTCTCTTTTCCACCGGCTGCTGTATCTTTTTTCCTCGGAGACCTCCAGAGATAAGACTATTGGATTAATTATGCAAATGTTTGAATATCAACCCCTCTGAAAGACTCGGTTGCTAGTCTGTGAACCTTTCTTTGTCCATGCCCTGTCTCTCCAGGCCTATCATGGCACACACTCTGGCACACAGAGACATGCACTTATAGCTTTTCCTCTCTCTCTGTCTCTCTTCCCCCTTTTCTCACTCAATTGCTCTCTCGCTCTCTCTCTCTCTCTGGTTCTCTCTCCTCTGCACAGACAAGCCATTGTGTGCGGGCATAGATGAGATTTGCATGCATGTTAGACTGGATTACACATGCAGGCTCTGGGAACCTGGACCCCTGTGGTCTCTCTTCAGTGTTTGGGCCCTGACTGGCAAGCCTTCCTTTCAGTGTAGAACTTCAAACAAACCTCACAGCTTAATTGGCTCAGGAACATACAAAATCTAAGGTTAAATTCCTAAATTTGGGGGTGAGAGAAATGTTTCTACCCAGGTTTTTTTCTCCATTCCTCGCTTTCTGCATGGCCGATGCATTGATACCGGCATTTTAACTGTGTCTCAAAATCAGTGTAATAAACTCTCATCGAACCCAATGCGCTACTTTTCAGAAGCCGAACTTGGTGAAGTTAATGTTTATGAAAGGGTTAATCCTCCAAGTGATATGTATAATAAGTAGCTTAATCCCTGAACTGAGGATTCTGTGTCTGAGAGGGTGGAGATGGTAGATAGGAGCAACCAAATCTTCTTAAAAGATAGCTGAGGGACGGGGGAATAAGACACACAGCCGCTATGTGTTAACAGGCTTCATCCCAGTTTGTACAAGCAACTCTAAATGGTTTGACATTGTTTCTGCAGCAAGGTTGTTTTGAGATAATGTTGCTTCTGTGTCAGTGCAGGTGCTGATTACATGTGTGTGTGTGCATGCATGTGTTGTGCCGATACGATTTCTGAAAAAAAAAAAAAAAAAAATCTGAAATAATATTACTGCACAAAAAGAAAAAAAATGAATGATTTTTGTAAGCATTTATACAAGTGCACTGACTCTAATTTTATTTTTCTTGTAGTTGTGCTCATTAAATAGCATGCAAAAAAACAAAACAAAAAAAAAAAAAAACTTAGCAAGAAGGTATTACTAGGGTAAATCTGGTTTTAACCGTGTTGGAATAAACAAAATAATATACAGCCGCAAATGAAAAGGTGATTGAGATATTATCAAACATCATTAAACATCTTTTATGGAAGAACTAGAGAATAACCTGTTCCATATTGGAGAGGGAAGACATGGACATGGCAATATGCAATATTCAAGATATTGGCCCAATACATCAGTAAACCGATAAATGGGTCAAACTCTTGTGTGTTTGGTTAACATTCAAGCCTCTCTATCACACATCGGTATACACACACACACACACACACACACAGTGTAATTGTTGCCAATGGACAGTACTGAAGTTCCCTCAGGTATTTCATCCCAAAGCTCCTCTACGCCATCACGTTTATTCATGTGAGCATTAAAGTAAATTGTCAAATGCTGTCTTCTTTAAGCAGCTAAGCCCTGTGCTACCTCTCTGCTCAGCAGGATTATAAATGAGATAGGATTTAATATTGATCCTTGGCTGACCTCCTATGAAGTATTCATCATTCTATAATATCCTTCACGCATACTGTTAATGAGATCAGTGGTCTCCTGCAGGTCCGTCCACAGATAAACCATGACCTTAACAGTGTCAGACAACAAGCATGACCAAGCACTTACGACCATGTGAGAATAAAGTGGGTTATTTGTGAAATGTGACCGAGTGAAGTGAGGTACGAGGATGGAGTTAGATGTTTGTGTTTAATGGATTTTTCTTTTTCAGCTGCTCAGGGTAAGAGTCTATTGATTTTTATGGTGTTTTGTTTAACTTCATCTTCATGGTTGAAGACGCCACTGTGCCTGTGGTTGTTGCTGATAGGCAGCAGAGGATGGGAAGGCATGTCGGAGGCAGGCTCAGGATTCCTTATCTCCCATCGTTGGTTTACTGTAGCGGGCTGGACATGAGCCGCATCTGCCCGTGAGAGCAGAGAGACTTACTTTGAATCCCAAAAACTTTCAACATCACAGCGCTGCCTGTTTTGCGTAAGAGTTTTGCTGAGTAATGGCGCCATCACAGGGCCGTGAAATACTGTCTAATTTTGCAGGTTGATGAGCATATTCCTGACAGTGAATGTAGGCTCCTAACTGGCTCTCCTCTGCTGCTGGAAAAAAACATCTCCCCCTTCACAGAGCAACACCAAGGCAACTATAACCAGTTTCTTTTTACACAAATGAGCCTACTAATTATCTGAATATATTTCCATTGCTAATACAATGGGCTCCAATCAATGAGCCGAGGCTCCTTAAACTCAGCGGTAGAAGTGTATGTCCCAGAGGTATTAATTTCACCAAGGCACACATATGAGTATGGGGGCGGATGGCTGCTGTGGGTGGAGGCAATTGATTCAATGTATCTGAGGCTATGCCAGCCACACAGAATGCAAGCACACAATGATGGGAGCTGAGCCTATTGATAAGAAATGCAGCGAGGGGTTAGCCGAATAACTGTGGCCACTATATATGCCCACTGCGTCACATGTTATAAATCAAATCAATTTGCCCTCCCACCAGCTAGTCCTGGTTTTGAAACTCGAGCTGCTTATGAGAAAGAGACAGGACAAATTGTTATTTGCATTCATCGATACATTTGCCATGAGCGCGCACTGCCCCCTATCTTCTCTTCACATTCTCCCTCAGTCCCCTGTCACCTCATTAGTAGCCTATCTAGATATTGTTATAAGGTGTAGAATCATACTCTCATTCATCCAATTATCCCTTGCTCACATGCATAAGCCTGCAAATTGGATAGAAGATAACTCTCATATAATTGATCACAAATTTTCCTTTCTGTGTGACAAGCAATTCCTTTCCCCCCTCCCACACGTTCAATACTGAATAATGCACTTGAATCACTGGCAGTGACTTTGTCGGTAGCATCCAAAAGTTTGATTTTTTTCTAAGTTTGAAACATTAGCAACAGTTTAATAGCAGTTTCTCTAACCATGCTGGCTGGAAACCAATGTATATAATTCCAGACACTGACATCCGTGTAAAAGATTTTAATGGATAGCCTCCACCTAGGAAACAAAATTACATCCTGAACAAATATATTCTCGCAAAATGAAATCTCTTCATAAATGTATCTTAAGGACACGTCTTCCTGTGCAAAATATGGATAGCGGTGGAAAAAGTGAATTATGGAATGAATGCAGCTGGCCTGATTTCATCCCCCTTCATATTTTTCATGTGACTATAACTCATCTATCATCTACGGCCCATTAACAACCATCCTGAGTCCAGCTAATACCATCAGGAAGAGAAGAGCCACTCTCTGTCCCTCTGTTGCCAGTAAGGTAATTGTTATACATCGGCTCCGGTCAAATGATATGCTGTTTTTCTTTGCGACCAATTACCTTTATCTTTGTTAGATGACAAAGTCAATTTACCCTCAGAGCTGGCTAATTCGAAAAGTGAAACAGTCTACACAGTCCCAATTTAATGTGAACTTAGTGGTTGTGAAACATAAGGAAAAGAAAAACCCAACAAAACCAGATTATTCCCAGAGAAATGTTGGCTACTCTACAATAAAAAGACAACATTTTATTCAATCAATAACCCTCTACAAATCTATAAAAGTAGAAATAATCTATGCATGTAATCACACTTCACAATAGTCTATAATGTGATTAGGTTTTGACAGATAATTCTATGGATAGTGCACTGCTCGGTGCACAGTACAGTAATTGTGCACCAGCTATGACCATAAATTACAGTAGCAAACAATGGAACTGTACAAATTAGATATTTCTGAACATAAGGAGTAAGCACTGGATAATTGTATGTTGCCTAGCAATTCTTCCCACACCTAGTATTTGAAGCAGTAGGTTACTTGGTACATGGAAACAAGATTAAGCCACTCATAGTCACATCATAGCACAACATGCAGGTGTTTCCACTATGGCTGCAATTCACTTTCAGTCACACCAAAGAGTGACTCGGATCCCTGCTCTCAAATTACATCATAATATCTTATCAGTGGCATTTACTTCTCCTCAAAATAATTCATTTCCACAGCCAAAAAAGATAGAAAAAAACAAAACAAAAACATCCATGGTTCAGAAAAATAATTGCCGAGGCCAGCATCAAATGGTTGTTCTCTGTACCTTTAAACTTGTGCCTCTGTGCTTACCTGTGGTATATTTAACATAAAAGCCCGGGGCCACTGTCTTTTCTGTTTATGCACTTTGGGGTTTGTGTGTTGTCTCTACAGACTGTTATAGAAGCTGAGTGGAGGGAAAACAATCCCTGGTGAGTTGATACATCAGTTTGGACATCTTGTGCATGAAAGCAGCATCATCACAGAGCAGAAATTGGACAGGTTTGAATAATTTTGTCTCATATTCCAGTGCCACACAGAGGGAGTGAGACACAGTAACCCCGCATCAGTTCCCTCAAGTTATGTCAGTGAGTTGAATTTCCTGGAAGCTGTTTTTAAAAGCTCATTGGTTGCAGCCATTTGAATGCATGTTTACGTGTTTCCTTGAAGAAAACATGACTGCTGGAATTATGTTGAAAAAGTGAGCCAGTTTAAAGAGACTAAACTTCAAATTTGACCTAATTCTGTGAACCCTGTTATCTTCTTTTAAAATGTCAAGTACCTTGAATACGCTGATCAGGGCATGAAAGTACTTATATTTTATGTCCTGAGGTCCCTCAGATTAGAATTTCCATTTCAGGCAATAGCCTCTGGAAAGCCAAACATCACATGCTGAGTGCAGAAAACTGGAAAGGTTACTCAACCTTATCTGCAATTATGCAAAAACACAGAGACTGGCTAAAACCATGGTCATTGGTACAAAGAGAATTTGCAGTCCCTTGATGTTGCTTTGAGCTCGCTCCTCTCAGATGCATATGCATAACACACAGCACATCCTAGAGGAGAAAATACACCAGAACAGCTGACAGGAAAAGGAATGGACTCCTCACACCTTGTCATGCTTTGAATTATGAATGTTGCCGATTAAACTTTAAAGTCCTCCCGTGGTAGAGATCAATAATTAACCAGCATTTTGTTTTTATTTCCAGTAACATAAACCTGATTTAGCAACATTCAGACCAGTACAAATACATATCAAGAAATTTGCAAAGCTTCATCCTCCTCGGCCCTTTTTAATCCAGAAGCCATGCTGATGTGGAGCTGTCAGGATGTTGACTCCACTTCTGCACTGCCACTGTCAACTCTTTTGTAAGAGGTGAGGGTTTCTAGGGAAACAAGACTAGGGACAAAAAATGAGCTATGGTACATCGGTCACATGGAAAAACCTCCCTCCCCTTGTCTTTTCATCAATATCTTGGAATATAAATAGTACAGTTTAAAAAACTAATGGCTTTCATCTTCATTTAGTCTGAATATTCAACATGAGGACAATGGTGCCCCCTTGTGTAAAACTGCAATTAATAGTCTGACACTGATATGCATATCTGTATTTGTGCTCAAATGCACTGTAAAAAAACACACAATTCTGTAGAAACTGGTCTAAACGTTTTGAACAGGTTTGCTGAGACTGCATCCAAAAGCTCTGTTTGTCTGTAAAGGACAATCGATTCTATTGCATGCTCTGAGGTATATCACATTTTTATTCCACAGACATACAATTTCCTCTGCAGTGAACTTGCATTGATTCTTTCAGAAGTGAAGGGCATTCCCACACCTCTGTCCATCTTTAGCCTTCAGTGCTATTCATGCAGACAGCAGCTTTAGCCTCCACTGTCTGAGCTCTGGGCGCACTGCACTGCCCTGGGCTCAGTCAGACGGCCATATGATAACACCATCATAACCTGCAAAAGGTACAGCATAATATTACTACAGAGAATAGAGAGAGTGCCAAGTAATAAGTAGAGGCTATCAGAAACGTGCTGAGATAAGGATTTTGCTGGCCGGCAACCCTGTAGCTAGTATTTTTCAGTTTGGGTTCGAGAAAAAAAAAATGTCTTCACTAGCCACCATTTTGAATAGTTTGCATTGGTGTTGCACTTCTTAGATGAAATCAAACTTACTTTAAGTGGTCAAATTGAGTTATGCTTTCGATTCGATTGTCAGTTTTCAACATATTTCAGACTATTAAGCGTGCCGAATATGTTATTAAGCACATACTGAAAAGGTGCTGCAAAGATGTGCTCTACTTACTGTGATCATAGTGAGAAGAGCCAGCATCATGCCCAGCATGATGTATAAGTTATTGGTCAGTCCTCCAGCCCACAGTGGCCCCAAGATGGTGGCCAGACCGCCAACTGAGCGTCTGATACCTTGACTGAACCCTTTTGTCCAAGCATCGCAGTACAGATACACAAATGTTAGAGGGAACATTATTTGTTTTCTCTACAAAAATCTGTAACACGGCTAAAAAATATGCATCAAAAATCACTCTATAAACTGGTGGTTCTCACATGTGCCAGGTGGTGATCTATTATATTATATTATTATATTATTATTTGAGGAACCTTTCAGGCACTGCCAAGGTAAAATGAGCCAACCTTGTGTTTTCTCTGCTGTGACTTTGGAGAAGAGCGACACCTGAGACACGGCAACAAAGGGAAGCCCCAGCAGCTGCAGAAACACCCCGATGATGAAGACCGCCAGCTCCCACTCATAACCACCTGGCAGCGATGGAAAAGTAATCTGATTAGTGATTACTCACTCATTACTTGTCTGATCGGTAAATAAAATCCAATGGACTGCTCCAGTTTGTTTAGTATTTGGCAGATCAAGTAAGAAATCTGATCATTTACTTAGATTTAGAGTTTGTTGACTTTCAGTGATCTAGAGCATTAAGTCGAACAACTTCCTCACATTTACCGGCTGTTTAGTACAAGACCCCAAGATATTCAATGCATCTCTCGGCTTCAAAATTAACAGAGATGCTTTTATGGCTTTTTGTTTCTGATATCTAGTCATGATAATTCAGAGTGTGTGATAGAACCCCCCACACCCCCCTCATTTTTTTTAGTTCCTTCCACAAATGAGTTGGCACCAGAGATAGCTGAATTTGGAAATGAAACTACTGCCAAGCTGGCAGTCACTATATTTTTGTTCTCTACTGATTTGCATTATGCATGCTTGTGTGAATTTGTGCCCACTCTCAATCTTGGATGGTCCATATTCCTGTATAAAATATACCGTAGTCTAAAATCTGACAATCAAAATTATATTCCCCTTTAAAAAAAAAAAAAAGTAGTGTAGCAATAAATCATATATTTTTCAGATGCATTTGCTTTCAAGATTTTATGTTTTCTTTTCAGCAGCTGTAACAAATAGCGAATGCCACATCTTTTGACTAATTAGATCAGTGTACTCTTCTTTTATATGCACTCCAGCGCCTGTCACTTGTAATCATAACATTAAAATTGACAAGCTCTAACAGTGCAGGCCAACATGAACAAACAGGATCGAATTTGCCTGTATGCTCTCCTGCTGGCCTGCCGCTGCTGAATGATATCATTTACAGAGCAGATTCAATTCAGCTGGAGTGTAACCCAATATGGCTCCACTGTGCCGTCCACCAACACATGCACCGGTCCCACACAAAGGGTTTGGTCAAAAAAAAAATGAGGCATGTGTGAGTCTGTGTGTGAGATAGAGAGCGAGAGAGAAAAAGAAAAGGGAGCATGTGTGGGTACATGTGTGCGGCTGTGTGCTTCTCCCACCTCGGGGGTTGGTGAGGAAGATGAGGCACCAGATACAGGCAGTGCAGCAGATGACCAGGCCCACAGCCAGCACCGCGCGGTCCGCCACCTTACAGCTCAGCCAGCGCACAAAGAAGAAGCCCAGAATGACCTCCACCCCACACAGACTGTACATCAGGCTGTTGCCCAGCTCGCCGAAACTGAAGTAGCGCTGCGTCAGAGGCGTCACCATGGTCTGCAGGGAGGGGATTTTAGACACATGTTCGCAAAGGTCAGTCAGTCAGGTAAAGCGATTCAGTCAGGGGTACAGGGGGAGATTCTTAGTGAGGCTGAAGCGAGCATCTTTTAACTCCTTTGAATGCTTAAGTCGGTCTAGATCAAAAAGAATATACCATCAAACTACCCCCTTTAAATTTCCTCTTACATATCTTCAAAGTTAGAACAAAAACTGTCGTATTTTATGATAGTGGCGCAAACATATTCTGTATCTGCCGGTTGCAATTCTTCATTGAAGCTACATCAGACTTGTATCGAGTGAAATATTCAAACCCAAGGAGCCATTGTTTCATGGCTGCACCGTTACATCAGTAGTAGAGGGGGAAAAAAAAACAGGACTTCAACCGGCTGCGAGAAGGTGCAGCCAAAGGAAGGACGGCAAACTGTAGACACAGAGAGGCGCCACACTTACTCGCAGTAGAAAAATAGGATTATCTTATTTTATTAAAGGCTATATATTAAAACACATGACCTTTCGGCCCATCTGTTCACCACAGCCTTCATCAGATGAACTCACCTTTACATCAAACAGAAAATATCTAGATGTCTGGTGCATCACACACAGTTCCCTGTAATTCAGCAGGATATATTTGATATCTTTGGAAACCTTGGGACCTCCACTAGAATTTAAAATAAAGTTCTGCGGGTTTGAGAGAAGCTGAGCCGTGCAGCATGCATTTGTAATGATGAACCCACTGATGGGACCGGCAGGGTTATAAACCAGGTCAGTGTAGTGCAGCAGTTCAGTTTAGAGGTGAGAGGACAAAGCATCTTCATTAGTAATACTTAGGACACGGACAGCGACTGATTAATGTGGCCGCATTACACTGGCTTTACTTTTGGCACCGAGTGGCGCATAATCATTTCCTCAAAGTGACACAGCGGGTCTTTGCAGGCAAACGAAAGCGGGAGGAGAATGGTGCGATACTGTGCGAAATGTTTGGAAACGTCAGCTGATGGATCTCAACGGTAGCTGCTCTCACCTCCAGTGCTGTCTGATTGAAGAGAGTGATGAACTGAGCCGTGAGGAGAACGACCACCTCCTCTCTCAGGAACTCTACGGAGAGAGGGGGAGAGAGGGAGAGATTGAAAATTGAAGAAATGAAATAGAAAATCAAAACAAGCTCAAGCGATACTTGCTGCTAAATCAAAAGTTTCAATTGGCAAGTTACTTTCCAATATGGAGAACGTTAAAGAAAGAAAGAACTGTTGCAAAACTCATTACAAAGGCATCACAGATCGTGGGTGCCACAAGGTCAGAGACTGTGTGATTTTATTTCATTTTTTTTAAGGCAGGAATTGGGCATTTCTTTTTTTTTTTTTTTTTTTTCAGTGTCCAAAATGTGATAACGTGAGAGGCATTTATTTTAATAAATTCCAGATTTTGATACCAGATTCTCAGGAACAAAAACTACCCAGTGCATTTGGACGGGAGGATAAAGCTGCTGGGCTTGCTGCTAAATTTGTCTGTGCTTGCCAGATGGCTACAGAAATGTTTTTTTAACTGACAAACATATCACACTGTAGTGTACTATACTATGATCTACTTTCCTGTGCTGTTTTTCCACTATTTCGTGCTTGTAAACAACTGGATCTACGTTATCTGAATGTACACTGAAATATTGCAATCATAGTAGCACTGAATGACTGAAGATTTTTTTTTTCAAACTGACTTCATACTGAATTCCTTGGCATTCCTTGTTATCACGCCAGAAAAGCCTACTTGAACTGGAAAAAAAAAAAAAAAAAACAGAGACAGAGTGAAAGAGGGGGCGTTCGTATGATTTTCAACATTTCAAAAACACAAAATCACACAGGTATTGCTTGTGTTGTTTGTGCTCCAGAACCCAAACTACAAAGCAAAAACGACTCCGTGCGAGTGAAAGATTCATCTCGGCTTCAAGGGTTCCTCTCACCCTTCCACAAAGAGTCAGGAAAGGATCAATAATTCAGGAACAAGAATACTAGACATAGTCTGACGCCTAACACGCAATCCTACGCGCTAGAACTGCAGAGGTTCTACAGTTTTGCTCCAGAGTTTCTGGTGCTGTAGAGTTTCTTCAAAAACAAAAAGGGAATCGATGAGGAGAATGTTGGCCACATTACAAATTCTGTCTCTATTTCATCCACAAGTCAACTACAGCAAGCGAGTCGATGAAAAAGGAAGTCTGCTATCCATCCCACTGCCACATCTTCAAAGAGTGAGAGAATCAATAGGAAGGTCTGACACGAGCACACACATGCACACACACACACACACACACACACACACACACACGGCCATGAAGACGCAGAGAAAGAGAGCTTGGTGAGTTACAGAAAGTGCAGAAAAAGTTAATCAATACCGGCGCACAATCACTACTTGCATCCCATGTAAACTTCCCATGACGCTAATCCAATAGGACACCTGACAACACACACACACACACTGACACACAGCAGATACACACTCACCAGATGAATCAATACACAGGAAATTTGATCTGACATGCCGCAAGGAATTCCATAGAGGGAACCGGAGGATGAAACCTGTGTATATGCACATGTGTGTGGATTTGTGTGTGTGCTTATACGCAAGGAAATCAATAAAGCAGATAGAAAACATGTGCATTGGCACTGACACGTCTTCCTACTGGTCTCCACAAATAGGGCAGTGGAAAGGTAACATTCATTGCTCAGGACAAGCAGTCAGCCCTCCTTCCTCACCTCTGCTGGCGCTGAAGTTTTTGAAGGGGTTCGAGGTCATGGAGGAACGGGTTGACAGGGCGCCGCGCAGGGGCTGGCTCTCACACGAGGCGGAGGTTTCTAATTGGTCCGAATTGACTGCCCTGTAGGTGAGCACCGGCTCCTCGTCGGACCCCACCAGCGGCACCTCCTCCTCCTCTTTCATCTCCACCATCACAGCTCCCCCCTCCGTGGAGCTGATGGGTGGTACATCCCAGTAAAGAGCCAAGACAACAAATTGGAGCAGAATCCACAGCAGACACATGAAGATCTGTGAACGCAGGTACAAGTGTGGAAAGGAGACGGGGAAAAGGAAAAGTGAGAATGAAATGCTTTCCAGGTCCTCATATAATTTGAAAATCTTCCAAAAAATTGCTGTTTTTATAGCACAGAAAAAGCAGAGATAAGCCATTTGATAAATGGTGGAAAGCTGTGAACGTTCAAACACGGGAGTAACCTTGAGCGGTGAGATCTAGAGATATGTGCCATGTCAAATGAATGCGGAGGAAAAAATGGAAATAAGCATTGAAGGGCATTGCTACATCTCATTTGAACTATATCCGTGTTACAGGTGTTTTATTCAGAGAGAGGCTCGTGAGATGGAAATAGATCAATACGGGTGGTTATGGGCCTGAATAGCTGCAGGGGTTTAGTATTCTTCACACTCAGAAGAGAACAAAGAAGGAAAAAAAGTGAGCCAGCTGTAGTGCAGAATGTAGAACAACTCTTTCTGAGGGCTGCTTCTGTATTCATGAGGTATACAGGCTGTTGGAAAACGTTAGATTACAGATTATCTGGATGCTGTTACCCCAGGAGACGTATATTTGTTCACAACAAAAGGCCCCAGTTTGAAATCACACAGCCGCAGGAACAGGTTGAACGCGGGCCCTGCAAAGACAGAAAGCAGATGGAATAAAGACTGAGGATGTGCTGCAGTGGAAGCGGCACAGCTTTGTGCTTTCACATGATGCTTCCTTTCCACAGTTCAATCTTCACAATAAAGCCTTTTTGATATGGAAGAGGGCGTTGCAAAGCTGCCAGATTTTAGATATTCTAAGAAAACAGTGCAGGTAGAGCGCGGGCTGATAGGGGAAAACTGACCGAGAAGGAGGCCGGCTTGTCGACAGGCCATGATGGCAGCAAAGATGCCAGCACGCTCCTCTGGCTGAGTGCTCCGAGTCAGGAAACCAAAGATGGAGGAGCCCGCTCCCGCACCGACACCTGAGAGGCACCAGGATTAAACCTTCACAGTGCTGATGCTAGCGTTGGATGTTATTTCACTGTGTGTGTGTGTGTGTGTGTGTGTGCGTGCGTGTGTGTGTCGGGTCACCTGCAACAAGTCGACTGCACAGCAACAGCCATTTTGAATATCCCATGAAATACATGAAGTTACCTGAGGACCAAAATTAAAAGGTTATTGTACGTTTGCTGAAGATGATTTTTTGAGCATTACATTGTAAAAAAAAAAAAAAATGCTCCAAATGATAGCTGAGCCAAAAATACCAACAAAGAAAGATATTTCACAATGCAGCCCTATGGCAGTCTATCCATCAAGATAGTATCTGCGTGATCTGGCGAGGTTTCCACTCTGCCGCAACCTTCCCTGTCTCCTGGCACCCAGACACTATGGGGCTGGATGTATTCTGTTTTTTTTAAGGACCTCAAATCATTTGAAATTTACATGAGGAAAACTCAGCAGCAACAGCTCTTTCCAAAAACAATGACACAGATATCCAGAATAATCCCGAACCCTCTGGGGCAAAGAATTTCAGTGGGAACTACGTCCTGCCAAAGAACACTGCAAAACTGTATCTTTCCACCTCTAATTAGTTCTTGTTGGGGATATATGCGGTGTGCCGGTGTTCGCTGGCATGGAATAGTCTCCAACAAAACTCTTTGCCCCCCCGAGGGCTGCGGATTATGACAGATATGCGTGCACTGTTTTTTGGAAAGAGCTGTTGCTGCTGACTTTTTGACATGGAAATTTTTTTTTTTGACGGTTTGAGCTCCACAAACGAATACCTGGGAGACAAGAAACCCCACCAAATCACACAGAAACACTATGGATGGATAGATTGCTCCTCTTTTGGATGTTGGGTAAACTGTTTATGAGCTAAATAATTTCATTTTTTCTCATATTCTTTGCCCCCTAGCCCACAGCAGCAGCAGCAGACTACACATTACACTCTCACTATTGGGTCTTTTGTTAATGAACGGCTCTTTCTGAATCCACTCTTTTTGGTGAACATTAAGAACTGATTTGCTTCGCTCGGTAGTTAAACTCACCCACATGCACTTGATAACGAAAGCTTAGAGTGTCCATTCAGCGGCTCTAGCGCCAGACAGCAATTATATCCCTGAAATGATTTTGTTGGGGATATTATAGATTCACCGCTGCAGATCCTGGCTGTAAACACGATAACTCTAATACTGTTTATTCAAATTCAAATCTTCTCAAAGTTGCTGTGCACATTCATGACCCCTAGAGAGAGAGAGGCCTGATGATTTTGGTGACCCCGCTTGCTGTAACGTGCTGTTGGTCAACATCAACATATGTCTAGTTATTGTGTTTAACACAGGTGGCACCGAGGTCCATGGAGAACATAATTTTGTTCCGCTGTATACTGTTTGGAATGACAATAAAGGATAACACTTCATTTTAGTGGGTCATGAATTTCATTGTTAGCAGATAATAATTAGAAAGAAACATATCTGAGATTTATGTAACCTCAAAATTTATTGAGAACTGAAACTTTTACTTTAACTGTGTCAGCAAACTCATGCGAGATAAATATTTCAGATGCATTAGATCATAAAGATGAAACCAGGGTTGCCACTGGTCATGGGATTTCTGGAATATCACCAAATATGGAGACTGTCTTTACATGTGCAACTTCAATGCAACTTCAGTTCTGTGTAGTTTAGCTGCATTTGAGTTTGACTGGAAATAAAAATCATTAATTCAGTCGGCAACATCATTTGGGATGTTCAGAATGAGTTTGGTGACAAAGTAAAAGTTTCAGTTTTCGATGCATTTTGAGGTAAATGTTGATGTAATTTGGGGGTAATTTTAAAGAAATTTCTGATTGCTGATTCTCACCTACTTACCATGAAATTTGTGGCCCACAATAATAAAGTGTTATCCAATAAATGTATTTTACCTGACATAAGGAGCTCAAAAATAGTTATCCATAGCTTTCCAGGTCCTGTTTTGAACAATATACCCTGCATCTACCCTGCACTGCATATGCCCTGTATCTTAGTTATCCATACACAACATGTTATGACAGAGCAGTGTGAAACAACCATCAAAGCTGAATATAGATACAAATGACAGCAGTGCTGTGGACTGTGGGTGTGCTGAGACTGGGCAAATTATTGAGCCTTCTTGAGGTGTCGTGGGCTTAACTAATGAAACGCCGGGGAAGAAAGGTCCTGGAGATTTATGACTGCATGGGCTGATGTGTTCTCTGGTGTTCATTTGTATAGTAGTTTAATATTCAGTGAATTCTGGATTGTGCCTCGGTAGCAAGGCCCACCCTGGATTACGCCACAAGGGATAATAACATCATATCGTGTGCACTGACAAACATCTCCATCTTCTCTGTTTGTAAACTTTGTTCTCACTACCACTAAATCATCGCCCGCATTTCTTTTGTAAAAGTGGAAATGTAATTGAATGACAACCAAATGAGAGCTAAAAAACTGGCACACTTCAGCGAACGGAGCCTCGGAAAGACTCGTAATGCCCACCATCGCTCTCTGTCATATGATTCACCCTGTGGTTGATGGACTCACCAGCAATCTCAAAAAGATTGGAGAAGAGGATGATGGTCTTTGTAGTTCTGCTCCGGTCTGACCAGAGCCCAAAAAGTGGTCCCGTCAGCAGCCCGCTCAGACTGAAAGCTGACAGACCCAGACCCAGGAAGTAAGGAGGGGCCTCCAAAATCTGGAGATATCGCCATATTGTGGGTAGAATGACAGCTGGGGGGAAAAACAAAGGGAGAGAAGGCTGGTTAGAGGTAGAGGAAAGGGGGAAGAGGAGAGGAGAGGGGAGGGTGCCATGCCTCATTTACCTTCAACACAATACATTTCCATTAATTAGATAGAGCCTGTGTGTGTGATCACTGAATACAATATCCTCGGTAATGTGAGCATACGACCACAAAGCCAGACAGAAATTTATTTTAGTCTGCTCTATGAGACCATTAGCCTATGCCTTCAAGACTATAAAGCTGCCATAATGAACTTACCATATTCTATGCCGCTTAACAAAAAAATCAATCCAATGGTAAAAAAAGTTAGATTCCTCTTTTGGTGATTATCCATTGTGTTGACTCGCTTTTCTGGCTTTATACATCAACTTCTGTCTGTGCATGTTGTTCAAAGATGTTATTCAGGGGCAAAAATAGGAGACACCATGCATCCAATTAGAACTGCTTCCCTGGCTAATGAGAGGAATTTGTTGCACTATTTCAGAGTTTCATTTTAGAGCCTTTCAGAGTTAGAAAATAAAGATTACATCAGGCTTCTCCAGTGGAAATCGGCTCAGCGGGGGTGACACTTGAAATGAATATGCCCAATCTTGATGCCCACTTTCTCCGCTGAGGTGGTGTTTCTTGATAAAACACACCAAATCATCACAAAACATGGAAACAGTAGAGTCCAGTGGAGCAGAAATGATTGCAGTAGTCCTTTTCCATTAGGCATTTATGTTAAAGAGGAAATTCTGTTGGAGCCAAAGTCCAGCCTGCAGCACCACACTGTGAGCTTCACGGTCAAGGCAATGTCTCAGGTTACCAGGTGAGGTAAAAGTACACGGAGCTTTATACATTTTTAATATTGTTTTCTCCAATTTCATCAAAAGAAGTTGATTCTCTCTCAACCCAGTGGAGACACTCAGAAATATGTGCCAGGCCCGTCTGCCCTCTTGGAGGTTATAGATACAGTACAGAGTCACTTTACTATTTTAGAAAAAAAAAAAAAAAAACACTCCTCTTGCCAGCACACAGACACGATAAATCACATGCAGTACATCACATAAATACCCAGATAATCAAATAGGCCACATAAACATACACACATGATTACAATTCTCAGTGATCATGAAGTGGAGCTTGATATTATGCTATTAGGGCTATATTATGGTCCTAAGTCCTGAACATATTAGATTCTGTCTGTTTTATTGAATGGTTGGCTCTGTTTGCAGGCTGCTGTGGTTTTCCTACCCTTGGGCTTGTTCTACTAAACAGAATTGTCACCAAGTTAATACCACCATATGTTATTCCGACTCACATAATCAACCACCCATGAATAATACAAGTTGTTTCGATGTAGAGAAGTCATGAATAATGGATTGTTTGAATAACATACTGTATATAAACTTCCAGTATCTGCCACTGACATGATCCGGTGGTGGGACAGATTGGGAGTTCCAGTTTAAATCTCATCTGGCTGCAAACATGAGGAGTTATCATGGGACACACCCATTTGGGTAAGTACCCCTTCTGCATGTCTGTGTGTGTGTATGAGTGTTTAAACACATTACAGCCAAATGCCTGCTTCTTTCTCCTCTCCTTTCCAACTTCATAGAAAACATGCACACCTCACCTGAGCTGCACCCTCATGCCATTTCATTCTGTATGAATGGATAAAATCAAGGAGGCATTAATGCAATAGCGATTCCCACAACAAAATGCTGCATGCAGCTGTATTGCAAGTGTCCAGTGGGAGGCCATTAGCATCCTACCTGGCTTACCTGTGGCAGTTTCTATAGAAACACCAGAGAGATGAGGGTGGAAGGTGTTTTGAGCTCACCTTTGAGCCTTGGTAAACAACAAGGAGTTCCCCTGTGAGTAAACTGCGATCCAGTCAATTTAGTCGGTCACCATGCTGTATTGGAGGCTGTTGGAGATAAGAGATTATCAGAGTATGCTTTGACAGAAGGCCATTTGACTTACAGAGAGATAAGAGCGTGCTAAATTGTGATACTTGGTTCCGGTAGGTTGCTGAGTTCGAAGCGGGAGATGTTCTTGAACACAGCTTCTCCCCGGAGGTCCTTTAGCATCCCCATTAACATCAACCTGCAGGGTGCTTGCAGGCGGCAGACACGGTAAGAGAGGGAAATCAACACGGCTTGGCAACTATACTCTTTAAACCACAGGGGTTCATTATGAAGACAAACACCGTCAAAGTTTCAGATTTCCAACTCAACTCCTTGGGTTTTGCAGCTTTCTGTAGAGTATGTGCTCGTTTACGCCTTTTACACTGTTTACTGTATGTCATGTGTGCATCTCTGCATGTGTGTGTGTGTGTGTGTGTGTGTATGGGGCAGACAAAAAGACCCCTCCCACCCAGCAGCTGTGGAGAAGCAGGTGTGGAGGAGGGGGGTGGATGGGCGTGGATTGGAGCGAGCTAAGGCCCAGATGCCAGTGTCCAGCGTTGGGGAGGACAGAGCCATCCTGCTGGGCTTCACCATGATGGCCTTCTCTGTGCTCATGTTCTTTGTGGTGGGAATCAGCATGGTCAAACCCTATGTGAACAGGTAGAGTGTCTGCTCAGAAAATGCACATGTGCACAAGGATGATATGTTACTCAAATTACTTTTAATGGTTCTAATATCACTATGTTTATGTGTGCTTCACTCAAATCGATGGAAAATAACGCAGCCAGTTTGGACGTTCACCCCTCAAAATAAATGTGTTAGATTATATCAGAAATACAGTTTAAACCCATTTAACTGTCAAATCCAGTAAAGTGAGTAAACTACCTCTTTAACTGCTTTACCCTCATCATTATTTAATGAGCGAGCCATTCAGCTGCTTATCACCCAGGAGACGATTTCATTGGCTGCAATTTATATTCAAATGTGTTTGATTATCCTTCATTTTTAAAACAATATCTTGTGCCATGTAGATCATCACACTCACTTAGACACACTAGGCAACTGTTTTTCTCTTTGTCCCTAAAATTGTAAGGAAAGGACAATTGGTGAACGTGGCTTTAGATTCAAAGCTTCATTTCACTGGAACAATTAGGGTTGGGAATCATGATATTTAACCACGATAATGATGGGATAACAATACAGGTGATTCTCCGATATATTGTAAGATGACGATGATACATCACAATATCTGTACCTGAGGAAGAATAAAATACCCTAGAAAAGGTTGGAAAAAAACATTCCAATAAGCAGGGATCAGTTGTGTTTTTCAGTGTTTTAAAATGCACAGCGGCTGCAACATGAACAAGACAGAGCCGATCAAGTTCAAATACCTAAAGGCAGGGAACAAACACACATCACAGAAACTCAAATGTGCATCCATGTAAATTAAGGTGCAAGCTAAAATACTGTTACTTGGGACAAGTGTATCAATAATGTGTCACAAGAGGAAGCAACACGATATTTCTATATTTTGATATTATGATATTTTGTTATTTTGTTCCACCCCTCTGAACCATTAATTTTTTATATCAGATCTATTATGACTACTTGTAACTTTAAGGCTTCTTTATTATCTTTGCTCAATGTACCTGGTAGTTGTTTTTTTAATTGCAATGCTTGAATAATATATTTGCTTTGTACAATTTTTTATACAATATAGACTTACATGTGCTGAATGTATGCATTTATGCTTCCATATACATACCGTATGTCGATATATATCCATTATTACCCATGCATTTCCAATTGTTATATCCTGAGAAAGGCATGTTCATCTCATGTTCTTATTTATCTGTTTATTTCAAGGATCCCCATGAAAATTAGATGGTTTTCCCTCAAGGGGTTATCCTTCAACCCTATAAAGCCTGAACTATGAAAGAATTGGCAGAAAATTCCCATTTTTTTTTTTTTTTTTAAATTGAACCCTTTATTTAGTCCTATAACAAAATATATATAAAGAAAAAAAATTCAAAAAATATGTTATTACACGACCTTTCTGGTGTATGATATATGATATGTACTTGAAGTGCCAATGGTATGGTCCAGGGTGAACAGGAGAAGTGTTCAAAGGTATACAACAGTATTTTGGTCAAGTATTGATTAAACTGAAAACAAAAAACGGAACTGAAAATGTGTATCATATATGATACATATGGCTTTATAGGGTTAATAAAAAGTTTTAAAAAGATACTGAACAATACTACTAAGATGCACAAATGCCTGCAATTTTCTCTGCCATATTAGAGACACTGTCATTCATGGATTCACTCCCACAACTGGCTCCCAGGTATCCTAGTTCACAAAGATCCTTCAACTTGCACATTATTTCTATTTCCCCAGTTGAGCTTGCTGGTTGTTGTTGTATTTTCTCCAGTAAATGGGAAGAGGAAGCTGGCTGTGTGCTGGTCCAGGCTGATATTCTGAAGGAGTGGGTGGACTGCAGAGGCGTGAGCACCGTGCCGTGCCTCAGGGTGATGGTTAACCTCACCGGCTCCCAGCAGAAAGCTCTCCTCCACTACGACGAGGAGTCGGTTCACCTCACCCCTGAGGTAGGGCTGTACAGTATGCAGTACGGCTGACACAGTGGTTCTCAGCTCCAGTCCTCCGGGCCCAGAGCGCTGCTGGTTTTCTATTTTGCAAGGTAGTTTTCATCCTGGTTGTCTAATCAGGGGCTAATTAGATGTGGGATGAGAAGTGAAGGCAATTAACTAGCTGGTAGGAGAGGAAACCAGCAGTGCTCTGGATCCTGAGGAAAAGGAATGAGAAGCACATCCTCAGTGCGCCAGATAACTGGAATTATAAGGAGATGCTTGCTTCCCTGTTGCTAGGGCTGAATAACATGGTCAAAAATCACACTGCAGTTATTTTGACAGCCGTTGCGATTGTGATATGATTCACAGTTTTAATAGGAATGATCATTTTTGCACCATACATCATTTTCACTGAAAGAAGACAAGGTGATTTTTGTTGGGAAACAAACATGTTTTCTTACATCCGTTACATCGGCTGAATACAATTTGTAGTCCAGGGATATCTTGCTAACACTGTAATACATCCTTTATAATACTTCATTTATAATGGTATTTTTTGTTACATTTTTCAGTTTTTCAGAATATTTTAATTGTTAAACTTGATGCTATGCCTGATGCTGCGCTTTCCCCTCACCTTCCTCCAGAGGAATTGTTTGAAACACTTTCCTGTACCATTGCAGCACGTACAGCTTGTGTAGGATAGGAGGGGCTCCTGCACTGGCTGTGCATGCCAAGTATTTTTCAGCAGGCTACAGTAGATAGAGTCAAATCAGAACCTCACTCCTCCTGCACTTCTACTCTGCTCTTATTGATTGTGATCAGCACAACCCTGAAAGGACCAAGTCTCTGCACATGCAATTTACTTGAAAATGACATTTTCCCCCCGCAGTGTTTCTACATACCCAAATGCCAAATGGACAGGAAGGAGTTGGAAGACGAAGTCCTGAAAGTGAAAAACAACATTAGCGCTCACCTGGGGGGGTCCTTGCCTTGTTTGGCTGATCCCACACGGCACCCCGGGGATGTTATCTTGAACAGGAAGTACACTCTGAGGAGCGCCCTGTTTGCGTTGCTGTGGCCCAGTCTGATGCTGGGCGGCGGGGCTCTGCTGGTGGGCCTTGTAAAGCTGACACAGTGCCTGGCCCACCTGTGCTCTGAGGTGTGTACTGAGGCTCTGGAGAGTGGGGGAACTTCCAGATACACCCACAGTAAATTATACAGACTCCTCAAGTCGGGCCCGCACTCCCCCTCACAGGACTCTGTGAACTGACCAATACATGTGCTGCCAAAAGCATGGCTGGCACAATCAGGCCAAAACTATGAATGTTCAAATTATGTAACAAAGATGTAATGTAACCTAGTCCAAGTCAAAGGATAATCTTGGCTGAAATCCTCTGGTGGAGGTTGTTCAGTAAGTCTGAGTTTTTTTTGTGTGTGTGTTTTTATGTGTTAGCACATTTTTATAATCGTGCCTTACCTGTTTTTTTTTTTCATGCAACTTTTGATAAAATGTCAAGCAAACAACCTTACACACACAAAAAGATTATTTAAAAGAAGTGACACTCAGACTTCACATAGAGAAATTATTTATTTAACAGTACAATGAATGTTTTTTGTCAGACATGGTCATATGAGGATGAGTAGTGAGTATTCTATGATATTTACAGATGAAAAGATAACTAACATGATTTTTTTTTTTTTTTTTTAAAAACATGCAGGATAGCCTCTCTCCCCTTATTGTGCTTACAGACTTTATCCACTTTGGGCAAGAGACCTTCACTTGGTGCTCTTCTCAGTCCACAGTACTCTGACGACAGCATCAAGTTCTTGTCCTTCATTCTACACATCACCTCTTTTTTTTAGTCATTCATATCATTTCAACAACTAGAAGCTGTCTACTGGGTTTGCAAGAGGATGTTGCACATTATGCATAATTCCACCTTTTCTCTCCTTTTTTGGTTAGCAGTTACATATATATGGGTATGCCTACATTTAGAATACAAAAATATATTACCTCTGTAGTTATTCAAGGAAAGCATTTGCACATGTAGTAGCAGTAGCAGTATCTGTGACCTTCATTGTGACATTGTTGTACCTCACACAAGTAACAAGGTCATTTTCATACATGAAATTCAAGTAAACCACATCAGGTCAAACAAAGGAGGATATTCAAGGACCTCATGCATAATGCAGTGTGAGAAAAAGGATAACTATAGCGAGTACAAAGGAAAAAAACAAGGTTGAGACAGTTCTTTTTTCATAGTATAGGTCTGGGGTCTAGTTTTCTCTTTTTGAATGGGTCCGGCCCACTGGTCTGTATCCTGTACAGAAACACATGCATTCAGTGGGACCGATTTCCTGAGCAATTCTGAAGTCCACACCCATGTCTAAAAACAACAACAAAAATATATCTTTAGAAGATAGTAATTTGTACTTTTGAACAGACTTGAGTATTCAGGAAACCGGCCCATGTTGTGTCATTTGGTAAAGCTGGGACATTTACTGACCACTTAACGTGTCTATGCGGCGAGCAAACTGCATGGACCATTATTCCACACATAAGGGCAACAATCATAGGAAGGAGGAGGGGAAAAGACACTTGAAGGTAAAACCACAAAATTCACTTTGATTACATTTCTCTCCCCGGATCAACTTTCATAATTTGGGGATTATACAGCAAACATAAGGAGGAAGAAAAAGCTATCTCATAAATGTTATACGCACTATGTCAACTTCAGATCTAGAACAAAGAGGCTGAAGCAAAACAGAACAACTTAAAACATATTTTTCAGATGGCTAGATGTTCCACAAAGGAAAAACAATGACGAAAGTTAATGCTCCAAAGGAAGAAAATCTGGTGATTAAGAAGTAAAAGGCAGGGTCAAAAGTTCTTTCTCACAGTTCTTTTTCAGAGTTGGGAAGAAATCGGTGATACTGTTACAGTGCATAATTGTGCATTTTTTTTTCTTCCATGTACTGTCTGTAAAAGTTTAAAGTTCTCTGACACCTCTAATGGCTATGACAGCACATTGAGGGAGACCGTGTATGTGTGTGTGTGTGTGTGTATGCATACACACACACATGCACACACAATATATGCATGTGTGTGTGTGTGTGTGTGTGTGTGTGTGGTAAGGGACAAGATTTTGCTATGTTCTGGTTTGTTTCCATTGTAGTCCAAGTGGTATTATGCAGGATGGAGGCTGAACACATTGGCCAAAATGTCTGGATTTAAAAAATCTTATATCAAGTATCAATGTTTGTGTATTGTGTGGAGAAACATTTGACTCAAGCAGGAGAAGAAACGGAAATGGAAAACTAAATGGAAGCCAGCAGCCAGCAGCTACACCGGAAAATACTGCATACCCGCAATATTGACCCTCAACCCCAAAGACTAAATTGTCGTCATGATGATAGTTGATAGTTTCCAAGATTGAGGGAGACTTTTCTCTCTTAATTCTGACATCAACCTAACATCTTTGCAGTGTACAGTACACATTAAGACCACAACTTTGCATAGTGTAACAGCACAGCATACAGTGAGAACATTGCACATCCTTTCCCCTGCACTCCTTACCATTCCAAAATGGAAAAAAATAATCAACTGAAGAACAAAGAGAATCAATTCAAAACATGTCATACAGCTGGCCACCCTCAAGCCTCAAAGGGTTTTCTCAAGTCCTTCTGTGTCCCAACTGTGTGGGATGGATGACAGACTTTTGTGCCTCAACATCTGACACAGAATAATACTGATAGACAAACAAAACAAAACAAACAAATACTGCAGAGATCAGTGCTATGAATACACACGGGATTGGAATAGTAGTGACTTTTTCTGTTCTTTTTCTTTTTTTAACAATAAGACTGCCGAGTAGTGGGGTTACACGTCTAGTACTTTGGCTCAGTAGAAAATAAAGACTTGAAAAGGAATAATAATAATAATATGTGCACAGTATGCATACAAGACCAAGAATATACTGCTGTACAAAATCTCAGATGTCAGGAATTTGTCATGACATGATCTCTAAACTGAGGGCAGACCATGTGTAGGTTATAAATAATGATCAATAGTCATCATTTCAGATGAAGCAAACATGCTTCAAACGTGTTAAATGCTAGTTTAGTGTTTCATCAACAGACATCCTGCTAGTAGTGACACACTGTCAGTCCTGTAATTAGAGTACTGATTGTTGCCAAAATGGTGGGGGGTAATCAGGATTTTGTGGGCGCCTGCCCAGCTGGACAACAGCATCCCTGCATTCTGCTTTGTCTCAGATGACGACCACCAGGCTGGCTGCACGTGCCGACATCAGGTAGTGGGGACAATGTAGTTATGATTTCTTTGTTCATAATGGGGAAAAAAAGCCAGCTACGTTCATAGTACACCATTTCATGTTGATGCCCCATTCCTCAATGCTGATGGGTTGAGATGTTAAAACAAAAAAGAAAGTGCCCATAGTTTGTACACATGAAGAAGGCCATTTTCGTCAAGGTCCACGATACTTGTCTCGCTCCAATGAAGAAGACTGATGAAATATAAATCCACCCTGCTCTCTTAGGTTCATAGTGCAGGGAGATGATATTCAAATGCCTGTAGAAACAGGAGCATTTAAGCATTAATGTCCCTGAAATAGCCTTCTCAGCACCCTTACTTTAGGGTGTGCTGGCAGGTGATGTTCAGAGTCACACACTGGCAGAAATAGTATTATCTAGGCCTTAGTGTGAATGGCAAAAATCACTCGCCCTCATCGCTTCTTAGTTCAAGGCGTGCAATGGTTGCCACTCTCCTTTGCTTGTCTCTTCTCCCATCTTCTGGGTGCTATTTCAGTTCATGGCATGCTGGCGGATTGTGTGGAAGATCCAGTCCATCTTGGTGGTCCAGCCGCCGTGGTGGGCATCGTTCATCTGCTTCATGAAGTAGTCAAGGGCTTCCTGCTCAGACTTGTCCAGGGCCAGGGTCTTTCGGATGTAAGCAATGTCATCGAACGACTGCAGCTCAGGCATCCCTGAGCCCAGCATCATGGAGAAGAGATTGATGAAAAGGTTGGCATGCTGCCGGATGGCCAAGTAGGCCTTGTAGCACATCTCCTGAAACCTGATGAGGGACAGAGGGAATACATGATAAGAGTGGGAAGAAGCTGGTGTAGAGGGTGGAGTGAGAGCTTCTACAAATTCAAGTTTAAGTTTATTCACAGTCCAAAATCACTGTTTACAGGTGCACTAATTTACAACAAACAGAACAGGAAAAAAAAAAAACCCTGACTTCAACATTCATAGTGAGTGAGAAAAAAACTGAATTATGGGAAAAAATTGGAAGAAATCTTGAGAAGAAATACAGACAGCAGGGGGCTTTCTGGACAGTCAGGTGTGCACAACAGGAGCCAACCAGGTGGGCATCAAGAAAACAAATCAATTAGCAATGTTTTTATGTATTTAAATATAAAATTATACAGGATTAAAAACAAATGTAAAATTTGGGAATCACAATTCTAAAATTTTGGTGTGTTTTAAAACTCCCTATTAATTATCATTTTATGGTAATTAAGTCATGTCAAGCGCACTTGTTACCTCTCAAACTCTCTTGTTTTGGTGCACTCCTGGGTTCCTTTACTAATAACGATCAAGAAGTCCTGCGTCAGCACGAACGGTACACGTTCTCTCTTGTACCCAAACTTCTTCTTTTTGTGATCAAGGAAATGGCCAAAGTCTATGTGGAACAGCTTTGAAAAGATAAAAAAAGATAGAAATTGAACAATTATGAGACACTAAATTCAAAAAGACTACCAAAATAGAAAAGATGTCCAAATATAATCTTTACCTGCCCATCGTCTTTGACCATAATGTTGCTATTGTGTCGGTCTCCTATGCCCAGAATAAAGGTGGCTACACAGTAGCCTGCACACGACCTTGTGAATAGATCTATGGCCTGGTCATACCTAAAAAATAAAATACATACAAAACACTTCAATCACACACAGTTTAACAACTGTATGATACCACGAATCCCTATTTGATAAATCTATTGCCTAGCCAGGGCAATATGGCTGAAAATAAGGTGGTATTGATTCTTATCATGATAAATAGAAAAATCACTATTTATGTCAAGTTCGAAGAGTTCATTTTGCTCCTGAATAAAAAGATAAATATATCACGCAGTCACCTTTCATTTAAAATACATATTTGTTACTGGAAAAAAATAAACAATAAAACAAACAGCAAGTGGGAGTGAAATTGTTTCTTAATCTCATTTTTCAACACTGTAACTATCTTTAACTGCAGTGCGAGTGCTATTGTTACACCATCAATTGTTATGATGGCAAAAATGAGATGACAATAAGGCCCAGGTTGAAAACCATTAAAGCTGAGAGAAACTCTGCTATGCTAATTATCAAAATGTTATTGAGTTGGTTTTACTTAAGAATCGCAGAAAATTTAATCAAAATAACTGTCGGTATCATTTTATCATTAAGCACGACTATATTCCCAAAAACCAATCAGAGAACAAAGTTGTAATGCATATTAAGTTATGCATAATATTCAGACTGAGGAAATCCATGTCAGCAATCCCATCAGTACTTTGCATATATAAAAGGTAATTTATAAATGATATTACCTAATTTAAAACTTAATTTATAAAAACACCTGTAGTGTAGCTGGCGAGGCTTTATAATTCTGCTCTAAACTACCACTACTGCCAGTACCAGAGAATATTATAACTGTTTGTTCCACTTACATCTCTCCCCTGTTCTTATCCTTGAGCCACTGGTGCAGTGTGTGGCTGTTGAACTGCAGCGCCCCCTTTAGGCCTCCTTTACACTGGATCTGCATGATGGTATGAGAGTTTCTTACCACCTCAATCAAACCCACACAGTCACCGATGGACAGGCAGCCATACGGCAGCATCCTGAAAATAAAAATAGTGAAGAAATACTTGGATGAATAAAGGGAACAAAGGTGAGATAGGTCTGCATTTGAACACGCATATAAACCAGAATCCAATTACACTGAACCGTGTATTTGATGTCTTTTATTTTACCTCGAGGTCAAACAAATATTGGTACCACATCCCATCATAGAAACCATTAGCAGAAGACGAAGCAGTCAAGCAGCCATAGAGGAGCAAGATTGCAAATTGAAATCACTGTGCACCGACTTCTCCAGATCCATCAAAGCATACAGTGGCACATGGAGCAGCTGACCTACATGGACTCTCTGTGTACCTCATTCTAACTACACCACTCACCCATAGTAGTAATGGACTTCGTATATAATGAATTGGGGTAGGTGGCAGAGGTTGTAGCTAATCTACATTCAGGCATGGAGTACAGAACATGGAGGGTATTCAGTGCCTGTCCATGTCTACCTGCATCCTTGTTGTCATGGTAAAGAGCGGTGCCTACCTGAGATCAAGCCCCTGGTTCTGCCAGATGTTCTCCATTATCCTAATGATCTGCAGCGTCAGCATGTCCTGCCTCAGATCTGGAGAGGGAGGGTAAGGGAGGCAGAAATGAGATGAGCAGAGTGGATGAGTGCGAGGCGAATATAAGCTGTTTAGCAACTCTTTGATCAACTCCATGATGCATTATGGAACATGGCTGTCAAAGTTAGTTTGGTCATACATGGGGCTGCAATAGAGTGCAATTCAAATAACACGACTTGTTCTTGTCTGTGTACTGTGTAAAGTGCACAGATGAGGTTGTGTTTGCATTTGGATGCCATATGCCTTGCAGGCTGGCTCAGGCTGTGAATTATGCTGCATGTTCAACAACAGCATATTCAAGTGTGTGTGTGTGCAGAGGGAAAGAGATAGAGAAACACATGGAAAGATAAACAGAGAGACAGAATGAGGGAGATAAATAGAAAGGTAAAAGACAGGCAGAGCTTACCATCTCCATTTTTAAAGATGATCTCATTACTCTGGAAGAGAAGTTCTGACATCATATCTGGGTTCTCCCAGTTGAGCCACAGCGGTCGCTTGGCTGATGACATCATCCTACATTCCTCCAGGCTGACACAAACAGTACATGGATATCATAAGGAACACACACACACACACACACACACACACAAAAACAACAGATAAAAGGAAGACAGTGAAACAATGAACCCTGAGAAATGATGGAACATTGTATTTACAAAACCCTATAAATTTCAAAAACATGAATAAACATGGGACCTAACCCATCTTTATGGCTGTTAATTCAAAATAACACACACACACACACACACACACACACACACTTAACCCAGCTATGTGATGTTGGGTTAAAAACAATCTGATTGTAAAAAGGGGCTGTTCCTTGCAGCAATAAATACACTTTTTCCCCATTAGATAAGCTTTGTTCAAAAACACAGCATAGTTGTTTTCATGTTATATGGGTGCTATATGTTAACCATTTGTGAAAAGCAACTTCAGAAAAAAAGGAAAAAGACATTTAACTGTATTATTGGTTGCCCATTTATGATGAGAAAGGGAACGAGTTAGGTAAGAGTGGCTGCTAACGTACCGGAGGTTGCCCAGCTGATGTGCTGGATTCAGAGGAGAGGTGAAACTTTGTAGTGCATCCATGTAGTCAGGCCTTCTCATCTGCTCAACCAGAAACTTCATTTGAACCTAAAGGAGACAAAAGACTGGATCTGTTAATAATACACTGGTAATACACAGCCTGAGGATTTCTGAGCCTTTCATAGTAACGACGCTGCATCAAAGGGAGCTTTCAGGTGATGTAATACACCCTCTGGTGGCCATGCTGGAGGTCCACATCTCTTAGCAACAACATCTGAAAACAGTCAATGACATTTTGAAACTTATGACCTGAGCTCTGAACAGTGCTGAGTGGACAAGGTTATTCTGTGTGCTGTTTTTGGCTGGCCACTTGTCATTTCATCTGACACAGCTGATCAACTTTGTGTTTGAAGTCAGCTTTTTAGCCATCTGTGGCTCCTGCTTAGGTCACTGGTAACACACCTGATATACACAGTACAATAGCTAATCCTTAGGTGGTAGTACATGGCAAGGTTAATGCTTGTTGCTTTGCTAACATGAGTAACATGAGCTAAGCAAATTCAAAACTCAGCTGGTTCTGAGGAGGAGATGTACGCCTCAACCAGGAGAACCTTGTTCTGTGGTTCTCAGCTAAAAAAAAAACAGTGTACATTAAAGATAAAGGTAGGCATGACCAAAAAAATACAGTATGGCAGCGTACGGAGTAACCACTTTATTTTATTGGCTAACCCACAAAAATGATGCTTCCTTGTTTCAATCTACATAGCCTAAATTGATTTTGGTTAGGTTAAGTGAGCTGACACTAAAGACAAAATTGTTTACTATGTCAAGTTAATTTTTTTTAAGCAAAACTACATGTTATTAGACTTTTTTTTTTTACCTTTGGCTATATTATCAGTGAATAAATCAGTGCAGGTTTCCAGATCAATCATCCAGATAATGGTATATCTACAAGTAATAAAAGCAACTGGGCCAATCTTGAAGATGTTTTGCACTCATCCGAGAAGCTTCCTCAATGCATGGATTCAAGTATCTATTACACACGTCTCTTTTTCTGGTCCTAGTGTATACATTATCATTAGTGGGCCTCCACTCCCCCAAACAGACCTCCAAGACAGTACCAGCTGTGGTTATTGCTCGATTTCTATCCTAATTTAAAAGGATCTACATCAAGCTGTGCCCCTTGTAAGGCATAAGTTAAAAGTTCCATTTGGCCATTTGCTGTAACTCAGTGGATCACAAGCAACAGCTGGCAGCAGTCTGGTTACCTTCTGTGCCTCATCCTTTTTCTCCTGCTTTAGGAGGTCGGTGAGATTGATGAGCTTCTCCATGGCCTCCACCTGTCTGCTCAGGTGCTTCAGGTACATGCCACAAGCCCGGCAGTAGGACTCCAGCAGCAGGCCAAACCGCTGGCTCACTGTCTTATTGTGCATCTCAGACCTGCAGACATTGAGGAAAGAAATGGAGAGCTGTGAACAATCTGCTTGCATCCTGATGGAAAAGGTATGAGCCTCCATACAGACAACATATAGTAATTTAAATCAATAGAGAAAGGAAGAACTCCAAAATTGAATGATGCCTCAGAGTACTTTGTGCTTTAGGCTGAGCCTGTAACACTGAGGAGTGCACTTACCTCCTGTTTGCTTAACACATGCACAGTATTCTTAAATATTGACCGTGATCAGCTTTTTCCATGTAACTTAAATTCAACAGGTATAGCAGGATCTGAGACCAGACAGTCGGGTGACATTAAAGAAATCACATAACCTTTCAACTCGCATACAAACGACTCCATTTGTCTGGGAGACCTTTTAAAATCAACTCACTTTAAATGCCAGAAGAAGAAGTGTCCTATCCTCTGATTGGTCAATGCCTTTTTCAGCAGGAACCGTGCAAGTGGGTTATCAAGGTACTGCTCATATTTCAGAACCTGAGCACAGAAAAAAGGATGACACCACAGTCTGTTTACATACACACATGGCAACATCATGGAAACATTTCTATGCCCCTAAATACTGCAAAGTATCAAGCTGAGGGCTCAGTGTTTAATGACCTTAACAGATTGACATGCCATGAACAGCTGGCTTCATACTACCCGTTTCATACATATTTACAGGACAGCCAGCACATTAATGAAGATGCACCACACCTGAACCAGTTGAATGAGGTATTGCGAGAGTCTGTCATCGGTTAGGTATTTCTCAAGGCACTTCACGGCAAACTCTCTGATCATAGGATCAGGGAAGTTGCAATCCAGTAACTCCATTGCTTGTTCTGGCTTAATAGCTGGCCAGTCCTTCAGAAGGCAATACATCTAGAGAGAGTGGACAGAAAGGTGTTCAGTGCAAGCAGATAGTTAAAAAATACCTACATCTATATCTATATCTATATACACACATACACCCCTATATATGGGTGTGTGTGTGTGTGTGTGTGTGTGTGTGTGTGTGTGTACACTTTTCTTTTAGCATACTTGCAATTTTATAAAATCCTAGAATGCATAAAAAAGTTGCGTTATACTGCACCATCTGCATAAAATCTGTTGAGTTGCATCAATGTAACAAAAAGGCCCACTGCATATCCGTTTGCCCATGTGTTGTCCTTCAAAATAAGGCTGTGTCAGCAGCAGAAACCTGATCTTGGCTTACCTGTGCAACCTCATCTCTGGAGTTCCATTTCACAGCCAAAAGGATCTTGGGGAGGATCTCGGGCATACTGACACATTGATGCCTAAAACAGATTGGAGAGAGGTTATGTTTTTTTAGTGTTTTGTTTTTTTTAAATGTCAGATTACTTATATATGCAATTACTTTGTAACATGTTGTAACATGTCCTTGTTTGGGTAAAGGATTGTTTAAACCCATTGTTAACTCAATCTACCCTTCATAAATCCGAAATGAAATATAACAGTACATGTGTATCAGCATCAGACACATTACCTGTGCCTCCATAGGAAGTCTTTTTCCTGCTCAGTGATTTCAGACAGCGGGTCTCTGTTACATACCAGACGTAGTTGTTCACTGTCACTGTCTGTCAGGGGGTTGTCACGTGCCAGCCTGTTGCTCTTTTATACCATGTAACACAATAAAAAAAAATGTACTGAAACAGTTGAGAATGTAATTCAAGATTCAGACAGCTGCAGCTGCATTGCATGGTGCATTTACAGAGACGTGCACACACACACACACACACACACACACACACACACACACACACACACACACACACACACACACACATACACACACACAACACATACACACAAAACACTTGTACGAATGTCACTGACTCATGTTTTTGTACAATGTTTTGTTAAATTTTATTATTTTTCTCTATCAGTTAAAAGGTAAGTGGAAGCCACCTGTTTACATGCAAGTGATAAGTTGTTTTCTGTGTTTATAACTGGTGACTGCGATGATCAAATTTTGGATTTGTGTAGTGAAGCATCCATTGTTTTCGTCAATTAGCCCACCTGGTACGTGACCACTATCTGCTGACTGGGGGTCTACTGATTATTGCGCACAACAGTTGTTTGTAAACAGTTACAACTGCCAAAACTATAAAGTGTAACAGGCCGAAATAAAGCCAGTAACTAAAACAGATGCAAAACTTAAATATGGACTAATTTTCGCAGGCCTAGTATATAGTTAGTCTCTGCGTTTTTTTGTTTTTTTGTTTGTTTGTTTGTTTGTTTTGGTTATATTAATTCTACTCATAACAAGAAGGCGCTGATAACCAGAAATGCCGTTTCTCCATAATTCATCTATCAGTAACACACATCTATGTGCCTGTAATGTGTGAATGAATATTACGTACAAACATACATCACAACCAAATCTGATCTGGCTTTTCAAAACTAAGATTCAACTACAGGGTCCTTTTTTATAGACTACTTGGCAATCAGAAAATCCATTAGCAGTCTGGAAACATGTTTTTGGACACTGAAAAAAATCAATAAAACACAACGGCATATGATGCAAGATTTTGCGACCTATTTTAATTACCAATGTATAATGTCAGGCTACCATACGGATTTGCTGGAATTATGAGACAAGCAGCACAGTTGCGTTTCTGGTTAAAACAGTGTACATTAAAGATAAATGTTCCGCCTTTCTGATGAAGACTGAATTGTCAACCAGGGTGGCAGTGGTTGGTTTATTCTAAAATGATTAACATAAGGTCTTCCCATAGGAGTAAATCTGAAACATACCAATTGACACGATTAAGTGACTATGTTTATGTGATGATGAAGTCTGCATAAAACTAAAACCACCTGTCATAATGAATCTACCCATAATAATACACATAAAACCAGTGCACAAATGCTTGTTGGCTTACCAAACCGCTGTGGCAGTAATTAAAGCCAAGCTCTCTGGATATATTCCAGTTTGCATGCTCCTCAATGGTGGTCATATCAGGGAATTTGACAGGGGAACTGAAATGGTCAAACTCCAGCTCCAAACAAGGGGTTTCCTGTGTGTTTCAAAAGCAAAGAAAAGGAAAAAGGTCATTCATGGTGCTTACAAACAAAGGCACCTTTGGAGAGGACGATGGGTCAATGAGTAATTAATTAAGTGGGATAAGAAGCTTGGTTGCTTAAATCAAGGCAGCTTATGCCCAGCGCTGAAAGTTTGCGGGTTGTCACCAGCTCTGCAGAACTAGGTCATGAGGCTTAATGATCAGGAGACGACCCATGCATAATACACATTTGAATAAAAAGGGAAATACTGAGAAAACATGGCGGTGTGTATATATTTCATTCTTTTTTATGTTACTGACGCTACGATTGATGTGACAATTCTGTGTTTTTGACATTCAATATATTTAGCTCTGCCTAGCAGCATGTCTAAAGTCAGTTTGTGTGTGGTTGGTCCCTAAAAATTTCAAACATAATTATTGTGTGTGTGTGTGTGTGTGTGTCATTCAGAAACACAGCTCATAAAACATTATGACCGTGTTCACTGTATCAATGTCAGTTAAGGTCACCCAAAAATAACTTTACCACACAAGAGGTTCCAGCATCTAATCACAAACAAATAAGTTTTGCAAAAACACTTTTGCTACTTCAAAAGGAGACCAGAAACCACAGGTTGTCTGGGTTCCTGGCAAAAAATAATCCAACAGGAGAAAGCAGATAAATACAATGTCTGGTTGTAATTTAAACCTCACCATCACATTAATATTTGGAAAAAAGAACTGGAATCACAAAACAATGGGTGAGTCATTTTGTTTGTTTGTTTGTTTTGTTTTGTTTTGTTCACCTTGTTAGGGTTAGAGCCTGTGACGCCGATAGGATTGAGGAGATCCTCCAAGCCATGGGGAACGGGCCATAGGTTAAGAGCCATCTTCCCTGCCACGAGTGTGTGGGTATAGTCAAACAGGTTGACGTTGCCCCATGCTAGAGGACAGTGCTCCTAAAATGTAAACACAAGTAAGATGCTGCATGTTAAAATGATTATACAGATAAAAACAACAGCTCTGGGCTACAGAATGGACAGGTACAAAGCTAAACACATGAAAGTTGTCTATTTCCCACGCTTACATTCATCTAATTTGTCGACCTTTTTGATTTAATCAAACACAACAAAAACAACAGGAAAAAATATCTTCACAAAATCAATTTTCAATCAATGTTCCAACAGAAATTACAGCATTTTCAGCACTATTAAAAGAAGACTGCTCTGCTCACCTCTTTTGCTCCCTTCCTGCCTTTCACAGAGCAGATGGAGAGGCAGAGCCGGGCAGCACGGGGGATGTCTGGAATGTACATGTCGTAGCTCAGCCACTCGTTCCACCTGGAAGGAACAGAGACGAAAACATTTCCAAAATCAAAACACTGCAGCTGAGCAAGGCGAGAGCTACCTGAGAGCAACACCATCTGATGGACTCCCAGTTGTGTACTACCTGGGGTTTGAGCACGGCACGCGCTGAGTGTTTACATTGTCACACAGCTGCTCCCCTCCATGGTATATCCCTGTCCTGACGTAGATCTAGAACAGCAACAAGGACAATACAATTCTACAGTTATCTATCTTATGAGAAAGATCTCTCTCACTTCATTTCTGACTGGATGAAGTGAAGGACAATATAAAATATCTTCCAGTATCCCAAAGCTTACTAAAGATAAGCATGCCTTTTAACAGTGAGATGTTGGTCAGCATCTAAATATAAACTGAGGAATCTCTGTCTGTCTGTATGTATGCCTGTCCTTCGATTTTCTCTGCAATCGTTCATTCAATCGACTTCACACTGGACTGGGCAATGTGACAATGACATACCTCATTGTCACATTGCCCAGTGCTGAGCAACATACACAAAGTATCACATTATATCTAACTGAAAACCTCGACAGATATTGTGATAGTATTGTAATTACGAATATTGGTGTGTTCATAAGATATTTTTGATAAACAATTAATGGTCATATGTATATGATGACCAATCAGGTAGAGGCAAATGCCAGAATAACTAGAATAGCCTGATAAATTCAGAAAATCAACCCAGATGATACCTACTCTTAAATATAATCACCCAGCCTTACTTGCACCATCCCAAGTGGTGGACAGTGGAGACCAGAGAATCTCTACAAAAAGCAAGGTAAGGCAGTCATGGGACCAAATTGGTAGATTTGTACCTTGTCAATGTCTCTGATGTTTACATTGACATAGGTGGCACACAGTATCCTGATCCTCAGCGTTCCATTGATTGTCCACAAAGGCTTGGTGGCCGTTTCCCCGTTCATGTATGGCGTTGCTGTGGAGATTCGTCGTGCATATGATGGCATGGTGAAGTTGTCCATAGGCAGCTGGGAATACAGGCTGTCTTTTGCCATTAGCATCAAGTTGGGCATACGGCCCAGCATGATACAGCTACGCACGTACTGTTGGGCAAAAACAGAAGGCTATTATTAGTGCCATCTTTACGTCGTTCATACCATTTGTAGATTATCACTGTGTAGCTTTGCTACAATTATGAGTTAGCTACTACTGAAAATACCCTGCCATTTGTGTTTATATGACATGATGTGTCTGTAGTCAAGTCTCACAGCAGCACATTTTACAGGTGCACATTTCGTAACGACACAATTCATGTCAAAATGATGAATGCTCGGCTGCTTTGGATTGGATGTTGAGTTGATCTGAAGTGGATTCTCTTTCACACTAAGTAGCATCAGCTGCAGCTAGCCCGAGATTAGATTAGATTACCTTATACTGACTCAGAGGGTATTTCTCCAGCAAGTACTCGTCGCAGCCGCACACCTTGAGGATGTACTTGCCCTGGTACTCCTGCACACACATCTTTAGCTGCTCATGGGACAGCAGCATGCTACGCGTCTTCTTTCTGATGGCTTCAGCAATCACCTGCTCTGGCACCCAGTCATGGTTGATCTTTAGGGTGTACTTCTGTTTGTCATTGCTCGGTGACACTATTACCCATATCACCACAATTATTTGACCTGAAAGAAAGAATTTAATTAAATATCTAATCTAACATATGCTATTGTTTTATGCTAAGTGAGCAAACAGAAAATGACGACATGTTACTGTTTGAGAATGTACTTTTTGCATTTTGACATTCATAACATATGGCCTGGATAAGGAACCCAGATCGACATTACTTACCCTTATCTAGCTTATTGAAGATGTGCTTGGGAAGTTCTGCTGAGGATTCTACGTTGGGAGGATAGACGTACAAGGCTCTACTGTGGGGTCCGTTAGTGTCTCTAAGGTCTACAGCCTCTTTGCAAACATTCAAAATGTTCCTTCTGAAGTCCTGGACTTCTGGGTCTTTCACCAGATCAAACTCACATATTGGCATCCCAATAGCAAAACCTGCACAAACAAAGAAAAAGAAAATAATTTAATGGAAATTAACTTTATGGTCGTGTATTCATGATTATCATTAGAAAAATGAGTTCAAGATGCATTTCACAACATCTGGTTGTGAAAATCAGCATCTGCCATGCCACACTATAATGCAAGCCAAGAATAATGTTTTAATTGTTTTCACTTGGGAAGACATTCCATAGACAACCCTTGGTACAAAACTAGCTTCTGGAGGAGTAGACTGAGGCAAGATCCGTACCAATCTCTCTGTTGAGAATTTTCTCCTCTCTGTTGCCCACTGGCTCAATGACTTTGAGGAAAGCTTGAAAGAGCCTGAGGTCACAGAGCCTCCTGGTCTCATCATAAAACTCCTCCCTTTCTGCCTCCTGGGTGACACTGACAAAGATGTAGGAGGTCTCCTCTTGCAGCAGATGGTGAAGAGGGTACTTCCTGGCCTCTTTGAACAGTTCATGTTTGACTGTGATCAGCGTGGCCTCCCTGAGGCACTCCAATGTGAGAATCATGCCATTTGGCAGAAGGCAGTCCACCAGGATGCTGGGGGGCATCAAGTGCATACCCCATAGTTCTCCAGAGGATGGCCTGGGAGGCATGGTTGTGCCAGCAGTCCGCTCTTTTCAATGTCTGGTAATTATAAGGTGAGCAATGTCAACCTAGTGAAAGAGAGAGAGAGAGAAAATGATATTAGAGCCACTGACCCTTTTAGAATATTTCCAAATGCTTGTGGTAAACATTTCGCTGGAGTGACAGTAGAGTAGCAGTGACAGCATGAAAAGATACTAAATATACATGTCAAGGGGAAACTCTATACAACATGGGATGTCAAGCATTTCATCAAAACATGATATAGCTGAATTAAAGAAAAAGCTCTACTTGACTTGACAGAAGAGGACAGTGATACATGAGTGTACTGTGAAAAGAAACTGTGTTTGGCCTCTGTTAATACATGTATCTAGCAACATCAATTTTGATTCAGTTTGACTGGTTGTAGCAACAAGTTACTAATTTAGTGTGTTCACGATTCATCTAAATATTATTACTAATCAGCTCTTTCCTGATTAGACGTTATCATATTCATTCCAACACAGCTCGCCTTATGTTAACACAGATGTCATCACATCAAAGATAGAAAATGTCAACAACTCCGGTTTTACTACATTGGTGCTAAAAGTAACAGATACTGACATTTCTTCATAGCGAGCGACAAGAAGCGGGGTGTCAACTAGGAATACAGATGTCGAGTAATATGGCTTGTAAACAAGCATGTAAACAAACCAGCTAAGGTTAGCTAACGAGCATTATCATCATTAAGTAAAGCTAACAATGCTAACGTTAGCTTTAGCCCAGGCTTGCCAGTCACCTCGTCTAAATTGGGCTGTGCTGCCTGCCGCTGGGTGGGTTATGCTAGGTGTTATTCCGGAGCTAGCTAACTTGGTTAGCCAAATTTACTTAACGAGTCAATTTGATTTGCACTATCAAGAGTTTGCCTCGCACTTGGTTCACTACAATAAATGGGGTGAAAATTAACTCAGTGGTTAGTGTCAACGGTGTCGTTATAAATAACACAGTTCATGACCCAAACACGAAACGACTGATATGAAAGTCCCTCTAGCAGAGAGCTAGATAGCTGGCCGGTTAGCAGCGACACTAACGTTAGTCGGTTAGCACTAGCATTAGCCTCGGCTAGCTGAGTAAATCCCACTCGTACCCGTTCTTAACGTCTCGGCCAGGCGCTGCTAGCTCCCTACTCCATCCAAGCAGCGGTCGTCCGAAGTCGAGGCAGCCCAGTTTTTCAAGACAGATGCACCTAGCTATCGGCGTTGCTGTTAATATATCGTGGATGCGTACGCCTGTAACACTCCATGATGTTATTCATCGTGCCGTACCGAAATAAACTGCACAATTTGGTAGCACGCTAGCTCCTGACGGCTAGCTCGCTCGAAGCTGGCTAGCAGGCTCATCCTCATGGACCGCCCTCCCACACAAGTCGGTGTGTGTGGGGAAAGCAGTTTGTCATGAGACAAGATGAGAGGAATGCACGGGAAACGGCTTGTTCACGGTGATGAATGAGACGAGAGAGGAGAATAAAATGCTTCCAAAGAAATGCCACCAAACATCACATGAGGAAAACAGTTGCAAAAGATGCTTTCTATTTGTAGCTACAGACAGTCATGTGCTAAGCCTTTAAGCGAAATTCTCTCTCCAGCATGCATGAGTGTGACAGCTGGCCCGGAGAGGAAATGTGGAGGAAAATGAAATATTTCTGCTGGATATATGAGGGCATTCATTCATGTCTTTCCAGATTCCGTTTCATTTAGAAATATGATAGGAAGAAAATCGTCTATTGCAGCTGCACATATAGAAGGTTTGATAAAAGATGCAACATTTTTTTTTATTTGATTGCATTTGTGTTTGTCCTGACATATCTGGGGGAAAAAGAGTTTTCAAAGACTGTCCGTTCTATCTTATATACTTATAAGGGTTTTGCATGCGTTTCTGCAATGCAGTTTATGTATATATCAGTTTGAAAATGAGAGATTTTTAGCTGTTTTTTTTTTAAACAGTATCTCTGCTTTATTATGATTCAGATCCAAGCCCGCAACACGTACTATTTATGTGCCTTAACCCTATAAAGCCATTTGTATCATATATGATACACGTTATAAAATAACACATTCCGTTTTCAGTTTAATCAATACTTGACCAATATACTGTTGTATACCTTTGGACACTTCCCCTGTTCACACTGGACCATACCATTGGGTCTCCAAGTACTGTCATATATGATACAGCAGAAAACCCATATGTAATAACATATTTTTTGAAAAATCTTTTTTTTTTTTTTTTTTTTTTTTTTTTTTTTTTAACATTTTGTTATAGGACTAAATAAAGGGTTCAATTTAATAAAAAAAAAAAAAAGGAATTTTCTGCCAATTCTTTCATAGTTCAGGCTTTATAGGGTTAAAACACTGAGTCAACAGAAGACCAAAACCCTGAGTTTGAATGAATAGAGACTGGTGCTCGAACATGTTTCAGGGCTGAGAAGTTAATAGTTTGATCAGCTATATTCTCAGAATAGTTTCTCCAGTAAATTATCTTCAAAGAAACAAAAATCACATTAGGGTGCATGTGTTTATTATATTCAGTCATGAAGGAACAATTTGTTACTTTTCATACAAAGAGTAATGTTATTTGGTCACTTTGACGGTGGATATAAAAGGAACATTTTACAGAGTGTTTCAGAAAATAATAACATTAGCTTATTTAGAAAAAAAAAATTAGAAAGCTACCAAGACAAAGTTGCCAACATGTAACATTGCTCAACATTAACAACTGCAAACACACTGCAAGACATTTTTGGAAAGAGAGCTGTGCCTTGTTCAAATTTAGCTCAGTATATCTATGTGAGATAGCAAGCACATGCTCGTAATACACCATATTTAGCATTCCACAAAGCAGTATACCCCACTACGCCGCTGTAAACGAATACCCTCAAAACATTTTATAATGGTTCCTTTCTTCATTGACAACATGCAGAAGTTTAGTCGTAGTGTTACATTTAACAGCCAGTTTTGCATTTTAACAGTTACTGCCTTGGAACATTCAGTTCACTTTAAAACCAGTCCCATCCTTGGTGTGGAGAGGAAGCCAGCTGTTCCAACTGTGTCAGCCAGAGAGGAAATTTCCAAGAGGTCACACTGAGGTCATTTAGTTAAAACAATCCTTTTCATGTCATATGTCCATCACCAAGTCGTATGTCTAGCTCCCTCAGCTGCTGTGCTTCTTCACCTCTTGATCTTCCCTATCTCTTCACACAGAATGGAGAGGTACTGTGTGAGCTTAACCATCAGGATGATGAGGGTGCCTCCTGCGAGCATGCAGGAGGGCCAGAAGAGCGAGTGGAAAACGGCGCTGTGGCCATACATCCGGGTCAGGAGGACACTCTCCTGCTGCTCACTGGGGTCGTAGTAGCAGGGAACCTGCTGGTTTACCTTCAGGCGTTCAGAGATGTTCATTATCATAGTATGCATGACCACGCTGTCCTTTTGGCACTTGGGCACATAGAAACACTGAAAGGAATAGGATGAAAAGACACCAGAATTATCTCCAAAGCAATTAGTCAGAATTATTTGCTGTTTTGGTGAACATCCCTAAGTTTCTAAAGAAGCTTCACAGCACTGAGTACATCACCCTCATGTATCACGTGTAGAACCAAGAGTTCTTCCTGACAATTCATCATGACCAGGAAAAACTCCAGGACGTGCCAATGAACATTTTCTGAATTTGTACCAGAGTAGATCTAAATCAGGTAACCAGGCCAACATCTGACAGCCTGTGTCAACATTTGAAACGGTTCAGTAATTCCCAGTATTTTCCCTCTGGCACTGTACTCACTTCAGAGCTGGCGTCCTGGGTCTCTTCATTGTGAGATAAACGGCTGACATGGCCGGTGTTATTGACGCTCACATAGACCTGCAGACAGGGGTATTTGGAGACCCTCCAGCAGTCTGACCCACAGTTGTAGGAACAGTTCATGTCTGCTGTGATGGTGGAGTTGAGAACAACACATACTCCCTCCTCTGTCCAAACACTGTGTTGACATTTACATGAAGAGCAAATTTAATGCAAAAGGCAAAAAACAATTTGACATCTGACGCCATGAGATCAGCTCTACTTGTAGTCTAAACTGTGACAGAATTATATCCAGGTCCAGAAAGTACTTATTTTTGTGATATTCCGGTTGAGACAGCATTGTAGTAGTTGATGATTAAACAGCACTTCTGACCATAAATATAAAAACAAAATCTCTTACAACACATAACAAAGAATCAATGTAATCGCTCATGACAGACCTGTACCTGTCTGCATAGGAGCGCAGTATGGTGATACCCAGGACAAAATACATCATGACTGAAGAGAGGATCATCCCAAGACCCAAAAGAATTGCCCGATCTTCACCAGCCTTCAGAGCTGTCACTGTCTTCTTCTTGTCTAATATATCTACCTCACGAAACTTCTGGTAGATGGACCTGATAGTGGAAGAGGAAGAAAAGCATGAGGAGAAAGAATCACTGTTACTGTGTCATTTGAAATCTGTATGACAAAGATTATGGTGATATGTAAATCCAAGCACATGGCAGAGTTAACTGTGCACAGTCACATCTTTAAAGAAAACGTCAAATCATAAGGGCTGAAAGTGTATGAGCCTGTTACCTCCTTTCAATTCCTCTACCCGATCCTGTGTTTTTGGCCCCTGCTACAAAGAACATCTTTCCTGATGACCCTCGTCCTCCTTGGGCACGGAAAGATTGCTGAAAAGACCTAGGAGCAATTACAGCCAGTTAGACGTCCATCCGTCCTGAACCAGACAAAATACCACAAGTTGACAATTTTGTGACATTTAAGTGCATTTTCAATACCAAGACCTCAAACATTAATTGCTACTGTTTAATGTGCAGAGAAATTGTATTTCCTCTAATTTAAATGTAGAACGTGTCAAATTATACTCTACCTTTGGTGCATATTTGGTGGCAAACTCACTAGTCTGTTGATAAGTCCAATTTTGTACAAAGGGAATCGAAATTATGTTTCTCATAACAACGCTGCAATGAGCAATGCCTCGTTGCCACATGAGAGTCTTTAGAATTGTGTGATGTGTTGGGAAAGAAAAACTCCTGTGATATGGTGGACTCTGTGGTCACAGCGACTGAGTAAACATCCCATTTTGAACACAAAGAAACACTAATCAGGGTAAACAGGGTGATGGATTGCCAAAGATAAAAGGTGTTAATGCTGAGGAGGTGCTCATGAAAAACATACCGTCTGTAGCGTGAACCCTTCTGCTGTCAACACAAAGTCATTGCGTCCTCTCATGGCACAACGACACCACCTCGCTTTTGCCTCCTCTTTTTCCCGGCCCTACCGTTTGAAGTGAACACAGCATTCAATACTACACAGTTTTGCTTCCTTTAAAGACATTAACCTTGATTCATGTGCAAACAGACGGGGCAAGCAAGACATTATGAGTTATTAGTTCTAGGTCACCCAGGGGTTGGTGCTGAGGTGAGGGTCGATGCAAATCCACTTTCGAGATTGCCAGGCGGTCATTTGAAAGCATCATTTGGAACAAAGACATATGCATGGCCATGTTGCCAGTTTTGTGTGTCCATTTGCTGATATCAACCAACATACTAAGGGAATTGCTATTGTTAAATATCCAAAAGCTCCCTCCACCATCATCCAAAATTGAAATAGTAATACTAATACCAATCAGTAATCAAGTCAAATCATATTCTTTAATAAAAATAAGTGCCTCTCAGATATAAAATAAATAATGTAGTACAGAAAAATGTTATGTTTTTGAACATTTTCTTCTATTTCGTTCATTCCAGAGACATGCAAGCAGAGTAAGCAGGCCTGCTTTCATTCCCGTGGGGGACAAAAACCTGTCTCACTGCCGAGAGCAAGAACAGAGGGAGAACAAGCCAGCAAGTTCCACTTTGATGAGTAATTTCCTCATTGTATTACATTCCCAGCTGCTTTAGGAGAAATGCTGCTGCACTGCGTAACACAAGACTTCCAAAAGAATTCTGTAAGAAATCATAAATGCAGATGTAGCTATAACATACCACATGAACTGGCATGCATGCCCACAACAAACAATCAAACTTACATTCGGATTATGGTCTGTTCTGCCATGACTTTCCAACTTTTATCCATGGTAAAAGCATGCTAACCATTACCTCCTGAGTGCCTCAAGTTCCACACATAACTGTATTGATTTCAGCTAAACATGGACGCACACTTTGAGGATGACTGTCGTACTCCTTCTACCAACTCCAAAGTCGAGCAAAGCTTTTAAAGGCTTCCAAGTGCAGTAAATTTGTTGCTAGACATGCTTCACGCACCATGGAGGCTGGACTTGCAGTGGCAAATGACTTCCTACCTAATAACATATAAGGAATGGCCGGTGACACTTTTTTTAATGGCAGAGAGAGCAGGTAGTCTCATTCAGGTTTAATGGCTGACCTTGGAGGACTTTCCTACCTCTATTTAGCCTCTAATGAAACAGCAAAAGCTTTTCATATTTGACAAAATACCATGTCTATGAGGTAAAATATTTGCTTTCCACATTGCAGATTCGCATTGACAAAAATGTTTTCCATAACATTGTGTATCAAAAATGTAAATGTTTGAGAATATTGTCATCAGTTTCAACAGGTAAAAAGTTGTGTTCATCCCAGTAAAGTTTGTGTGATATTTTAAAATGTGAGAATATTAAACCAGCATGCTGAAATGCCACACTCAGTACCATGAGACAGAGGCTATATCATTGTCATAGACTAATAAGTGGCTGTGAATGCATAACATATGTCTTAATCTAATCATCAACTGGAAAGATTGATTTCTTGGGTATATTTGCATCTTTCCCCATATAACTGATTATTTAAGAGCTGCTGAGTGCGCAGTGTCGTTACATGAAGCGCTGGAGGGAGGAAGTCTTTGCAACTGAGGCAGTGAGGAGATGCTTCAACGCACAGGACAGTGTGAAACTGCTTGCCACAGCAGGAATGTATTGTTCCGATTTTCCCATTATCTTTTTAATGAACTACATGTCCTGGGCCAGAGGCAGATAGGATAAGTGTGCCTCACTATGAAGTCTTTCTGGGTGTGTCCTTGGTTCATATTTCTTCCAGCTGCCTTTATCCCATCTTGTGAGACTGTGTGAAAACATTATTGAATGAATGCTAAACCAAGAGTAGCGCGGTGAAATCTTAAAATCACTGCATTTGTATCTTGTACAGCTGTTTGTAAATTCCTTTAATTCTGCCGAGTTAATATTGCATGTAAGTCATAAAGAGTTCAAAGGATAAAAACAGTGTGTAAAGACACTGTAGCTACAGGGTTTACTTTTCTAGTGTAATGCCTGAAGGCTCAGTTTTAATCTTGCAAGTTATGGTTTGGTGGGTGCTTACTCTAACCATCCACACCAACTTTTATGCTTGTTCATAACATTCACATGGCACAGTGGATTTGAAAGTTTGCACTGCTATGAGTTTGCTCTTAGATAAAGAATGTCTCAGGATGTATTTTTTGCCTTGTCCTTCCAGTGATTATTGCTCTGGTCAGGCATTCCAGTGTTTGGTGACTTGACACAGAGCACCCCACAGACGTACAACAGAGCAGTAAACACTCAACAACCTGAGGTGTACAAAGAGGAGACCGGCAATTTGATAGTGGGAACAGCATTTGCATGGCATATATTGCGCGTCATGTGCATACTGTACATGCTCTTCATATGACTGTGACACAACGTAATGTCAAAACCCAAACACCTATTCATAATTACACCTAAGTTACACATGTTTCTCCGTTTTTGTCCCTCCAACATGATCCATGTAATGTAGAGAAATTATCCAATCGAGATACATCAGTGCGCGTCTGTAAATAGGCAGTACCCAGTGACATTTCAAAAGCTGTCTTGTACCATAGGCTGATCAGAGAATTCCATGTTGCAGCTTATTACGAGACCTTATAAATCAATTTCACGTATATGAGAATGCTATCGATAAAAATCCTTTGTCTTTCCAGTCATATGCTGTGTGTGTGTGTGTGTGTGTGTGTTGACCTATGCTCTACTGTGTGTTATACCATTTTTAAACCTCATGGTCTGTACAATCTGTGTGCATGGTCTCAGTGTTCCCCCCTGGCACTTTTGAGCTAATATCTCTTTCCTTGCACGTCTAAATTATAATTACATACAGCTCTTGCGTGACTAATGTGTGCTGAGCTGAAATAGCAGATGTAATGTGTCTAATCAGTGAGGTCCTACCTCTTGTTGGTGGGTTGTTGTGATAATCCAGACTTTGGGCACCAACTGTCAGCAGTGGCTCTCCAACATGGCCTGGACTCTTGGGGACAGCAGTCGGCTACCTCTTATTTAAACTCTTGCCTCAAGTGAACAGGATGCCTATCATACCTGTTTACGTAATATGAGTTCCCTGTACAATGTGGTTCAAAATGAGTGGCTCAAGCACAATGATTCATAACTCTTCCTCCTGTTTACTAACTTTTACTGGCCCTGTGTGGGCCCACCACTGTGTTTGCTGCAGACACCACTGGATATCCACAGGGGACTCCAGGAGCAGGGTAATTTCCTTCAAAGAGCTATTTTTCTTGGTTTGAGAATGAAAACTTGAATGAAAACTGCAAACACTATGACAGGAAAACATTGCAACATTCTGCCACAAGGTGTCCCTGCAGCCTCATAAACTACAGACAAAGAAATCGTTTTTCCCTCTTTCAGCAGGGTGATCATTGTCACCATCAGCTCTGTAATTAACATGGCAGTGACTACTGTAAATATAAGTAAAAAAGTATAAATGTCAGCTGGTTGAAAGATTCACTGTATTAGTTGGTGTAGTAAGGAATCAAACATCCATGCTGTAATGCCTTGTATAGTCATATGTGTCCTATTGTAAGAGGTAATGGTCATTTTAACCAGTGCTACTGATTAAAATTACTGATTGAATTTATCGGTTAATTAATTACACCTATTTTCAGAAGATTCAGAGGATAGAATACTGTAAACTTTAAATAAAAACTGTCAATAAGGGTCCCCTAAAGTTGAATACACCTCTAAGACCTCAAGTATGCAGGACCACCATGCACTACAGCTTCAGTATGCATGTTCTTATTTTTCATTTAATTTATTTTCTTTTCTTGGTGCAGAAATAGTTATGTTGTAAATGCAGGATTTCTGGTATAGGGGTTATTCTGAAAAGACATCAAGTGTATGATGTGTTGCTGATGTGTGGCAGGTATATTTTTCCACCAGATTCAGTCCATAGAGCCAATTCAGCTGGTTTGTGATACTAATGAGGTTGCGTCCTTTGTGTCTTCTTTTCCAGACAGCTACAGTGTTGGCCTGGTAAGCTGGGAGATTTCCCATAGCAGGTCATTTGATAAGCCATCTTGCACATAATCATTACCCATATCCCTCTTGTGTGTGACTATAAGTCGTTCCCTTTCAGCAGCAGCCAACTGCTAGGAGACTACACCATTTACCACCTCACGTCTGCCTCCTCCAAGCTCTCTTTCCACAGGGGCTGGTCAACCCCGGTCTAATGAACAACTTAAGTCATGGAGATGGCCATTCCATTCTCAGAGAGGTTACAACACAATCTCCCTGCGAAGTCTAGCGCTGCTTGAAAGCTATCCCTTTAATTACACCCTGGCCTCAGATTTAAGCCTGGGAAAAAAATTTAACTCCCTTCACATATATTAAGAAAAAAAGAAAAACCCCATACGCCAGCAAAGCAGGATCACGTGGATAACACAAAGGCAGATGGTATGGCATTTGTGTATTTGAGGTTAAGCCTAAACATAGACACAGAAGAACTGCAGACTATCTTTGTGAGCCACATTTGGAGGTGAAACAACATAGTTACAGGGGGGATGAAAGGCAATTCTGTTCCTTTGTTTCTCTGGATCTAAAAATAGCTCTTGCTGAGCAGGCAGTGAAGCCAAGCAGCAGTCTCTCTCTTTCCCTCTTTCTGGCTCTCTCGCAGAAATAATGCACTATGTTGATGTTGTATGTGTTTTTGTTGAAATGGATTACCTTTTTTAGAATGCCAAAATCATCTTGTCTGATGTGTATTACTGATATGAAACACAGAACATGAACATTAGAGACTACACTGAGCGTCCTTGTTGTGTTGCTGTTATTATATGGTGGTTAAGTATGTCACCAGTGTAATTCTGCATCACTGTGCTAAATGATATAACACAATGTTTCTATAGATTGAAACACCAAAGGCATTGTGAGGTGAGTCTGGGGGGGTCATTGCACAACTTAAAGTGTGACAAATTATATTCCCAGTGTAAAATTTTAATCTTTGTCATAAATGTCTTTGTATTGTAAAATAATATCTCAACTCTCTAGAATCTCTCTAGAGGGAAATAAAAATCATCAGTGTCAGAATATGAACATCAGCAACCAAAGCTCTCAAGTAGGTATTGCTTAATTTTGAGGTTTCACAAGTCAAAACATATGGGAACTGCTGATACAACCTGATGACGTAACATTTATAGTTTGATAATAATATAAAAAATGAAAAATAAAAAAAGGCAGATCAGGCACTGATGCAAAGGTTTTAGTGTCCTTATCATGGACACAGCCCCAAACCCCCCTCTACTCAACCTACTTTGATGTTCATCTTCTTTCTTCCTTACACCCAAACACAAATGCAGAGAAAGACAGAGGGAGAAAAATGAATAGGCAATATTGCTGTTGCTAAGGCGGTCGACAAAGATTTCACTTGCCTGGCTGTATCCAAGCAATTACACAATGCCAACAGGTCCAACACATATTTATCAGAGGAGCTGCTCATATCCCTAGCAACCTCATGTTATGGTCTTGCAGATTGGTCCCCCGCCCCCACAAATCCACTATATAGATGTATCTATATATCTATACTGTGCTCTTCCGCTTCTCACACTGATAGAAGAAAACAGTCACCATCTCAATTCACAGGGCACAATGAGGAATAATGGCGCTATTATGCAACCTAAACAGGGCTTTGGGGATGGTTCTTTGACATGTTAGGGTTTTCACACATATATGCCTATAGATTTCTGACTCTATTTATGTATTTGTATATATATGTTTTTATGTATATGTGCATGTATCGGCCTATGTAAAAATGGATCAGTTGAATTCATGTCCATAAGGAGGATGTGTGGCAATTCACAATACCCCTACAGTGAATCATACATTGCATAAAGCCTGGCATGGGAAATGAGAAATGTGCTTCACATTTCTTCACTGTCAGCCAAAACACCCTCACACAGTGGGAGTAGTAGAGGACATATTTCTTTTTTTCTCTGGCTTGAGAACGAAGTGAGGGGCAGAATGTGGGAAAATACCCATGACTGAACGAATGGAGAGACATAGCCCTAAACCTTCCATTGCAGCATTTAGTACCAGGCTTCAAAACCATATGATCCATTTCTTTCAAGGGTAACAGCACTCCTTGGTTTATCAACACATTCCATGTATAGCATGATTTGTAGCCTAGATATATTTGTACATCCCATTTGGTGGGTACCTTTATTCTTAGAACTGTGTGTTTTTTTAGGTCACACATTTGTGGTGTACATGGCCCCTATAAGAATACAACCCATAACCCTGACAGAAGACCACGTACAGCACTGTCCTTCAAATACTATGTTTGATCATTAAAAAAAACAAACAAACATACATGCAGTTATATAGTAACATATTACAATAACACTGTATAATACACCATATTTACACAATGCATGGGCATTGTTGATTTTAATGTATCCAGTCTAGTGAATAAAAAACAAGTGATGTGAATGTGTGGCACATCCAGCAAGATATTAGACCAGGAGGTCTGTGATGGATGAGCTGCTGGGATGTTGACAAAGGGCCAGATGAGCACTGAGATAATTGAGTGGGAGGATCAAAGACAGCTCAGAAGCTTGGAGGCAGCAATGGGGAAACCATCAGCAGACTGCAGCAGCACACAGTATCAGCCCATCTATCACACACCAGCATGGTGTGCTACAGAGCCGTTTATCAGATGTACAAGGAAATGTCAACCTTTCACACTTTCAGTCTTATTATCTGATTGTATGAAAATCATATCTGCCTTTGTTAAATCATTCATGATGGCTTGGCTCAAGATGATACAACTACTTTGGAAAAAGTAGTTTTAGTGATAATAAATGACAAAATCTCATGTTATTACATACACACATCTTGTTATTGTGTTTGCTGTGATTGCTTTGTGTGTGCGTCCTCTTGTTTCTGCAGTGCATGGGTGTGAACAAGCCTTGAAAGCAAGGAATGAAGAAAGGACGTTGTCTGTGCCTCTGCACTTCCTGTTGAGACTATACTATTCCATAGTAGTGAGAGAAAAAAAATGCAACAAAGGTTTGCTGAATACGCTACACAGTGGCTGCTGTTATACAGCCCCAGATTCGGCATTTCATGATATGTCATCATCTCCCATGGGAAAAGATGGAGGCGGTGAAGCCACTCACATAGGGACTAATCACATTCAGGCAAAAACACAAAGTACATTGTGTGTACCTTGAGTTGGACATGGCATGTTGATGCTGACATTATGACTCTGAAGTGCAGCTTCTCTGTCTTCAGAGGAAGGGTCTCATGCCAAGGTATAGTGAAGACAGTTGCAATGAATCCTAGATCTAAAATAAACACAGGATCATCAGGGTGCAGTGTAAATACTTTATGCTATGGTTGCTGTTTGGAATATGGTAGTGGAAACAGACTGTGATTATGGAATATGCATACAGCTACAAAATATCAGTGTAAAACACAGATTTCTATGATGATGTCAGCTTGTTATTGACTTTCCCAGTCTGAATGACTGAGCAAAGGATAGGGGGTGGGGTGTAATTAATCTATGGCTAGTGATGACCACACAGGCAAAAAATAGCTGTAGTGGGGGATGGGCGAGGCACTGTTGTTATGACTGGTGCTTGGCTGCGGGACAAGCATTCAGAGGCCTCAGTCCTTTTTTTTCTCCCTTTCCTGTCTGATTGGTCGGTTTTGCCAAGGAATAAACCCCCATTTTGCTGTATGAGCCTTTAAAAACGCAACACGAAATAACATGTCGACCCGCTGTAACGGGCGTCTGCATTAGGTCTAACCGTGAGGTGTTTGCCAATGCGAAACATGTTAAGCCTCTTGATGTTTTCTGCCTGTTTTTGTTTGTTACATTTGCAACAACACTGTCGAAAATGGGTTTATCGATAATGTTGTGTATGTTCGCGCATATAAATTAAATTACCATATTGGTTAGGGTGAGCACGTGAGAACAATGTACAGTGACGCCGTCTCGGATTTATCTTCATATTAGGCTTCAGTGAGTGGTGTTTGGAAATAATACAGTACTGTTACAGGCAGCTCATTTTTGCAGGTCAGGTCACTCCACTGTGTCGAATGTCTGAAGCCGTTGCTGGCTTCTTACCGCCTGGCTCTTTAGCTTTAATATGATCGTTAATTTCTGTGCGAAAACGATCAGTCTTGCAATCGATAAAAAGAGATAACATGGTTTGATTTAAACACGGGGCTGCTGAAGAAATCGTCTATTGAAAGGTTTAACACAAGTAGGTACTGATTACGGCAACACTCTGTCGTTAGCTTAGCCTACTGATGCTAGCTCGCTAGTTCGTTAGCAGGTTTTGAATGGTAGCTAGCTGACTATCTGATAGTACTAGCTAGACGTGCTGTATTAAAACGCTGCCTTGGCTAAGTCGTCATAATGAATTTTACTACAATGTTCAGAGCCGTTTGTGAGCGATATGGCTGCACTGTATGTCCTGGTGGCTAACAGTTGTCGACTCGCTGATTTAGACCGCCTTGCTAGGCTGGCATGTGTGGTGATGGGCACGGCCGCCAAGACGAAGCACCAGTTAGCAAGCAAGCTAGTTAGCTCACGTTGCTGCTGGGTAGCTGAATCGGTAACATGAATCATAGGCAATGTACAGCGAAGCCCTAGCTAACGTTATATGACTCTAGAGTCGAGTGGATGCTTAAACCATTTCGTATACGGTGTTTATTAAATTACCCAACACTGTGCAGAAGTAGTTCTTTATTAATGAGACATTTCATTTTAAAATTTTCCGCATTATTCCTTGGTGATCCATGACATGTGGACACTGGCAGTCCAACATTAATGTTACAATAATCAAGAGTTGTCATAACTAATGTTAGTCCATTTTTAGCCTTCGTAAATGATGAGCTGCATCACCTTTCCACTTGTTGGAAAGAGGAAGTGTGTGATTTCCATGTGTCAGGTATGCATTAAAGCGTTAACCCTAAAGTAAAATGTGAGCCATACGTTCTGGCAGCTATTCGGTGACGCTAACGTTACCTCACCTAACGCTAGCTTAAAGAGCATGCTTACTCGGTAGTTTGCAGCTCCATTCACTCGCTGCCGTGTGTGGGGGATGGGCATTGTATTTCCGCAAGTAGTATGCCAAGCTAGCTCGCCACTTTAGCCACCGGTATAGTAGCATGGTGACATAACCCGCGTGTAATCAACTTACACGAAGTCGAAATTGACACGCGTAGGAGCGAGTGAACAAGGCCTCCGGAGATAGCTCTTTTCAGAAATGGCGACGAAAGTCAAAATGTGGATGACGCACATCTTCTCACTTATAAAACGGAGACACTTGCTGTTAAAACTATTCACTGTTATAGTCCTTGAACTCAGCTGATCTAGCACCAGTAATAAGATGGTGGCTGTGGTCTGTCTTTGTCAGTACTTTTGGCTCTGACAAGTTAAAAATATCAAAACTAATCATAACATATTACCCCCTTTGATTACTATCCTCCAGGGCTGAGGTACATGTTGCTTACTGGCTCGGTTAACCACAGGCTGTTTTGGCTCCTACACTCCTGACCCAGTTTCTCTGATTGTTTAGTGACACACCCCTTTTTGCATAATACTTCTCCTACTACCCTCTCACCCATTCCCAGAGATATTTCTTCTTAGATTTCCATTCAATGAAGGCATTTTGGAGGAGCACTGGTAGTGAAATACCATCTTCTCCGTACCAGTGGTGAATTACTTATGTAGGCTTTTTATTTGGAAATACACTGCCCTGATAGAGCTAATCTCCCATGAAGTTTGAGAAAGTTTTTAAAGAAGTCTGTGAAATGAGATGGATCATTTTACGTTCACCTTAACATCTTTTTCAAGCACTCATGGGAGTCATATTAGTTAAATTGTGTATGATTTTGGTGTACTCAAAGATGCTATTTTTGAACAGTTTGGAGTGGAAGTGATATCATATTTTCAGCACAATAATGAACTTATTGCGGCAATGATCCAGTATTGGGAACATGCAGTAATTTCCTTTTCTTTTTCTCCCAGAGGCCCCGAGTTCCTGCTCAGGACAATGGAGCTATGATGAGCATTTGACGGCATCTTGATCACATGGGTAGAGTATCAATGCATATGGTACCAGTAATCTGCCTGTAGTTTACAAATATCTGACCTTTGTTATTTGTTTTCACCTGCGCTGTTTCCCTCCTGCCTGCCCTTTCCACTGTTGTTTTCTTCTTAAACTGTTGACTGGAAGACAGTGTCCCCTAGAGAAGGTGTGAGGAGCCAGGGCTGATTTATGCTTCTGCATCAAAATGTCATCATAGCTACATTGACGTTGTTTATGGTTGTAAAAGCATTTATAGTTCTGCATTCTGCGGAGAATCGGATTGCTGGAATACTGAACGGCAGTGTCAAGTTATTAATTCCATGTAAACAAAGCGCAGATAAAAATGGAAGCATTTGCTGACAAACTGCTGTTGACGTCTGACAGGAAAACAGAGAATCCACTGTCGAATATGCTGGTGGAGACAAAATTGATGTTTTGAGATAGTTCTTGTTAAAAATTTTGTGAAATCCAAAAATCTTAATAATTTCATGATGATCTGCCCTACAAACACAGATTTTGTGAACCCTCTTAGTTCCTCTCTTCAGCCCATTTCATGTTGTGTTTGCTATCAGTGGAAATAACGCGAAACACAGTCTTTTTGGAGAGACACCTCTCTGGGTTACGCAGGATTCACAAACACTCAATGACGTATTGACAGAGGCATTTTAATGTCGAGGTTAAACTATGCCACACATGGCCATCAGTGATCTGGATGCTGAGTTGTTTTCACCTTTGACCTGAAGTAGCTAATGTGGGTGGTTTTTAAAAAAAAAAAAAAGAAAAGAAAAAGAAAAACACTTGTCGCTCTTGCATGTTGTAAACATTTGTATGCAGGCTTTCTCACATCCATCCATGATGATAGTAGAGGCAGAAACTAACCAGCCAACCTGCGTGGCATTCTCTGCACATTTATTGAGGGCCCCTTGCTAGGAGTTATGATTGGAATGTAGAGTGCAAAATGAATATTTCAGCAGTAGCCTACTTGTTGGAGGTGGAGAAAAGTAGAAATATCCTTGAGCAATGTGAACCAAAGGAAATGGGACTTAGAAGTGAAAATGTAGATTTCCATTGTTACAGATGATTGATTGTTGCAAGTAGCACCATGATTTCAGAGTCATGAATGGCTATGTTTATTTTTTCCCCATATGTGCAGTATTATTTTATGTTGTAAGGTGAAGATTTTATGGAGCAAACTCATTCAGTCTGTTGAAGCATTTCAGGGAGACAGCTGTGCACGCTACGAATGCTCAAGGTTATGTGGTCCTATAATGGGAAGAAATGGTCATTGGCGGCCGTCAGTTGTTGTGCTCCCACAGAGGGAGAAAGAGCTTTTAGTCTGGTTCAGCCCCATTAAATCCCGCTGAAAACCTGACCTGTCTCATCTTCTAACAAGGCACCCCGCTGAAACAGTAATCAGCGTGGTATTTCATTAGCTGTCCTATGATCCCATTTCATTAGCTGTCGTATGATCAGAGGTTGATATGAATTCTCTTTAACATGGTTTTTCCACTCTACAACTGCTGTACTGCACTCGTGCTGGGTACGAGTATGGCTTGGCACAGTATGGAGTGTGGTTGGACTCCGCACCCTTTTGTTCTCCATTGCAATTTTGATCATACGCAAACCTGTTCATGTACAATTATAGCAACAGCATTGGACTGGAATATTGACTTGCCTGTCTCCATCTGGGCTTAGCATAGCTCCTTCAAATTGTTACTCCTCTGAAAAGACCTTTCAGTGGTCTGATGTAACCTTTCTTATTTCCAGAAACGCTTGTGTTTGCACAATGCATCATTAAAATCAATTTGCACTTTCTCATTAGCGTGTTATGTAACAAGTGTTTGTAGTTGTTTGGTTTCCCACGCTGTTGTTGTGTTTTCACATTGGTTTCCATTGTTTATTTATGACCATGTCTTGTGCCAGTGGTGTATAATAATGGAAATCTTGCTAATTAGGACTGGGCAATGTAATGATATTACATCGATATTGTGATATGAGACTAGGGATCATCTGGAATTTTAGATACTGTAATATTGTGATATGGCACATGTTATACCTTCCTGTTTTAAAAGGCTGCTTTACAATAAAGGGAGGGAATTTTCTGACCTTTAGAGTGTTCCAGCTGTTGGCATATTTGCCTCTACCAGCTTGATCATCATAACCACATTATTGATTGTGTATTAAGTCTCTTGTATGTTGGGGCACCCCGGTGGCTCACCGGATAGGCACGCATACCACGTGCCAGGGCTGGGTACTGATTGCAGTATCTAGGGTTTGAATCCGACTTCAGGCCTTTTGCTGCATGTTGTCCCCTCTCTCTTTCCTTGCCTTTCCTGTCTCTCTCTGCTGTGACTGTTAAATAAAGGAGAAAAAAAAATCCTTAAAAAAATCTCATGGGTGTAATAATTTTATGAAACCTCCAGTAGTCATCCTTCTAATATCATTAAAAATTACTGATATTGCGGTATTCAAAGATGTCATGATGTTTGATTTTGTCCATATCACCCAGCCCTACCAGCACTTTTGAAAGTGGGCTGATATTAAATCCATATAGGTCCTGTATCAGCATGCCTCCTCCCTTAATGCACTGCACCATGAACAAAATGTAAGCTAGTGGCAAAATGTGCAGTATTGTGACTGCACCAGTACAGTGTGGCAAGGTGGTGAAGTGAAGCAGGGATATGTCTTTTAATTCACCCACTGTGTTTAGCATGGACAGAATGTCCTGTTATTGTCAGTGTCATCTTTAGCAAAGCCTTCATCAATGGCATGAGCTTTTTCTGATTTTATCTACCCATTAATCTAGTCCTAGTGCTCGCACTTCACCATGAAAAGTTAAACCACCAGGATTTCATGACAGCCTTTCCAGTCATTGGAAAAAGGGCTTTTGCGAGATTCCAGGTCTCTTGGTTCCGTTGGTCATGGATCCCGGCCGTTGGGAGGCGGCAGGAGATAGACATGTTGACTTTTCAGTGGGCTGGCATGATGGAGGCAGTGGAGGTTCTGTCCCTTGGCCAAGCCCCTTGTTTATTTCCACAGTCCCATTTAAACAGTGCGGGTTCTGCTTGAATAAATAATGGTACTGGGATGCAAGCTATGTAAGGGCTGTTATTGCTGAAGTTTAAAGGCTGTTTCCTCCAGAAGTTTTGGTCCACCAGAGCAGCCTTCCTCATGAAGAAGGCTGGTAATTATTTCCAGTTGTGGGTTAATGAATGGAAACTGGTGCCCTGCCTAGGGTCAGGAGGCTTCTCCAGCCACCCCTCATAGAGAGGAATTAAACATCATTATTGCTGTGCCAAATGATGATCACTGCTTGTGTTTTTCTTCCTCTGTTACGAAATTGCAAGATCTAGGTCAAGCAAGGTGATGGATTTTTCCCCATCTCCGTCTTCTCTTTTATCAAGGATGTGCCCATTTGATAGTGAGCCACGCAGCTAGCTGGTGGTGTTACATCATCCTCCCTCTGTGTGTGTGACAGCTCTCCTCTACACCTGGCTTAATGCCCCTAGCATGTCATCTGACTGTTTACTATCCATTTGTATGGTTCTGCTGAATGTTTGTTATGAAATAACAGTGAAGGAGATATTTTTTCCATCTTTAAACCTTGCAAGCTTGCTTTTATCATGCGTCTCTATAACAACATGCTGTGTTGTAACCTCACTCTGACTATCCCTGGCTTTTCATACTGAGATATGCTGTGTGTCACTTTTGTAGGCTCCTATCCTACGCTGACCCAATGGTTTAATCACCAGGATTAAAAATGAGCATAAGCAGTGATGAGGTCAATTTCCTGGTGTACAGATACCTGCAAGAGTCAGGTAGGTCTTTCTTTTTTCTTGGTTCAGGCCACTATGTGTATATTAAAAAAATGTTAAATGTGGACATAAACAGTTTGCAATGAATTGGCTTTAATAAACCTTAAAGCTAATTCAGTTTTATAATGTATTTGCATTTTCTGCACTTAATCTGTAAACTATTTATTTAAAACGTAATTGAATGCAGTGCTTCATCGAGAATTTTCCTTCTGTAGATTTGTGTGGGGGTGATTTTTGGTTCAGAAACTTGACTTAAGATTGCTCAGTCCCTGTTATATCCCTGTCATTTTTCCTCCTTCCCTATCTTTCCTCTCTGTCAACATTTACGCTTTCACTCCATCCCATTCCTCACTTCTCCACATCTCCTTCAGGCTTCTCCCACTCGGCGTTCACCTTTGGCATAGAGAGCCACATCAGCCAGTCCAACATCAATGGAGCCCTGGTGCCCCCTGCTGCCCTCATCTCCATTATCCAGAAGGGCCTGCAGTATGTGGAGGCTGAAGTCAGCATCAACGAGGTCAGTCAGCCTTCTTCACACCATAATGCACTAGCTAGCGGAACCTTGCAGTATACTGTCAGAGCTGCAGTGTTGAGGGCTGCAGAGCTTTCTGTTTTGACTCAGCGTGTCTGTTGGTGTATACCTTTTACTGTATTTGGTAATTGTCTGGTTCTCTCATAGCATATAATGTATCATAATGGCAGTTATTAGTAACATTTCAATTTGCAGAGGCAAAATTCATGTATATAAAAACAGGCAACAGTAAAGTGGCTTCACCTTCAATATGCTTTCTGTTCAGGATGGGACGTTGTTTGATGGGCGGCCTATTGAATCCCTTTCTCTGATTGACGCTGTGATGCCGGACGTAGTCCAGACCAGGCAGCAGGCCTACAGGGACAAGCTGGCCCAGCAACAGCAGGCGGCAGCGGGCAGCGGCAGCGCCACGGGGCCCCAGGGAAGCGCCAAGAATGGAGAGGGTGCTGCCAATGGGGAGGAGAACGGAGCCCACGCCTTAGCCAGTAAGGAAGCTGCATGGCTGAAAGGAATCCTTGAATCAGCACTTAAGCAAAAACAGGAGCTTTTTTTGTGCTTGGGGGGGAAAAAGTGAGTTGACCACATTGTGGAAAATGTTGATGATCCTATCCAAGTCATTATCCCTGTGTTGCACAGAGGTATGGCTTGATGTGGTAAAATTAATGTTTACGAGAGGACTTGTAAGCTGTTTGGGATTGGCTCATGTCTTTATCAGGCTCTCTGTGTGTCAGTGTGTAATTTGTGTGTTTCACTCATGTGTTTGTCAGGAATTTAAACTTGCGCTTGCACAGTGTAAGCGATTTCCAATAGTGTAATGTACTTACAGAGTTTGAAAAAAAAAACCTGTAGGATAATATAACAGAATCAAAATTTATCATCTGAAACTTGAATATCTTGCCCTACTTTGGCAGTTCTCGGAGAAACCCCATTGGACATTATGTGTCCCTAACCCTAACCCTCCATCGTCTGCTTTTTCCGCTGTGTTTGGATAAATGTGAGAGGTTGGATAATTTGTTGTGTTTTTTTGTCTTATTGTAGCACTGCCCTGCAGCTGTGTATCTCAAAGCAAGAGCAAAGCAGAACTCAAATATGATTGAATTTCATCAAAGATATTTATCATCTATATTGCTCTACTAAATACTGCGCTAGGCAGTTTTACATGTTGCTGGCCCTCAGACGGCAGCAGGGGCTAACTGTTTGCATTTTGAGGACTTCAATAGCCAGAGATCATTTAACGTGAAATGAGTACAGTACATACTCTTTGGACATTTGGTCTTTTAGAAAGAAAAGAAAAGTGGTTTAGCCATTATTTGTGAGTCAAGCTGTCTGTTGGTGGTTGGTACTCTCTCTGCAGTTTAAGAGCAAGTTTTGTAGTTTTGTCTTGAGTTTCTGCTGTTCTATTCTCAGGCAAGATTTCTGCAGTGAGTGTAACCAGCAACAAAATTCACTTTGCTGATAAGATGGGAGTATTTTTCTATAAAAATCTTGCCAGTGGAATTAAAACAGTGGTTCTCTTACTTTTCCAAACACGTAGTTGAGCAGTACTCACAGAATCCGCTTTAAGCTTTTCAATGTTTTTTTTTCTGCTATCTTAAATATTACTTAAAGTAATGCTGTTTTCTGTAAAGGTGTGGAATAACACATATTTGTTACAGAGAACAAATATTAGAAATTAATGCTGGCTAAACTGGATTAAAACTGACAAAAGTAAGACACAGTAAGTGAAAACTGCCCTTGACAAATTTTAGGCAAAAGAACAAAGTCATAGATTTTGTATTTATTTTACATTGTCTTTGTGTATATACAGTTTTGGTTGGATAATACTCCTTGCAGTACCATGGTGGTATTTTCTATAGGCGCGCACAGGTTTTTTTCCTGTCATTTTCCTCGACAGTGCTCGGTTGGTTGTTGGGCGACTCGCTGTGAACTTGACTATGTTAAAGTGGACAGAGAAACGCAGTAGAGGGTGTGTCAGTAGTGAACAAGCAATGCAATGCAATTTTGTTGTCAAGGATTACCAGGATTAGTACATGTGCTTCCGGCTGCTCCGACAAGGTCAAAAGCGCAAGGCACAGTCATGTTCTGTGTTATCCTGTGCTCTGTGGCAATGCGCGCATTAACAGATCCTTTTTGTGGATGGGGTGGTGGCTAAGTTGACTTAACATAACAGCCTCTGGTAGGAAACATTAAGATACCACATTTTTTAAATTCATGTTCAGTGCATATATACAGATGTGACTGCCAGTATGTGCTATGACACACACACCTGCAGTCATAGTGCTCACACATCTTTAGGTGCCAGGGACTGGTGTGGACGCCCCACCACCCCCACTCCCTCACTGCTAATCCCATCCCAATTCCAGTTTCTCTGGAGGTGCCTTGCACACTGCTGGTCATGGGATTACCAACTCTGTGCACAAACTCGGTTTGCAGTTGCCAGCACCTTTGCCATTGATTAACAAAAACAGAGCCCCACTCCATTTGGTTTAACTGACCACTATGTTATGTGTCAGCTAAAAAGATAGTGTGAATTTTTTTTTTTAGTTGTTTTCTGATTCTGTTTGTTTGTTTGTTTGTTTTTTGTTGCTTACGTCTTATAGACCACCACTCAGAGATGATGGAGGTGGACCGGGACGTGGAGATCCCCCAGAGTAAGGCCATGGTCCTTAGGGGCCATGAGTCTGAGGTTTTCATCTGCGCATGGAACCCAGTGAATGACCTCCTTGCCTCCGGGTCAGTTTTGCCTCTCCCTCTATCCCACCCTCCCCTCCTTTCCTTTCCCAGGGTTTTTACTGTTCATGCAGATTCTGGAATAGCTTGTAAAAAGGCGATGCAGGCTAGGAAAGCTAAGGAAATTACTGAATACTATAAAGTCGTGTAGAACAAAAACTCAAGGGCAACAATAATATACATTTGTTGTTTCTCACATTTATTAATAGTAGGACCTGGTTTAGCAGTGCCAGTGTCATCTCAGACTGTTTAATCTTTGAAACAGACTGTTTTCAGCAGAGGCTAAAGCAATATGCGTCTGTTTTAATCTACAACCTTGATAACAAGTAATCTCTATAATTAACAAAGTGTGGAAAAGAATACAGTTTTCGCCTTGGAGGAGATGGTGTTATATGTGGCTTAATTATTAAGCCCAGAATTATTTGTGGCATCGTCGTTTCTTGAACTTCTCATGGCACAAAAATGCAGGGAAGGAAATTAAATTTGAATCTTGAAGTGATGGAAAATGATCCATCAGCAGTCCAGACTAGCGTTGTTCCCACCAGTGCCACTGGTGCTACGTAGTTGGTGGCACCAGCTAAATTGACGTTGAGAACAATAAATGAATACTATTCTTGAGCATTTTCATCTTTTTTGTGCATGTAGCCAGTGACTAGAAGTTGGTGAGCACATTTATGCTACCCAGAGGATGAACCATGTCAATTTTGGTGACCTCATGGCCTTTCACCTAGCGCCGCCCTCAGGCCAAAATGTCAAATTTGATCTGTTAAAATCTGTAGGCCTCAAAAGTCATGTTGTCCTTGCCTCAAGTTTGTTAGCCTTTTTGGCCTTTTTTAAGACTTCCAGTTCAAAAAAATGATTTTCTCTGGAAGAAATGGGGTTTCCCTAATTCCTTAAAAGTAATTTATGATATTCAGTCATTTGTTTGTACATAAAAAGACAATTTCGTGCATATTTATTATAACCTGAACACAGTCGGTGTAGTTTTAAAAAGTTATTTCTAATGGCTAAATGGTTAGCCACCCACCACACACAACAAACTATGGCAATTGCAAAGTAAGAGTGGTTCTTTCTGATTTATCACCTTTTTATGTCTACCTAATGGGTTTTTTCCTGGCTATAGCAAAAACTGATAACCTCAAAAGTAATTATGCCACTTTGGGTTTTATCCAATTTTCAGTGCCAGTTGAACACTCTAGCTATGTTGGTGTGCCTCATACTAATTTTTCTCTTTTTATGTGTGTGTGTGTGTGTGTGTGTGTGTGTGTGTGTGTGCGTGTGTGTGCGTGTGTGTGCGTGTGTGTGCGTGTGTGTGCGTGTGTGTGCGTGTGTGTGCGTGTGTTTGTGCGTGCACACCCGTGGGCGTGTGTGTGTGCATGTGTGCATGCGCGTGTGTGTGTTGACACGGGCAGGTCTGGGGACTCAACAGCGCGGATCTGGAACCTGAGTGAGAACAGCACAGGCGGTTCCACCCAGCTGGTGCTGAGGCACTGCATACGGGAGGGGGGACAGGACGTACCCAGCAACAAAGACGTCACCTCACTGGACTGGAATGTGAGTGTGTGTGTGTCTGTGTGTGTCTGTGTGTGTGTGTGTAGTAGTACAGTACGATAGAGCAGTGCGTGTTGCATCGAGTGCAGTTTTTAGTAATGTAATCTTGTGGTTTGTGTATATGTGCATGCATGTGACAACTACTTTTGCCAACGGCATTCCTTCGCTCTCCTTCCCAACTGGATTTATGGGGCCGCTTTAGTCCCGTGGGAGGGGGGTGGTGGTGAGGGGGCTTTTCCTGCAGCTCAGCTGCAAGCTCTTTTCCCCTTGGAAAGTACAAGTTCAGTGCACAATGCCAAATCATCACAAATATTTTAATTTTCTACTTTGCACAAGCTGTGAGCCACATATTAACTGACAAATTGTTAGATAGTATCAAAAGTTACATCATGCCAAGCATCATTCATTTGTTTTTCTGTCAGTGCTAATGAAATCAAAATATGAAAAATGAAAAAGAGAAAAATTTTGTGCAGTTGATGGCAACATAATGAGAATTGCCTGTCTCTTTCAGAGTGAGGGTACGCTGCTAGCAACAGGCTCTTATGACGGCTTTGCCAGAATATGGACAAAAGACGGTAAGCTTTTCAGCCTTTGCTGCATCACATGTATCTGTCTGACAGCCCTAATCCAAACAGTATGTTGAAAACCATTATGTCTTACAAAATAACTTGCACTGTTTTTTAATGTTTGTAGGTAACCTGGCCAGTACTTTGGGTCAACATAAGGGTCCTATATTTGCGCTTAAGTGGAATAAGAAAGGAAACTTCATCCTCAGTGCTGGTGTAGATAAGGTAAGACAAATAGATTTTAGATGTGATTCAGAGTTGAAGGTGCAGCTTCGCCAAAATACAGGCACATCTGGAGACAGGACTCATCCAGATTTGTTAGTTTTGTTTGGATGTTTCATGTTTGCTCTTGAGGATTAGGGTTGGGAGGTGGAATAGTCTAGCATACATATTTTGGACTAAAAGTCCGAGACAAGTTGTGGATATTTTAGCTGCGATATCGTGGCTGATATACAATACTGTGTTGATATTCTACATTAAACTTGGACAACCTGAAAGTTCAAAGTAGCTCATGCTTGTTTTTTTACCCACCAAGCAGATAGAAGAGAGACTAGAGGTCGTCCACTCCCGGCATGTCTATAACTGAGGTTCCTCAAAACTTGTGTGTGCCATTCTCGTAGTGGTCAAGTTCAAGGAGACTGCAAGTTCCTCTGTGGTCTAAATAGAATTTATCCTTTATCTTGTCCCATATTGCCATCTAGTGGACATAGCAGCAGGTCTGTGGTCCATGCGCAGGGTGTTCGGACCAGTTATTTTGAACTTGATGACTGTAAACAATCACAATGGCCCATACAAATTGGAAATCACAACCCCTTATTGCCAAACAGGCCTGTTTATCCTCAGTAAAAAAAATATTTTGCCTGGTAAACCCAGTCCAAAGACAGATAAGATGCCTCAAAGACAGGATGTGTCAGTTGCAGACTTGATGCATTATGAATGAAACAGTGAATCAGAATAAATTAATATTCCCAACAGTTGACCATACTATGCACAAATATTAGTTTCATGTTAAAACTACGTCCTTTTCTCCTTACAGGCAAACATGCCAGTTATTTTTTCTTTGGAAATGTTACTGTCCTGCTCAAGAGACACCAAAATGAGGTTGGAGAGTTATACAGATAGTTTATGACCTGTAAATGGCTAAAACTTTGTTCAGCCCTGGTGCTTCCAAGAGATTGTTTTTTAGATTGTTTGGAGAATATTTATCTGTGGTTATGTCCACTACATGCAGTTTTTGATGAGAAATGAGAGTCCATGTTAAGCTCCATGGCTAGCTCAGCATTAAGGATGCACCGATCTGACTTTTTAAGTTTCGATACAGATACCTTGGCTTTGGTTATCAATCAATACCACTTAGTGATCAGATACCAGTATTTAACTAATAATCTGTATGCCTGTGTCTGTGTGGAAGAGACTGGGATCATTTTATGTTTAAGGCAACAAAGTCACTCCCCCTGGGAACAGAGCCAACAGGGCTGACATGGAGAGTCGAAACTGGAAGCACCGGCTCTTACACTCTGAACTTGCTGGCGTAGCAAGCATGAAATACCTCCATGATACTGACACTTTGTTGTTAGCTCCCTCCATGCTAGACTTTAAGCAAATAGCCGGGCTTGGCACACTACTGATGCATAATGTAGTACACGTATGTAGACGTAAACATAAGATTAAAATGAATGGAGCCCCATTGTCACCAATACCCAATTCAGCTATTTGACCAGTACTGGCTGTATAAAACCTTTTTCAATCCATCTCTAACACGCGCGCATGTACGCACTCAGAGAGGCTGAGACAGACAGTGTGCCCCAGTACCCAGTGAATTAAGTTATTCTGCCATAAAAAGGCTCCTTTACGTCACATTTTCAGACATGCATATTTATTGGATCTGGGCTACACAAGTATCAGGTAGTGCACGTATCTAGTGAAACCTTTTGCATGGCCCATCTTGAGGCTCTTCTTGGGTGTTTGAACAGCGCTCTCCAGCTGCATATTATCCTGTTCCCCCTCTCAACATATGTAAGATATTTTGATTTACTTACATGACTGATGCTAATTTATGGTAAATATTGAATGTCTCCCCCTCTCAGACCACCATTATTTGGGACGCCCACACAGGAGAAGCCAAGCAGCAGTTTCCTTTCCACTCAGGTGAGTGACGGTCAGCTTGATCATTCCACATTTTTTTTCATACGGGAGTTCTTCTGTTTTTAGACAGATATTACCCCAGCATCCGGTAATATCTTTCGGGTAACAGCAGTGTGTTGGAGTGTGTTGAAAGGCTAGACCACTAAACACTGCACAGTAAGGCTTATTTATTCCTGAAGATAGCGGAGTAGAGAAGGAGAGCCAATTGTATCACTATAATTGCAACTCACAGTCATTGTCATTATTGATTAAGCAGTCAAGTATGTTCTCAATTAATTGTTTAATTGTTTGATTCACAAAATGTCAGAAAATTGTAAAAAAAAAAAAAAAAAAAAAAATGTTAAGCACAAGGTGACATCCACAAATCTCTTCTTTTGTCCCAACTAGCAGCAACTACACACCCAAGTGTTGAGACAGCTCTGACCTCCTGTCTCTGTCTTGTTTGCCTCCCAACAGCCCCTGCTCTGGACGTGGACTGGCAGAGCAACAACACGTTCGCCTCCTGTAGCACAGACATGTGCATCCATGTGTGTAAGCTGGGCCAGGACAGGCCCGTCAAAACCTTCCAGGGACACACGGTAAGGATGAATGACTCCTCATTCTATGTAGGCACTACTCTAACAGGACGTGACCTCTCTATGGAACAACTGCAGTGGCTTTCCACAGATTAAGAATTATATTTCTGTTCTTACTACCTTTTTGAAGATAGTTGATCTGATGGTCTGGTGTAGCTGGCTCCTCCTCAGAGTGACTCATCTTCAACCAGGTGGTAGAAAGAATAAGAAGTAATGTGATTTCAGTGAAAACCCATCACACTGCTCTGAGAGGTCAGCTGGTGGTTTTGCTGTGCTTGGCACGTAGCCACAATGTGCACGGCATGTCTGTGCACATTCTTCTATTAATGAGACCTCTTTCAGAAACCTTGAGCTGCATCGATATGAGTACTGTATGTACATTATTCATAAATAAGTTGCACTGACCTTGCTGCTGCCAGTATAGTTTTCTCATGTCCTCTGTTCGTATTCCCCCTCTCCCCCCTCCTTGCTGTAGAATGAGGTGAACGCCATCAAGTGGGATCCCACTGGGAGCCTGCTGGCCTCCTGCTCTGATGACATGACACTGAAGGTCAGTGCCAGGACTGCACACAACACACACGCACAGTGAATTATGCAATGGCCAAGATAAGCATGAAAATAATCACACACATTTTTCACATTTTCTTTTCCCTTCAATTTCCCCTTAAGTAACTACAAAGATAGGATTTTTTTTTTTTTTTTTTTTTGCCAGTTTATACAACAACAATGTCACAAAGACATATTTTGGTTGGAGCGCTTAACTGAAGCTAAATCACGTCTTATATTGAGTGAAATATTCAAACCCCAGATACCATTGTTTTATGGCTGCACCATTACATTTCATTAATATCTTGATGTCTTGTGCATCGTTTTAGACACATTTCCCTGTCGTTCATCAGGACATATATTTCTGGAAACCTTGGGATTTCCACTAGAATATAAAAAGGTTCTGTGGATTTGCACAAAGCTTGGCCCTGCTGCATGCATTAGTAATGGTGAACCTGCTGGTGGGACGGGTTCGGCTGATTGAACATGCCAGTGTGATTTGTTAATATCCCTTCACAACAGTTGTTCTCATTATCACTTTGACTTTTATACCATAGATCTGGAGTATGAAGCAGGACTCGTGTGTGCATGACCTTCAGGCCCACAGTAAGGAAATCTACACCATCAAGTGGAGCCCCACGGGCCCCGGGACCAACAACCCCAGCGCTAACCTCATGCTGGCCAGGTAAGATGGCAGCCCTACCCTCAAGGAAAGGTTTCATCTTCAGCCCAGTAGTTACAAAACCATCCCGTTAATGTAGACTACAGGAATTATTCATGTAACAGCCAGAGAGGTGGGGCATGTGAAGACACAAATTCCTTACTGCACCATGTGTATGGTAATTCTAAAAATGAACAAATTTAGTTTTTACTCGTCAATCATAGAAATTCCTTCCTGTGCGTGAGTCAGCTGGATCCCATGTGCTAAAATGTAATTTTGTGACACTTTAATTGAATTCATGTAATCGTTTACAAACTACTAAGGACAAAATACGCATCAGTTCAAACTCATATGTCTCATAAATGCAGTAGATTGCAGTTTATTCACACGCAGCACCATTATTCTCCCAGCGACTCCACTAAGTCCCTCTTCCCATTTCCCTCCTCCATTCCAGTGCATCGTTTGACTCAACGGTGCGTCTGTGGGACGTGGAGCGCGGGGTGTGTATCCACACCCTGACCCGCCACCAGGAGCCCGTGTACAGCGTGGCCTTCAGCCCGGACGGCAGGCACCTGGCCAGCGGCTCCTTCGACAAGTGTGTTCACATCTGGAACACTCAGGTCTGGAATGACACACTCAGTCTATGACCACACACACAAACACACATGAGCACAGTTTTAAAGAGTACACTTGGACAACGGCAGACAGTATGTGGACAAATTTTGTGAATAGATTATACTGTACAAAATACAAGAGAGAAAAGCTGTAAGTGCAAGTTGTTGCCTGCCACTGCTAAATGTGTTTTGTTGTGTGTGTGTCTTCAGACGGGTGCTTTAGTCCACAGCTACCGGGGGACAGGAGGGATCTTTGAGGTGTGCTGGAACGCCACAGGGGACAAAGTGGGAGCTAGCGCATCAGACGGATCGGTGAGTTCTCCCACCACCAGGACACACAGTCAGACTCTTCGTAATCACTGATCAAAGTAGTCCCTCGCATTCAGTAATGCCTCTTTATATCCCTTTGAGACTAATTTGACCAAGGAAAGCTGACGGCTATCGTGATGGATGTCAAAAAATGTCCCTGTAGTCACCAATTTCTACCTTGTCCTCCATTCCTACTCTATGATTGTGCACAGTAAATAAAATCAACTTTGAGCTCCTACCTAGAGGAATGTCAGGAGCATCACGTCATCCACCATCTTGAACACAGAATGCAAACACATCAGCTTTTGATGATTTCATAAGTGTTTTCCATACTACATTAATATGTCTGTGGTCCAAACACGTAAATAAACAGCCTGGTGCCAAGTACATTTTTACATTGGATTTATTTTGGCTACCTTTGGCACGTGTCTGTTGGAAATGTATGGAAAAAGAATTTGATAATTGACCGATCTTGATAAGTTTGGAAAGTGGACAAAAAGTTAGTAATGATGGAAAATATGTCCTGATTTACATAGAGCAATTTTTGGGGTATTTTAGACTCCCATCATCTCACACATTCTCATTGTTGCCGTGCAGAATAATCTTCAGCTCCATGACACAGCATAGTTAATAGGACTAAAGATGACCTGCTTAAGTCACACTGAGCAGCAGAAGTCATCAAATCATGAATTAATGCCTTGGAAATGAATGGAATCCTTAGACTGAATTTGTGTTGGACCCCGGCGTGGTGCATGAAGCTGGCAGTTCTTTGTAGTGTAGTTCTAATGCGTCCAAATACCAAAAGCACATTAGTGGAGAAAAACAGATCATAATTCATTGCAGTCATGATGCAGCACATCTGTGCTCCTTTTTAATTTATGGTGTGACGGAACCAACACAAACTGAAAGGAGAGAGCCTTTGAAACATTGCCTCAGTAATCTGGTAGACGTACAGTAACTGGCAGTGCTAATATCTTGTGCTAGATAGTGTTTAATGCCTGAAAAACTGAGTGATGAGATTTGCTAAGTAAAAAAAAAAACAAAAAAACAAAACTACTTCAGAGTAAGGTGACAACGTGTGGGGCACAGTTGTAAAGTGAGATCCCATACAGTGCACTACACTGACATGAGGATTTGTGTGGAACAGTGGTGACACAAGATGGTCGTCTGCATGGGACTGTTTTTTCAAGACAGTTCCTCCTGTGTTTTGTGCTGCATCCACCCACACACACACACACACACACACGCAATTTTCTGCCACAGCCACAAGCCTTTGTCCCATGCCTGCCCACCAGACCTCATGTAGGCCCACAGTAAAACTCTTCCACTCCTGGCGGTTTGTATGACACACCCAAAAATATTGGCTAATTGTGGCCAATCACAGTGCTTACCATTAGAAACCCCGATACCCCTGGGAAGACAGGCCACACTAAACAGTAGGCTTAGTAAAATGACAGGTACAGACTAATCTGAGGAGTGGAACTGTCACATTGTGTTGTGAAAATCTCCCATCAGGATCGTGCCTTCTAGCGTGCCCACCCACAGTTCAGAAAAATAACCGTGTGCCTGCCCCGAGCACACTTTTAACACGGGACACCGTGGATCACCGTGCAATAATTATGCATGGAACAATAAAATGTTGATGAGTTAGTAACATAGTTTCCAATTGTAATGATCATGAGTGACCTTTATGATTAACTAGTTTTTAAAAAATCACAGTCTTTGCAGTGCATGCCATCTAGCATCAGCAAGTCAATACTTCTTATTGTCCTTATTTGCTGATAGTGTAAATGGATGTATCCGCTAGTCGGGCTGCATGATGCAGTTAAAAGATATAATAATGCGATTATTTTGACAAATGTTGTGGTTGACAGCATGCAATTTTACACAGAATAATCATTTTTGCATCATAGTCTTCATTTTAACTGGAAAAAAATGGGATGATGGTATTTTATTTATTTATTTATTTAATTGCTTGTTGTCTGGGGTCTGCACCATACCATCATTATTTTTATACATGTGAAGAACATGATTTGTAGTCCAGAGCATCTGTGTAGCTCTACAATCCTTAGTTTATAATTGTATACTGTGTTATGTAACCTTCATCAAAAACTTGCACTTGCTGTGATTTGGTTATTGCACTTATCCATATTGTGATTCCAATACGATTTAAACTAATTGTGCAGCCACACTGCATTACTCTTGTAAACACACTTGACGTGTGTGTGCAGGCTCTCCTCACACATTACCAATGAGAACACGGTATCTTGTTTGCTTCAGTGTGCAACAATTTTAATCACGTTCCCAATATATTTCCTATGTCGTCTCAAGGTGACCCATCTGTGTTCATGCACCCATGTGTGTATTTTTGTTAACATGTGGCATTGGTTGGTTTTGTTTTAATGTAAACAGCTCATAGTGCTGATAATGTAGGTTGTGATTTCAATGCAAAACATAGTGGATTGATTTCAATGTCAAATTGCTAATATTTTCAGCACATTTACACAACACCGCAGTGATATGGAAAGCCAAGATCATTTGGGTCACGATAATGATGATTTTTAAATTTTCACATCGTCTCCTCTCGAGCCAAAATAGTCTCAGGTTGAAGGAGCTATTAGACAGAGTCTCAAGGTGCTGAAGAGAAATGAGGTATCTTGCCTGTGCAGAACTACAACAATGTGTGGCAGCGTGTCGCCGTCACGGTGCTCACCCTCTGCTCCCTCTCTGTTTTCCAGGTTTGTGTATTAGACCTGAGGAAATGACGCTCGTTTGGGGGAGCCATGGACCGACTACGAATGTGTACATAGCCAAAATGACTGACTGTCCCTGCCTGTCCACCACACTGCTGTAGTCCCATCAGATGCCATGGCCCACCATTACAGCCAAACGGAGCGCCCCCCCACCCCCTCCCCAATATATACACATAGACATACACACATACACGGACCAGACCCTCGCCACATACACAAATTCTTACGCACATACGTCAGACATGTAACCGGTCTGTTCATGGACATTTGTGTTGCTCACACAGACCCGCAGGAAGAAAGGATTTCTCTACGCTCACACAGTACAGAATTCTTGGAAGAATTAAAAAGGACCCGTAACTTGTATACCAAAATATCAGGATTTTTCTCCCTTTGCTCTTTTTAATCCTTTGTACCAGAATTGTAATGTTTTTTTGTTTTGTTTTGTTTTTTTCTCAGTTAACGTGTGCATATTGCACATGTCAGCAGTCGGTGTCCTGTGGCCATTGTTGTTTTGAATTAGGATTTTACTGATGTCTGTAGGTTTTGTATTACATGTCGGGTGGGAGAGAAGAGAGGGGAGTTGAAAAGTTGTTAGTCTTTTACGATTGGTGCTCAAAGCTGATATTGGGAGAGATCCATTCACTTCTTGGCACTCTGGATTCTTTTTTTTTTTTTTTTTAATTCAGATAAATATGTCAAAATTTGAATTTGTGTTTCAACTGTAATTTTATCCCATCTGTTTTCTTTCCATTTTACCATTTAAAAAAAAAAAAATTAGAAAGCAGTTTATGAGCGGGTAAGCTGTCCTTTGTGACTTTTATCCCACTCAACCTCAGAAATGGTTTTCAGGTGTTTAATATTTATCAGGTTAATATAGAGCTCTAATGATTCAAAACCTCTAGGCTGAAAGTTTATCTCTGTAGCTGTTACACACACACCCTGTCAATCTCGTGCTAACGGTGTGCCGGGCTCAGGTCAAGGAAGGGCAGAAAAGATATAGACGCTGATCTGCAGTCAGTTTCGTGTTCCCCTCACTTGCTGCGAAGGTCAGGTTCCCCGGGAAGTGAGCTCGTCCTGCATCTGCGTGTGTAGCTTACGGATGGATGGCTGTGCTTTCTGTGTAGTTTGTGAGGGAATGGGGCGCAGGCAGGAGTAGCTTGCTTTCTGATGTCAGTGTTGCCTCTGGGATCTGTAGGGAGAAAGAGAGAGAGAGAGAGTGTGTGTGTGTGTGTGTGCGGGTATGCGTGTGTGTGTGTGTGTGTGTGTTTGGGAAGGGGTGGGAGGGCAGGCTCTTAACCACTAACTAGCGTCCATATGACGAGAGCGTTTCATAGTCATTAATGTGCTTGTTTCTTCAGTTCGTGGCTTGTTGCTAACCAATGCTGAATGATAATCAGACTAAGCCATTTTAATTAACGTCCCGCTCCTGTTTTCTTTTCGCCTCCTCGCTTGGTCGTTAAAATATTATCAGGAATAATCACTTCTCCACACAGGCTTGTTCACAGCGCCTGGACCGCACCTTCTTCAACACGGCACAGGATCTCGGTCGGTCAAGCTGAGGCGTTTCCAGCCGGGGAGGGGGAGGGCCCGTTGACGTTGGCTCGCACCACACGTAACGTGGTTGATTGATGATGCTGGACTTCATATCAGTTCGTCACGTTGAGCAGTTGTTTACGACATTCGGTTCAGCTTAAACGTCCGGCTTTTCATTCCGTGTGTGTGCAGCTTTCATGTTCAGTGTTGACCCAAGTACACACTACAGTTCCCGCTTTGGTTTGCTGTCGTCGCCCAGCATTAACAAACTCTATGGAGACAGGCTTACGTTGAGGCCTACGCACGGATAGATGGCGCTTTTCTTTGTAGTGTTCAGAGGTGGCGTTTTGAAGCAAGTCTGTGTTTTTTTTGTTTTTTTGTTTTTTTGTTTTTTTGTTTCTAGGCAGGGTTGAAAAGAAAGCAGACTTGCAGCATATGACTTGATGTAACATTGTAACTGCATATAATATATATATCTGTGCTATCACAGGGGATTCTTTTGTATGCCACTCGTACGCTGAGGGTGGTTTTAAAAATTCTGCGTAACTTTTTTGAAGACACAAAATATGCGATGTTCTTGCGCATCATGTGGGGTCCCAACCATGAGGAATGGTTCTTTATAAAATACCATTAAACAGTCATAGCTAAACGTAAAGAGCTGCCCTTCGCAGGGTATTTACAGGTTCTTTTTTTCTGCACTTTAGACTAAAAATGGAAAAACAGGGAGGTGTGTTTTATTAAAGGCATCGTAGACACATCTAATGTTAAAATGCTCTTAAAAGACTAATCAGAATTGAGACTAAAAAAAAAGATGTAGTGTTTAGTGAGATTGTTAAGGGTGAATAGTGTCTTGTTTGGTTACTCCTATTTGAACCAAGCCGACTTCATGGCATTCCAGGTTTCATCTCGCAGCCATAACTAACATCGAAACGGCTTGACAAACACCAATGTTGTTGGACATTTCAGAGGCGTTTTGTTTGCATTTTTTGTTAGGAACGTTACTTGTTTAAAAAAAAAAAGTCAAATAAAAAACAAATTTTGTACTGATGCTAAGAGTATTTTGAGGTTTGCTTTAATACGGTCAGCAGTGATTGGACTGTACCACAAAGACACTATTTCATATGATGTCTATGACAGTGGAATGGTATTTTATAATGTTTTGTTTTTAGATGATAAGCTTTTTACACTGCATTCAAGTGTGTTTGCTATTTTTTTTTTTTTTTTTTTTTTTTGTTCCTACCGAAAGTACTAATTCTATCTTTGCTATGTCAGAAAGCCCTTGAAGGTTTTGTACTCTTTAAAAACTTTTGTAATTCTGATTTATTTGTAGCTATGTACTCAAAATGAACAAAAAAAAAAAAAAAAAAACAAAACAAAAAAAAAGATGCAATCTGGAATTCAATGTTGATGTATTATAACACCCAGACCATGTAAATACCAATTTGCAGATTTTTGTTGTGTTGTCTTTGCCCTCACCTATGTTGTACTCTCTCTTTCTCTCTCACTCACATGGTTGCCGTCTGCAGCCCCCTGATCTGACTGTTGTAATATCACTCAGATCTCAAGGTCTAGAATAAAATCTATTTTGATAATATCAAGGCGTTGGCTCGTTTGCTTTTGATTCCCACACAGCTGCACTAAAAATAATGCTGAGTCCTGCAGCACATCTTTGACTGATGGATATCCTCACACTCACCGCCATGTGCTGAATGAAAACCACACAAAGCCAATGAGTGCCACCCAGTGGGAAAAAGTCAGTACTACATGCACAAAAAAAATTTCAGGGCATTTTTTTTATGTCTATATTTCCCTTATATCTTTCACTGTCATTTTACTATACAAGTTAACCAAACCTTAAACTTTGCAGTGTTGAACATGACATGGCAAATCTCAGTTCACAGCAAAATTGTAAGAGGTGTGGACATTTTCTCAGGTTACTAAAAAAAAAAAATACATGTGCAACTGTACGATCATCAAATGACTTTGACTTGACTTTCATGCCTGAGTTTTGGTCTCATGACAACTAGGTCTAACGTGGCCATGAGATCCTTGTTGTAAACAGTTTCTAAACCCTGTCAGCAACAGCCTAACCATTAACGTCTTACTCACTGTTTTCATATGTGACTTTCTCCCTTGAAACTCAGCACAAATGTTTTACCCAACAGTTTCTGCAAAACATGCATGCAAGTTCCTACAGTCTGCGTTGATGATGTAGTAGTCACAGTTTATTCAGTTGGGGCCAGACTGCATCATCATTTAGAGGTGGTTTCACAGACAAAATAAATTAAAATGACCCTTTAACTAGTTCACTTTCTCGGTCATGGATTGAAATAGCTCTAGATTAATCTTTATCGAGAATTAAATGATCTGATTTCCGGGTCGATGATTGGTCTTTGCCCTGAAGTAGATTAAGGTTTAAATTAAACCTCCAATGGAGCGAGTTTAACTTCAGATTCCTGTTTGTCAGGAGAGAAACATTACACACAAGTCTGCAATTTTCTAAATCGATGCTAGGTTTCAAGAGCATCATCTTGTTTAATCCATAACCCTTTATATAAATGAATGTCCATTGTGATGCCCTTTTACTATTAGAAACTCTTGTGAGGGTAGAGGGGCCTTGGAAAAATCCTGCACATGCATTGTGTTTTATTTTTATGGAAGCACATTTTTATGGAGCAAGAGTAGTTTGTAGTAAATGTGAGACAGCAGAAGAAATATCAGAGACAACAGTTTTCATTCAGAGTCTTTACTATTGTCTAGGACCAGCACCTGCACTATCGGCGTCGCCAGACCCTCTTTACTGGGGCACATGCCCCAGTATAAATGAGCTGTGCCCCAGTATAAATGCCACGATTAATTTTCAACAACAACAAATATTTATCATACATTAATTAAGATAATCCAGATGGGAATTCGACTCAAATGCTTAGCAAGAGTGTTAACTCCAAATAGAGGATATAGCTCACGCGCACATTCTGTATATGTCAGTGCATGTCACTGTGCACAAGCAGCAGGTGAACTACACACACACAGCTTTCCCTTGCGCCGGGTGCAGGACACTGAGCGCACAGCGCAGTTTGACATCTGGTAACGTGACGCAACAACAGTCAATTTTTTAATTATTATTTTTTAAAAATGAAACCAAATGACATTATACTAACTGAAACATTATCGCATGACTTCTGTACATGGATATCAGGAAATTCTTCACACGAAGCAGAGACAGGGAAGCAGTAAGGAGAGATGAGAAAGAGGGAGGTAAGGTCTGGTGATAAATTAGCCGGTTAAGCTAGCCAGCTAAGCTAGCCAGCTAAGCTAGCCAGCTAAGCTAGCCAGCTAAGCTAGCCAGGTTATTAGCAAGTCTGTTAAACTTAAATGCCTAAAATATAAATTTGTACGGCTTACATGCTTTTGCTGCCATGTTGAAAATGTTCATGTTTGTTAAAATAAATGTTCATACGCTCATTAATATCTCAAGTAGTAGTTTTAGTAGGAGTGTGGCAGTGGGTTGGGGCAGTGTGTGTGTGTGTGTGTGTGTGTGTGTGTGTGTGTGTGTGTATGGGAGGAGGGGGATATGCGGTAGGGGGCCTGTGCCCCAGTAGAGCTTTATGCCTAGCAACGCCCCTGACCTGCACTGACTGCAAAACATCAAAGCAATGACCACTTTTCACTAAAGGTGGCGCCAAAAATCTATTAAAAAAAAAAAAAAAAACATTGATCTGGTGGATTTTCACTTAAAATCTTGTGTAATATGATCAAAGACTCCATAGTGCAGAAGTAGCAAATCTGGAGTTAGGATAACTCACATTTTTGGACATGATTAATCTGTACCAGATTAAGGCTTAGTCCTGTCCTGGAACCCACCCCTTAATGTTTTCTTGGAGATTTTATTTAGGGTAGAAGTACTTGAATAAGGGTCTTATGTTTCTGTTTAGGAAGTGTACAAAAGTGTAACAGTGACATGCCATGCATACACATCTCAGTTCAACCTAACCACAAACAAACAAAAAAAATTAGCATAAAATACCTAAATCAGTCTTTCCTTTCATAGTATCTGATGTTAGGCTAGATATTTCCCAAATGTTTAAGAATTTCACTTATTTGGCAAATCACTCGCTTAGAAAAAGACGGTATGGAAAACAAGATGCCCTTTACAAGAAGAAGAAGAAGAAGAAGAAGAAGAAGAAGAAGAAGAAGAAGAAGAAGAAAAAGAGGAAGAAGAAGGCATTTGATTTTGAGGTCTTGTGTGGTCTAACCTTGGCATGCAAATCTGGACAGGAACAGTTTCAAAAGACCAGTGATGTAAAATGTCAGTTTCAAAGTGAATATGCCAACATAATCTGTCCGTGTGTGTGTGCGTATCTGTTTGCAGCTAATCTCAGATACACCTGGGTCTGTCAGCCTGATATTTTATGTGGTGATTCTAAACCTTTGAAAAACCTGTTGCTGAGCACTGGAGTAGGACAGATACAATGGAGATATGGAGACATTGCCTGCATGTTTCCCAGCCCAGGACTAAGGCGAAAAACCAGATAACGAGTTTTGAAGGGGAGATCTGCTCTCACAAAGGCAGGGTTTGGGCTGGGTGTGTCTCTGTGTCTTTGTTTTTCAGATGTACAATGGCCACACACAATGGGATTGCTCAAGAACATTTAGACTGAAGTACAACCATGCCTAAACGTCGGCACTCTGAGTGAAAGAAGACGATAAGAAGAAGAAAACTGGTGCTAATGAGGAGGACTCTGGACTGGTTTTGGTTGCCTTGGTTCTCTCTCGCCTGTCTTTTCCTCTCTTCCCTGATTCTGCATCATTCTGGTTTCAGTGCCTCACCACTGATGACACCACGTGACCTTTTATTTACAAGATAATTGAAGCAAATGAGGAGGCTTTTGAATATTTACAAAACAAAGCAGTCGCATGCCTTTCTGAAACAAACAGTTCTCTAGAATAGGGATGCCATGACACCGCGATTCTCAATAGCTGATTCGATGCCATGTCAAAAACAGAAATCCCCTTGGGTACACAGCAACATTATATTAACATTAACAAGTAAACAGAGACTTTACGTGTTTCGTAAGTATTTAAACATACAGGCTACATTAGAATAAGAACCCAGAGGTACAAGTGTAGCAAACAAAGCAGCCAACAAAATGCATAATTCAAATTAGAGGAACTGAATGAGACGAATACAATGGCGTGATTATGGGCTCTCATTTTGTTTTACCATAAGCATGACCGCAGCTTTAAGTGGGTCAATATTCAAACAAACAGGTTACATTTAAAAAAGAGCACTGGGTTACAGTCGATTCTGTAGGTAATGCAGGGTTGAATAAGACTTTACATTTCTCTGTATGTTGATATATTAGTAATACAATATTGATGTTAATTACACAGATTCAATATTTCTATATTTCATAGATTAATATCTAACTCAGCTATAATACAATATATATGTAATATGTAGGAACTGAAGGGGTAGGATCCTATAAGTTTTTAACTTCTTCCTACTCCCTTTTGAACATGTGCTGGCCAGCTAGGAAATAGCGTTGAATTTATTTATTTTGTACTTTTCTTCTGTTGCCCTGTTGTTGCATTGTTTGTTGCCCTTTTATACAACATGTTCAAAATAAATAAATAAATAAATAAATTCTACTGATACCAATAAGGCTGATATTTGTATTGATTTCAAAGTTTTGGTATCAGTTCTTGTGATGTCCCTCATCTGGGGTCATCAGCTTTTACTGCTGAAATAATAAAGTCATGCTTAACCCTTTATCGGGCAAGTGACTATTTTTGGTAATTTCAGAAATTTTACATATCAGGCCCATCCCCTGTGTCAGTTAGTTCAATAATCATTTGGTCTTCACCCAGCCAATCAGCAAAGATCGCTCTACATCCCAGGTCACATGATTGTGGCATTTGACCAATCTCATTGGCTTTGATTTTCTATAGGAAAATGAAAATGTTAGAAAAAATTTTATAAAAGTAATAAAGTCCTGTCATGTTCACTGATAACAGTCTAGGGTTGTTTTTTTTTTTTTTTTTTTGAATTTCAAAGTATTTCAATGAGTGCCCTATAAAGGGTTAAGCATAATGAGGGTTTTGTAGTAACAGTGGCGTTGGTATGTGTAGTGTTTATTTTGAATAAGGAGAGGGGCCTGAACACAGAGGAGAAAAGACACACTTGCCAGCTGAACTTTCAGTGCTGCTCCTCTGGAATTAAGTGTGCTCTGAGTCTTCAGCCATTTGCATGTTCAATGAGTAAATAATGAACTTTGGATCTTTCCAAGTATCTACAGCAGTGCCAACTTACTCCTACGTCAGTGTTTAGTGTCAGTTTGTACCAATTAGGATTGTTACAAATCGCCTCTGCCTTTCTTGAACGAGCTGATAGATCCATTTTATGCACATCGAGCCTTACGTTTAAACTATAGCTGAGAAAACCAAATGAGGGGATCTTTCTGTCTTACCTAGCTACTGATTAACAGTGAGCGGTCACAGGGACAGCAGTTAACATTCTTCACTTTGTTGGGCGACCTTTGGGAAACCCTTAAAGTACACACAACATGCCTGTTTCCAACACCTATTTGCCCTACCGCTGCCATGCAGATGCAAAAACACACACATCCACCTGTGTCTGTCACAATGCTCTCTGCACATTTCTGGAGCTGTGAAAGAGTGGTGAAAAAATGTAAAAGGTCGCGACTCACATGCATTAGGATCATTATTTAATATTTTACATATTATTTGGTACTTTTTGTACGTGATGTGCTGCTGTTCTGTCCTTGTTTATGATATTTATGTCAGAGAGTCTGACATAAATATCATCACCGGACAAATTCCTATCAACTTGTTGACATGGCAATAAATCTATTGAATCTTGAATCTTGATAATTGATTTATTGAGGAAACAAGATCTTGCTGAAGGGTCTTTTTCGTTTCCATCTAGGAGGCATACAGAATCAGAGTCAAAATCAGAAATACTTTACTGATCCCTGAGGGGAAACTGGCTCACATTGCTCACATTGTAGAAGAGGAAATATTAATAAGCATAAGTGAAATTACAAGAAAATAGGAAAATATGTTTTAAAGAGGTGCATTATACCACAATATATTACAACATATACTGAAAAATAAGAAATGTGTAAAATATGTGCATTATACCACAATATATAACAACAACAAATATAGAAAAATATGTAAACAAATATCACATATAGATCAAATATACACCAAAGTATTGCACAATTGAATTACTGCACAGTTATAAAGTTAAATTATTGTACTATTAAGTCAGTATTGCACATTTCCTCCTCAGAAAGCAGAGATGGCTCCTTCCTTTCTTGTAGAGGGCTTCAGTGTCCTTGGCCCAGTCCAATTTGTCATCTATGTACACTCCCAGACATTATAGTCCTTCAGCATGTCCACACTGACCCCCTGGATGGAAACCAGGGTCACTTGGCCATCCTCAGATCCTCAACTTGCAGACGGGGCTGTTAGGCAAACCGGAGGGGGTCCAAGAGTGGCTTGACCAAGGCTGGATCTGCTCCAGTACAAGTCTCTCCAGGGTCCTCATGATTGGTATAGGTCAGTGCCACCGGTCTGCAGTCACTGGAGCAGCGAGGACATGGCATCTTCGGCCCAGGAATGAGGCAGGGCGTCTTCACAGTACGGGGACCCTTTGAAAACTCAGGCTCATGTTGAAGATATGTTGTAGAAATGGTCAAGTGTAAACTGGCTGGTGTCAAACTCTGAGCTCGGTTCAATACAACCAGCAGAACACAAACCACAGAATAACATAAGACATTCTTCATTTTTCAGACAGCCTGACAGATGGCACACCTTTCTCAATGTACTTCCTCTGGTGCCGCCATTACACAACGCAAGGGAAGCTGCAGAAAGTTGTAAATGAAAGTTGTGAATATTGAGACTGCAATAGGAAGCTCTTAAAGTGCCATAATTTGTAACTGTCCATTAACACACACACACACACACACACACACACACACACACACACACACACACACACACTTCAGCGTGTATACTTTGTCTCATGAACAGTTTTCTGTTATTTCCTCTTATGCAAAAAAAGGGTAAGTTGATGGTAAGTTCTGCTTTCCCTGAGGGGTTTGAAAGTGTGTGTAGTGCTGTGCATGTGTGTGTACTCACACCTCTTTCTTGTTCACAGCTTTGCTACCTCTCGATGAATCGTGTTGCAGTGAGCTGCACGTAACCTGTTGTCATACATTTCCTGTAATGAAGTCATTTCCTTTATTTTTAGAATCATCATATTCAAACTCACTTAAGAAATCAACTCAGACAATTGTGACTCACTGCTGAGGGAGCTGGGTTTTTTTTATTATTATTATTTCTGTTCTGCTTTTTTTTTTCTTTTCTTTTTTTTTTTTTAATTTCAATAAGAATAGTATAATATCAGAGATCCACAAGCCAAATCTTCTTTGGATTCAGTTGGGCTTATTTAGGTTCTTTAATAAGGTACTTGAAAATGGGAGGGGGAAAACGAGAGGTGTGAAAGAGATTTAAAGCTGATAGAGAAAGAAGTGTTGAATAGATTGCCTCTTGTCCCTCAGCATCAAGAGTGACAGTGATTAGCTGAGGATTTGCTCTGCAGGTAACTTTTGTTATGAAAAACAAGGCAGGGTCATGGTGCTTAACGCTTTTTCCACCCACAGTGTAAGGCTAAGACTTTGGTGAAACTGCAGTGAAGTCAGTGAACCAAAAAAATATTTGAACCAAACTAGAGAATTATTTATGAAAATTATATTTATTTGCATTGACAATATTGTGAAAATGCAGCTGATGGACTTTCAAAGTAGTACCTAAATATATCAGCTCATAAAGGAAGAACAAGAGCGTGGGCGCTTGGACGGTACTTTTCTGACACGTGTTATGATCTAACAAACATGGAAATGATTGTGGCAACTACCACCTAAAATAGACAAATTTTTTTTTACTTCAGTTCAACAGGGAATACACATGTTGCACAAAAGCAGCAAGCCACTTAGATGTTGCTCAACAAAACTCCCCCTTTCCAAACGACAGTAGTGACTTGCCCTTCATTTTGAAACGATTATTTCCTGACAGACAGTGCTTTTGGGATTCCACCTTTGGGTGTCACACAGCGTGGCCAAAATGATGAGGTGAAGGCAAGAGGGCAGCTCTTCCTCTCAATTCCTGCTACCCCACCCCCCACCCCCTTCGCCCCCCCCTTCGGCACCACCACCTACACCAACTGGCCACCCCCACATACGGGGAGAGCGAGAGAGAGAGGCAGAGAAAGGGAGGGGAGAGAGAAGAACCAAGGCAACCAATGCATTTACCAGCAACTTACACTCCACACACACTCAGGGCAGAGGAAAGCTTAGACTCAGATACTATTTCACATAGTCACAGGCACAGATATTCATGTACAAACACACAGGCACACACACTAACAGACACTCTTCTTCCTTAATGTTCTGGAGAATTGTATCTCCTCCGTTCATCAGGGGAAAGTAAAGGACAAACTTGAAGCTGAGGAGAGGATTCGCACAGGAGAGAAGAAGGATCTTAACTGGACAGGAGGCTGTTGCTGCTGTTGCTGCTGTTGCTGCCTCTGCCTTGGATACACACACTCACACACACAACAGGCTCTTTTACCGGTGAGTGGTGGTACTCAGTCGAGTGATGGTATGCTTTTCCCTCCCTCCCTGTTTGAAATCTATTTATATGAGTGGTGACTTTGGAAACATGCTAGTGGGACGGTTCACTTTCACGGGGCTTGTTTTTAGATCCAGCTGTGACATAAGAATAGGCTCAACACGCAAAGGTTGTTCTTTTTTTTTTTTTTAATTCATGCCAGAGTTTCAGTGTGCTGAACAGAAACTTGATTGAGTCACACGAGCAAATAGCAAAACCTGTTTTACTGACAGTCCGTAGAAACATGCTTCAGACAGACATCTATACAGCATCAGGTATTCGCGGCAACCACAAGAAATTGTTGACTCGAATCACTAGACTGAAAGCGCCATATAGAGAATATATTAAAGAAGGACATATATGCATAGCAGGCATGGGGTAGATGCTCTTTCATGTGCCCAGTGCACACACAACAAAACAAGCTGGTGTTAATTTAGGACTGTCACATTGCTGGGTGTTGACGCTGTGCACCTGTCAGATGATGTGTCTGTCACAGGCCTCATATCCACAGGGCCTCCATGACACAATTCACTTTATAATATGATCCTGATTTTCAGGTCAAGCCAACTTATGACTGAGTGCCATGTTGGCCCTTGAGCTTGAATCTCTTTCAGTTAAAGGCGGGGTTGTGAAGGTTAGTCAGCACACAAAAGAACAAACCCAAACCTACCGTGTATACCGAGATTAGGGTGTCAGTGCAGTCCATATAAAAATATGACTTTCACTCATTGTTATTGTTTTATAATGTGGGAAAGAATGCAAAAGATCTGCACTCCAAATTTTATATTTCGACATGTGCCGGTGTGGACAGAAAATTAGTAATTTTATTTACCACGTAACCACATCCATCTCCTGTATTTTCCAATGTAACCACATTAGATACTTGGTATTTTTCAGTATCGGCTTGAACAACAGTTAACTGTTGTTCATTGACCTAAAATAGACTGAAATTTAGCTTTAAAACCATATATAATTATATATAACTATATATAAAAGTATGAATCCAAAAATGACATTTCTGTGTATTTCAGTTAGTATACAGCTTGTCTGCTGTATATTATTTGATTTATGTTCTATTCAAGTGTGCCACAGGCAGCATTCTGTATCATTGATGGATTAGTGGAAACTATGTAATGTAATTATTGTTATTTATTACTATTATTAACATTATTTATTTACCACTTTTCAAAACAAGAAGTTACAAAGCACTGTGCACTTTGTAAAAGCCAGGATACAACAAGCCCAAACAACAACTAAAACAAGATAAAAAACTGTACTACACAGTACATAATCATAATGATAATAATAAGAGAATATATGGAACAAACATAGTCCAAAATGAAACAGTTAAATAGAGTAAAGAGAACAACAATTAAAATTATGTAAAAAGCAAGTCTATAGAAGTATGTAACTGTCTAATATTCTGTAGTAATGGGTGGCCATTCATAGATAATTTTTCATATGATAAATGGTGAGGTGCTGGGCTTGCCAATGGGTGAAACTACAGCATAAATATTTCCTGGGCTGTGGGGTTTCCACACCCACACAGCAGTCATCTCTAGCCTCACTGATGCTCTACGACCACAATCCCAAAAAAACAGGCACTAATAAAGGTAAAAGTTTGTTTTATGGCACACATGCCATAGCCTGCAGTATAATACAGTGTGTAGTTTATTGTATGATGAGGTGATCAGTGTGTACAGTAGAGTTTCCTGCTTAGCTGCCGCAGGCTGATGTGAACCAGGGGTTATGCGGTCTTTCCACGCTCATTATCCAGCAGAGAGAAAGAGAGCCATTCTAAGCCAGTGACCCTATTAGGCACAGGCCATCAAATGATGTTGAAAAAGCTCTCGGGGTGCGCTGGGAGTCCCAGGTCCCGGGCCCATCATGATCCCCCCTTGGTGTCAGCCCAGGCCCGGGCGGAAGCAGGCTATTCTCATCCCGCATTGTGCCCCAGAGCTATTCTGACGCTCTCCATTGTGTCCGAATGCTTTCCATGGCTCTCAGCGATTTCAGTGGGTCTGTACCTTAAACCCCTCCATTATGGACAGGCCTGCACTGCCACATTTGCTGTGTTGGCTTTTGCATTCAGCAGCCCCCCCTAACTTTTGACTTTTCAGCTAATGTTTCCAATCTATCATAGCAACACTGCTGAACACAAGAGAGTGTAGTCAGTTGCTAAGCTCAGATGCAAACATCAAACATGTCTCATTTTAGCATAATTTCAGCTGCACCGCTAGTCCACCCCCTGTTCTGAAAGATGTCTAAAACTGTACTAATGTAGAGATGTCCACATTGGCTTCTACTCTGCAAAGAGACAATACACAAGCCCCATGTTTAGTTTCTGCTCATGTGAGGTAGAGTACATCATTAGATTTTAGTTAAGAGTGCTGCCCTTCTTTGTTGTGTAGAATTATATTATTGAATTAAAATGTATGTGTACATGTATGTATGTGACTTCACCGAAGTTATTGATAACATTAGCTCAGTTGTAAGAGATGAGTAGGAGATAAACTTATGGCCAAGAAATACCAAATACCATACAGTGAATAGCATGTTTCGAGAGCACCTGCAGGTAAAGTCACAACTGCCAAACAAAAGAAAAAAAAAGCACAATATACGTCAAACTTTACTTCCAAAGAAGGCAATCAGAAAGAAACTGACGTTTTTTTTTTTTTTTTTCTCAACATTATCTCTTTTGATCCTCCTACAGAGAGATTTGTCTTCGTTGTTAGCCTACATACGTTTAACCACACCTCCCGCCACCACAATAAACCTGTATCCTGTGTTCAGTTTCAGAGGAATGGGGCCACAGCTCAGTGAATGACAGATGAGAGCCTTGCTGCAGTGAAGCTGTGTGAGAGTGCCTCCTGAACAGTGAGAGTGTGAGAGACTTGATGGAGATCGTCTCCCAGCGCACCTTGTGAAACTCACCAGTGCCGATACCTTCTGTTGCATGTGGGAAAACCTAGGATGGAAGACCCACCAAGCTCTGCTCTGAGTCACTGGAACAGCACCCGCAACCTCCCCCATTGCCTCTCTTCTTCACACACTGACACCGCCGTCTTCTCCAGCACCACCCCCAGGACCTGACACAGACCACGGCTGGACAAGAAGGCGGGTAAGAAGATTTCAGGATGTTTGTGAACTTTCGTCGTATACGCAAGTGCCAATGTGTGCAGCTGATGACCACATGCCTGGTGCTGTCAGTGGTGATGGTTTGCTGGGAGCAGCTGGACAACAGCGTGGTCAGCCACGTCAAGTCCTACTCCTATCGCTACTTGGTCAACCGCTTCACCTTCATCAACAAGAGCTTCACTATCCCGCGTGAGGAGGCCCGGAGTTTCAGTAACTTCCGTTACCTGTTGGATCACCCGAATAAGTGCACTGGCCAAGATGTCCTCCTCCTACTGTTTGTCAAAACCTCCCCTGAGAACACCGAGAGACGTAACGCAATCAGATCCACCTGGGGTAATGAGACTTATATCCGTAATTCCCTGGGAGTAACAGTCAAGGTGGTGTTCGCCTTAGGAGCACCTCGGACCAAGACGGAGGAACCTTCGTGGAGCAAGAAGAGCGGAGTGGGCTTCCAGGAGGAGCTCGTACGTGAGGACCGTCTCCATGGTGATTTGATCCAGCAGGACTTTTTAGATTCGTTCCACAACCTGACCCTGAAACTGATCCTGCAGTTCCACTGGGCGCACACCCGCTGTGCCCATGCCCACTTCCTCATGACTGCTGACGATGATATCTTTGTCCACATGCCTAATCTTGTGAGCTACCTGCAGGACATGAGCAGGAGAGGAGTCACGGACTTTTGGATTGGACGCGTGCACAGAGGGGCACCGCCTATCCGCCGCAAGGACAGCAAGTACTACGTGCCCACTGAAATGTACCAGTGGCCGGCTTACCCCGATTACACGGCTGGGGCCGGGTACGTGGTTTCCAGGGATGTAGCGGACAGAATCTACCAGGCCACCCTTACTCTGAATGCCTCGATTTACATAGATGACGTGTTCATGGGCATCTGTGCCAATGCCATAGGTGTGTCACCACAGGAGCACGTCTATTTCTCAGGGGAAGGCAAGGCGCCCTACCACCTGTGTATTTACGGCCAGATGATGACCTCACATGGTCATGTGGAGGACATCTATGACCTCTGGAAGGCAGCAACACACCCGCAGGTCAAACAGAGGACCTCTGGCCTCATCGGGAGGCTGTACTGCACAGTGGTGAAACTGGCTCTCCTCTGTAAACCATACTATTTCAACACATACCCTTGCAGAGCAGCTTTTTTGTAGTACTTTTTGAGATTACGTGAGCGTATGTGTGAGAGAGAGTACAAACAGAGAGAGAGAGTATCTTGGTCCATAATGAAATGGGGATCATTACCGTGATCATTACCTCAGTCCTTTCACTCGGACAACCAATCAGCTGAAACACTGGAGCTTAACTTCAGTGTTGCTCAAGTGAAACAGACCGTATGCATCATGAATCGTGTCAGTTGTTATAAATGTGAGATTATGAAGGCCAGTCATACCGATCTGGTAGCCTAAAGATGTTGTGAGCCTGACTTCCCATGGACAGCAAAGACTGAATGTGTTAAACAAAATGGCTCTTAAATAAATGCTGTTCAGATGTACTATTGACAAATGAGATAATAAATGCCTTTTTGGTTCTTACTTCCCATCTCATCCAGTCATCCACTGCTGTAACTCACAAGAAGGCTGCTAAAAGAGGAGCTGCAGTATTATAATTATTATGATAATGATAATGATAATTATTATTGTTATTATTATTATTATTATTGTAAATGTAAGGTTTTCTTCACAGTATGGCAGCTAGTCTCACTGGAATTAACATGTTTACATGCCTACAGAGAAAACAACACAAAAGCGCACATCAGAAAACATTTCAAACTTTTTATTTTCTAATTATTGATGGAAGTTTTGGGAGCCCTGTGATTCTAAGGTGATGTTGTGAGGAGTAATGGTACATCTGTATGTGCCTTATGTGTGAATCGCTGTCAGTAACATACACAATGGTTACATGTCAGTGTCAAAAATGTCTTGACCTCAAGAAGTGAAAAATTCCTCACACTGAACTTAAGTTATATAATGGGAAAACACTTTGCAATAGCTTGCTATTCTAAAAATAATGCTGTCTTTAGAGCAGAACAGCAAATATGTGTGGACGAAAGTATTTTAATTGTTTTGTTGTAAAATGCTTGATCACTTTTTGTAACTGGAATTCTTTAAAAAAAAAAAATACAATTTTTTGATTTTAATAAATAACACCTCTGCTTTATTTTTATGCAGTGATAAACCAAGTTCTCTGTCTGAAACAGCTGTGATGTCAGGGTTGAGTTTAATGTAATGTTTAATGTGTTAAGCTCCTCGTCCTCCTCCTCCTCGTTATTATTATTAGTGGTGGTGGTAGTCATAGTAGTAGCATCACTGTTGTTGTTGTTATTATTATTATTAGTTTTAGTAGACGTAGTAGTAGCAATAATAGTAGTTATGCTGCTCGGCAATGATTTTAGTTCTTTGCCAGGAAACATGAGCTCAAGAAACACCTATTGGGAAACACTGGAACCGTTGGAGATTTCAGTGATTTCAGAGCATAGCTCTTTTAGCAATATCATGCAACCCTCAAAGGCACCAATGAATCTCAGCACCACATGTGATTGTGTTACTGTAGAAATAATAATTTGATTATACCGGCACAAAACCCATTTTTTGCTCAGTGTGACGCACAAATGTGATGTAATTCCCCGTCATAACAGTGTATTAAATTTGATGTGATGTGTCCACTTGAATCAAAACCTGAACAGGACTCATGCGCGGGCAGCTATCTTTAAGGAGAAATGAAAACAATTAGGAGTGATGATCTTCATGCCAGTAGCATGCTGACTCACTTGTTAGCAGTTTTGACTCATAGGGACAAATATCAGGATTAACCTTTCTGTGTGTGGCTTATGTGGGTTTCCTCTGGCGGTTCCAAAACATGAAAGCCATAAGAAAACAAACCAGCAACAATGAATGCCACTTGTACCTTTAACTTGGGCAATAACCTGAAGAGCGTGACAAACTGAATATGGGGGTTTTAACATGGAGTGTCTATATTACGCAGAACCATAATGCCACTATGCATTATGGAGGCCCGTGGTAAGGCTGCTTTTGTCTTTTCCCTCCTTTGACCACACCCTGTTTAGGCAACAAACAAGCTGCCATGGTGCAGAGCAGACAAAATGCATATGGAGCAGTGGTGTGAAACCGTCTGTTTGTAAGAGTCCAGTTACCGTACATAACAGCTACAAGATTGAGCCCTTGCATGTGTCTCCTCCTCTCCATGGTAACAGCTTGCTGAGCGGCAAGCGAGTGTGTGGGTGACAGTGAGACACAAGGCTCATTAGTGTTGAACTGTGCATGTCTTGTAGCAAGCGCGCTCCACGATTTACTATCAAGCAATCACACATGACTGAAGGCATGGGGGTTCATTCTGAATGTGTAACCTGGAGTTGTTACTCCTTATTATTATTTTGGTCTAGGAATTTTCCATCTGAAATGCAATGCCCAAAGCATACCCAGCACTGGCTGGAGAGTGATCAGTGTCATGAGCGCATGAGCCAGAGATGCATCTGGCACATTGCTATAGCATGACGTCACGCATGCCTCACAGAGCACTTGCTGAAACAGTAATAGGTGAGGCCAGGCCAGCAGTGTTCAAAAGGCATGAACTGAAGTAAACCTCTGCAGACAGCCACACTGGTGATCTTTTTTTTTTTTTGTATTAGGTGCACTGATAGTGAACAACATTTTAAAAATACCTACAAATCTCTGCACCTTTTTTCAAAAGGGAATTCATATTTTTCATGCACAAAACCTCTGATGTTGCATGTTGCTTTTATGTGCACTTACTTTTTTTGTTTTTCTCGATTGTGCTGTGATCACAATGCTCCTTATCTGTGCCGTTCCTATCAATATCCTGTTCTCTGCTGTAGAGACAACATTATTTCCTCTCAGAGATTACTAAAGTTTCATCTAACCTAATCCAGTTTACTAAAATAGCCAGGTAAACATCACATTGTGTTTACAAGTGTGCCTGATGAGGGCATAAAAAAAATAGTGCTCTCTCCTCATTTCACCTCGACCCTTTGTGACTCCTCTGCATGTATATTTGTGACATGTCGTCCTGAAATGTGATGTTGCCAGGATTAGCTGTTCTCCAAACAGCTGCTCTGTTTCCAAGGCAACGCCATAAAGAGAATAATTCACATAAAGGCTTTAGATGGGGCTCAAACATGGACAGCTGCCTGCTTCTGTATGCTAAAATACAGAAACTGGAGAATCACCTCCAGAATGACAGTTTGAAATTACCTGCATTTTTATACTGAAATATCCTGTTAAGGATTGCAAATGCACAGTAATGTCTACCTATATTATAATTGCAGATAGTGTTACATGTACATACACAAAAGTCAAGCTGTTTTGTCTAATTACCCATGGCAAAAGAGACTGGTTTACTAATTTTAGATTTCCTTTTAGAATCAGACCATGAAGAATCAGCCCCTCTCTTTATTCATCAGAACAATGAGGTGCCATCCCCAGGGTGGCATTGCAGAATAATTGCATTGACTTCAGCGAACAAAGTTGACACACTAAATATAGTCTCACATGTGTATCATGGTCAATCCTACATGAACTGAGCATTGTCCCCCAGAGGCAGACTATAATTGTAGCTTACTTAAATCTCACTGCTTCCAGCACATGCAGTGGAGGTGTTAAGCAGGTCACTGAGGAGAGGAAATTCAACAGCATTTCCCATGAGCATCACCCATTTGTCCAACCACAAGTCCACCATGTAGTTCTGGGTTAAACCACTAACAGACACTCTGGTGGTTAGGCCTCTAGATTCCTACACATCACGGGGAAAAAAACCCATTTGAAATAGGTCAAACCAGTAAATGTCACAGAAACATACATATTTTTTGAGCTCCGTCTGAACCATTAAATCTGCTGCTAATTTCCGAGCATACAGAACAATGACTTAAGTTAAGTTGGAGACACTGAATAAAATCTTGGACTCACACCAAAATTGTCCACTTTTAAGTTAAAAAGACTCATTTGAGCCAAACAAACCCAGTGGAGTAAAACCTGTTCAAATGTTGTATTTGCTAAAAGTGAAATTAATTCCACATTTCTTAAATTTAGGAGGAGAATCAACCATTTTTTTAACATGAGAAAATTCTGACATATTTTGTTTAACGCTGAAAAGTTAAAAGTCTAACATTTAATATGTGTGTGTGTGTGTGTGTGTGTGGTGGTGGGGGGGGGTCACTAAATTAAATATTAAATATTCAATATTAGCGAAAAGAAATTAAATATTAAATATTAGAGCAATGTCGTTATTATCATCATTATCATTTATCAGTGTAGGACCATTTCCATGTTACATTAATGTTGAGAACATTTATCAGATACCCTATTTTGGTATAACATTTGTATCATATTTGATGTTAAAGTATCATATTAAGTAAATTTTAAAAAGTAACAATATCTAAGAAAATGTAGGAATTTAGGAGTAAATGTGAACTAATTTGTGATATTTACTTGGAATTTGTGTAATTGTTTTACTTTTATTTACTAAATGTTTTCTTTCTTTCTTTCTTTTTTTTTGGTCACATTTTGAACTTCAATTCAACAGTGCTGAACTGATCATACTTCTGTATCAGATTATACAAATTGTTCCAACATTTGCTGTCACTTTTATAAAACATGCACCAAACACTTTGTGTGAAGGGTCGAGCACAGAATGTCTGCAGACAATCACCACATCCTCTGTTTCGCCATCATTTCACGATCTGCTGAGGAAACTGAGCCTGCACATAAAGCAGAAACAGACAAAAAAAAAAAAAAAAAAAGGTCCATATGCATATCTATTCTCACAAAATATTTTTTGGTTTAATATTGTAGAGATATGATAATCTCTCACCAAGATCTGGCACCTGCAGGAAACATTTTGAACATAAATAAATGCACTGCATATATTAATTTTAATCACTATCCTTCAGTGTTCAGTGTTTTTGTTCATGTAGTTACTATAGTTATTATGATTATATTGATATGCTATAAATTATATATAATTATATATTAGTGAAGATTTACCAAATACGCGAAAATTTACATATGTTTAATAATGTTTTAAAAATTCAGACATGTATCCTTCAATTTTATTTCATATTTAGAACATCTGTAACATTTAAGTGTCTTATAGTAATGGAAAAGTAACAAATCTGAGAATATTTCTGAAATAATTTCCAGTTGTCACAACAGATACTGGAAAATTTTCAGCATTATAAAATGGAAAATGCAAACGTTGAGAATATGCACAAAACGCCACAAGTGATTTTCTTGTGCACAAACCACCATGCTCTGCACACCCTCACCACATCCCTCGCAGTCAAGGTATAAACTTGCAGGCACGGCACGAGTGTGACAACGTGCCTGGTGCATAGCATAGAGGATTATTCTTTATAGGATACAACTATTTACAAGATTATAAGACAAATAGGACAACCTCCTCTCACCAAAGATTTGGCAATCAGCGTCTGACCTCACAAATGTTCTTCTAGATGAACGGGCAAAAATTCCCACAGACCCAGTCCAAAATCTTCCCAGAGGAGTGGAAGCTGTTCTAGCTGCAAAGAGGGGACCAACTCCATATTAATGCCTATGGATTTAGGCTGGGATGTCAGAAAAGCTCCTGCAGGTGGAATGTGTATGTGGTCCAATACTTTTGTCCGTATAATGTAGGTTAAGGTTACTCTTTTTTTTTTTGTTTTTTTGTTTTTTCTTTCTTTAGTGTGCATTTCACAGTTGAATAAGCACATTTCATCATCATGCTTGCATTATTAATTATTTATCTTGGACACTGCATATGTTGAATGTTGAATGAATATGTTGTGTTTGATTTTCTTTTTTTTTTTTTTTCTTTTTTTTTTTTTTTGTAACTGACAGCTCCAACCCTTTCACTGTCTGTGAACAGCTGCCAAATTGTTCTGTCACAACTGAACACTTACATGACAAGCCTTTACTGCTGGACAAGGGCTACAAATGAAGTCCTCAGGTTTGTTCAGTTTTGGGGCTGGCACAGTTAATTAGTCAATGAAACTGATGTGCTGACCCAAGAACTGAACCGATAGGTGTCTGGAGGTCCAGCTGAGGGTTCAATTGAAAACAAATTTAATAATGCATTTTAATTATTACCAAATTGACAGTGAAGATAAGCTTTGTAACCCAACACACACACACACACACACACACACACACACCAACCACCCACCTCCCCATAGTCACACACCTGGTCAATATCAATCTGCTTTCTCAGAACGTCAATAGCCTGTAATACTTTGGTGCATAAGGCATGCTGCGCTGCACCAAAATAGAAACAAACTAAATTTGGTGCATGCTGTAGTGGAAGGCCCATGTGAGATACACTCAAACTCAGCTGAGGCCTGACAGAGCACGTTCACACAGTCTGAGTTGCCATGCTTCATATGTGAAGCAGCAATAATTCATTTACGTGAAATTTTACAAAACAGCACGTTGGTGACGCGGCCATTAGGGATTGTAACATTTATCGGTACATAATTTGTTCCTTTTATTTTTTTATTTTTTTTATTTTTTTTTACATTTTTGGCCCTCGTTTTCCTTCTGGAGGAAATTGAAACCAGCAATGTGGGTTATCTGCTGGGCAGGGAGGTTTGGAGGAGGGAGGATCTTTCTGCATCATCTCTGAGGAACCAGTCTTTCGTGGATTAGAAATGTAGATTTGTGCCAAACCCTTCACTGATGCCTTTGCACAGTGCTGGTGCACTAAACTCAGACCATTAATCATATTAACAGCTCCTCTCAAGACTAACTAACTCATAATCTCTCTTTTTTCAAATTTAGTCTGTAAACCAGATAACTATTTTAATTACTATATCTCACCAGGATTATTACTGAAGCAAAATTGGTGTTTCGATGTCTGCAAGCCAATGTGCCACTTTCAGGCTTGCACACTATTAGTGGAAGATTAATTATGCTTGTGCTCTATTAATAGCCTACTTTATACAATGGTTAGACCTGATCCTCTGGTTTTATTGGACAAGCAGCATTCCATGAGTGCTGATATTCAGTTCAACAGCACATTGACATCTTATAACTCTACAAGTCTTTTGTAATAACTGTTATTTACATTAACTGCCGTTCATTTGTGTTTCCAAAAAAACAGTATTGGACTAAATTCTGAATGGTTGTTAAAAAAAATGACAAGGGGAAAGAAGGAAGCGTGGGTATGGCCACTTCCTGCGCTTTTTAACACAAATGTGCTGCCTCCTGCTTTGCGTCTGTGGTTGAGACAATATTTACTGGCTTTGCAGTCAACTTTCTGGGCAACAAAGCACCATGAGCAGAAACTGTTACTGCTGTGGAACCACCTGGCAAGCTAGCCTGTGATCGGGAAATAATTTAAGTTCAATCGAGTTTGAATTCAAACAGTTTGTGATGGAGCAGCTGAAAGAAAATCATAATTGTTGTGTCTTATTACCATTATTTGATGAATGGCTTTGTTTGAAGAACTGTTTCATAGAAGCAATGTCACACTCAAAGTTGTCCTGTTATACTCTATCAGCACGGCTGTGATTATCTTCAGCACTCTTAAATAAGTCAGCACTCACTTTAATACATTTGTTTTACATGCTATTCATTATATTAAATGTATGAAATAAAATCCTACAACTTTAAACTCTGCACTAATGCACCACTGGACACTTCCACATACTACAGCTCTCCACCTGCCACCATGTTATAGACCACGTTTCTACAAATCTGGATGTACAGCTGGTAAATGTAGGACTAATGGTGTGTGACATAAAATGTGCTGTGTATAAAGATTCGGCTGTTGGTGTGCTAAATTAAGATACAATGCCTCCATTTTATGCCACTTAAATTGTTCCTACCATCAGTGACTTTTCCCAACTTTTCCCCCCAATGTGATTCAGTTTTTGGATGTTTTTTTAAGCAAGGTTATGTCATGTCCTCCAACCTCCTCTCCAGGAGGTGGTGATATTGTGTAACAGAAACTCTTGAAAGTTGAGCACGACATCAAGATGCAGCTCCTGCTTTCTCCTCCTCCACACACTAAAGTCAGACTAATGAACAACGATGTGAAAGATTATGCATACATGTCCATACTTGGACAAAAAGATATGAACAAGTGTTGTGCAAAGATTTTTGTCAGGACCCTCTGAACCTATAGTAACTTCACTTCTGTCCAACCAGCAGATATCAGATTACAGGGTCACTCAAATGCTAGCTGAGGTAACTGAGACCACCTAGTCCCATCAAAATGTGTATATATATATATACACACACACACACACACACAATACATTCTTCTATAAATAAATGACTCACTTACACATAAAGCAAGAGCAGGCTTTAATTACAGCAATTTCAATTTTATTAAGACATTCATACAATTCTGGGGAGGAGGAAATCTGAAAAGAAGTCCAAGGGAATAGCAATATACTCTGGTAAGGGTAAAACCACATGTCAGCAAAATATGGCCAACCGGTGAGGAATTCTGATAGAACAAGTGGGATAAAAAATATGGTACATTTAAATTAACACATTCACAAAAGATAACAAAAAGCAAGTGAATCTACAGTATTACATGACAAGTGCCTCTATTTAGCAGACCCACAATACATCGCACATATGTTAGCATAACATAGTTTGCAGACTTTATACAGCACTTATACCTTTTAGTCCACAAGTAAATTACTAAACGGTGGAGAACATCTAATACACGCATCTTAATTGAACATGGAAAGAAATACCTGATAAGGACCTTAATGTTTACAGACCCCATGGCTTTGTAGCTCCAACCAGCCAACTGCCAAGGTTAGAATCTACAACTGTCCGAGAGGGACCACCATTGAAGTCACCTCGCTTTTTAACACATATCGAAATTCTGATCCAAGGTTTAGCATTTGAGAAGAGTTTTTTTTTTCCCCTCGAATAATATAAGCACAATGCAAGTGGACGATCGCTATCACTGCGTTTAAAAAAAATCTCAGGGCTCAAATCAGGTCGGCCACATTCATAGGCATCTCCTCCACAGTTGTATTGTAAAACGTCTCAATGTCCCGAAGAATCCTCTTGTCCTCTTCAGTGACAAAGTTGATAGCAACTCCTTTTCTGCCGAATCGGCCACCGCGACCAATTCTAGCCAGAGTGAAGACAAGGAAAATAGAGTTGCATACAAGAACAAAGTGCAAATCTAAGTGTAGAACAACAAACAAACAAAACTGCAACTTACCTATGAATGTAATTCTCTCGGTTTGTAGGAAGGTCATAGTTTATGACCAGAGAAACTTGCTGGACATCAATCCCACGAGCCTGTAAAAGCAAACAGGTTCCAGTTATAATCAACCTTCAGATACACCAGGCAAGAATATATTTATTTTTTGTTGTTGCCAGTGTATAAGTAACAGATTCCTACAGTTGAAGAAACCCATTGTGGAGCACAGGCCCTAATCTCCCAAAAAGTTTGACTGCTTTGCCATTTTTAAGACCGTTGCAGAGTTAAAACATTTTGGGGTTCAACATTTTATCACCAGCAGATTGTAAACCAACATGTTTTAGGGATACAGCTCCATGAAGCAATTCTCACTCTGCCTCCACCCAAATACTAACCAGAAGGTCAGTAGTGATCAACACTCTACTTGAGCCAGATCTGAACTCCCTCATGATCACATCACGCTCTTTCTGGTCCATATCACCATGCTGGGAAAGAGAGAAAAAAAAAAAAAAAAAAAAAAAAAAAGGTTAGGCATGATGTGGAGCATAAAACCAATGGAGATGTCACTAAGCATGATGCGATGCTGCTTACAGCAGCACAGCACCATCTAGCTGTAGGGCCAGGCAAGAGGCAGTTCTTACTAGAGCAGAGACAGTGAAGTCCCTAGCATGCATCTTCTCAGTCAGCCAATCAACTTTTCTCCTGGTGTTGAGGAAGATGACAGCCTGGGTGATGGTCAGAGTTTCATACAAGTCACACAGTGTGTCCAGCTTCCACTCCTAGAGACATCAACACAAAAACAAGGAATTATGTCAAGCAAAATGCACCATTTATAAAAGGGTTCAATGCCAGGAAAATCTGAACCTGGGGAAAATGCATACATTGTATTCAATTAAGTGTTTATACTGTCGTCTTTAAATCTCAGTTAAAAACATTGGATACAGTGTAACACAGAATCTTGAGACAAAGGACACTGGACATTAAGAAAGAGGTCCCTCCCAGCCTCATTTCCGATGCTGTGCCATTAATCTCCTTCCCTGGTGTACCCATGCTCACACGTCCACAAAGAGCTAAACCTGAGGTTTGGCTCCTGCAGTTTTAGTAGGGTGCTTTGGAGAGAAGGAAATGTAAAGTGTATAGCTCCCACAGTAATATACACCCAAAACTGTACACTTGTTGTCTGTCCCCCTTTGTAATTAGTATGCTGAGTGGTATGATTGATAAGACAACCACCCACCTCTCGCTCCACATTTATGTAGAACTGCTTGATACCCTCAAGGGTAAGCTCTTCCTTCTTCACTAAGATGCGAATGGGATCTCGCATGAACTTTTTGGTCACCTCCAACACATCTGCTGGCATGGTGGCAGAGAGCAGGACCACCTGAAGAAAGAAAGTTAATTCCTTGAGACTCTGGAGACAGAGGTGCTGAAAATAAACAAGTGCTTGATGGAATATCAAAAACCAATCTATTTGTGGCAGTGAGCCTTGAGACAGAGACCAATGAACATTAAGAAAGAGGTTCGACCACGTCTCATTTGCAGCACAATGCACAGTCATCTCCTTCTGCTCAATACTCGGCTAGCATCATTGCATCAAACAAAAGATAATTCTGGATCACACAATTATAGCAGAGTTCTGTTAATGCAGAAGAGGAATTCAATTATTCAAATGACATGAAATCTGTTTGCATTCATTCAAACTGTCTGTGCCCAAAGCAAAATTCTTACTTGAATGTTTGTGCTCAACTTCTGGAAGATCTCGTAGATCTGATCTTTGAACCCTCGACTCAACATCTCATCAGCTTCATCCAGAACAAACATCTTGATCCATTTCGGGGCTTTGCAAAAATACAGTATTAGAAGTCTTACCAAAAAACATAATTTCCATTATCCAAGTAGGTGACCCCCTCCTACCCCTCCACTGAACGAGGCCAAGTTTGATACTTACACAGGTATCTCCTGTTCAGCATGTCAAACACACGTCCTGGAGTGCCCACCACTATGTGGGGGGCCTCAGCCTGGAGTTTCTGCATTTCGCTACGGACATTGGTCCCTCCAATGCAGGCATGGCAGGTTGCCCCCATGTAATCACCAAGAGCCAGAATTACCTTCTGGATCTAATAAGGAAGTGATGGGTGAAAAGAAAAAACACTTGTTCAGGGTAATGCAGTAGAAAGTAGTTTGACAATACAGACAAATAAGGGATGTGGGAATCGCTTTATTTTGAGTGATCAGTAAAAATAAAAACACTCTCCATTGAGGAGTCAGTCCCGAAAGATGGTATGCCATCATGTCACTCACTTCTCCCACAGCAACACACCAACTATTCAATATTGTTCAAATCACAAATTTAATAATGAAACCAGGTCACCTTTCAGACCAATGCAGCCATGGACAGGGACTACACCAATCCTAAGAGGATCCTTATGGATTTGTTTTTTCATATTTTCAGAACATGACAAATTAGGTTTTGAAACAAGTACCTTGGTGTCTGTCCCCAATATGCCGCCTAGGTCTGAGACACAGTTAAGTTTATCGTGACCTCAGGAACAGCATACCTGCTGAGCCAGCTCTCTGGTAGGAGCCAGCACCAGAGCCTGGGTCTCTTTCTGCTCTATGTCCAGCTGTTGCAAGATGGAGATGGCAAAAGTGGCTGTCTTACCAGTGCCTGACTGGGCTTGGGCAATGACATCATAGCCTAATGGTGAGAAGATAAAAATAGTGATGAGTGGAGGAATGCGTCAGAATTTCAGGTTCCAACTCAAAATTGTGTTTAATGGTTGGCAATGTGAGAAATGTACAACTGGTAGTCAGCCTCTGCATGTGATGTGCATTACGGTTGTACTTGGACACTGAGCGTGAAATCCGATACAATTTAACCATTATCTCACTATAATAACTGCACTGTAGCAATGCAAACTACAGGGTTAAGAATTGTTTGAGTGATCAGTGAACAGAAAGCTTGTCCCCATTTCTGAGTAAGTCCCGAAAGATGGTAGAACATCATTTCACTCATAAAAAAACGAAAAGCGGAACATTTCATAGGTGAATTTGGGTCTCCATACCTTTGATGCAAGGAATGATTGCCCTCTGCTGAATGGCAGATGGCTTTTCAAAACCATATGCATATATTCCCCTGAGAAGAGTCTCCTTCAGGTTCATATCATCAAAATTGTCTGTAATCTCGTTCCAGTTGCTCTGAAGGGGGGAGAAAACCTAGTGAGGCCAAGCATCAAGTAAAGCTACATACACATTTCTCAGTAAAGAAAGCTCAATTGTATGTTGTCAGTTTTGATATTGTATTTACCTCGATGACACCATCAGGCTCCATTCCCTCGGGCCCCCCATGGTCTCTATCTCTTGAGCTATTTGAGGGAAAAAAAACAACAACTTTATGGCTCACAGTACGAAAAGACATCCAAGAAGGGGCGCTTTTTGACAAACTAAATATAAGCAGTCATTCTACCACGTGCCATGCTAGGAGGATGTGATCGACCCTGATCTGCATAGGCCAATCGGTGCCTTTGAAAACGCCATAATTTTACGTTCACTTTCAACAATTACGGCGTAAATGCTACGTGAAATGTGCAAGTTATTTAGTGCCGTATAGCAATTGAGGTTACGCCCAAAGTTTCACGTTACAGGGCCTGGGGCTTCGCAGAGCGCACGTGTCAAATTCCACAAGCAGGGCTGAAAAGCGGTCCTTGGATAAGCCCGTTATGTAACCTCAAAAGATTTCGTTCCCACCGACACTTCTACCTTCGTTTCAACCTTAGTATTACGAGCAATAAACTGTCATCTGTGTCTTCAGCACACCCCAACATGGAGATCTGCTGCACTAACGGTTAGCCAATATGTCGGCCATTCGGGGCCTATGCAGCCAACAGAGGCTCCAGCTGCCTGGAGAACTAGGCCGTGCGGCGGTTTGGCCTGACGTTACCTTTGGTTCAGACCGCCACCAGATAATAAAAGCCACAAACCGCTTTAAGATTACAATACAGTCGCGTTACAAGACAGGTTTTACACCTAATAAAGAAAGCACATATCATTTCACCGGCGTGTAACGCTTATTTCTAACTGCGGCTTTGCCTAGACAGGTAGCTAACGCAGAGCTAACTTCCAGCACACCGTGGCAGTGCTTGGGGCCTAACGTTAGCTTGATAATGTCAGTCCATCGTTTAAAAAAAACAGCCCGATACACGGCGGCAATTTACACGAAACCCTTTCTTGTGTCTATAATCTGGATATTGGTGGCTAAAGTCGCCGGCTGAACGTTTTACCTGTTGTAATCAGCAGAATCGCTAGACATGATCCGTTCCCAACTTCGGCATGCGACTGGAAAGATCGTTGATGGCGATGCCAACTGCCTTTATGTAGCCGGACTATTTTCACCGATGAACCTAACGCTCAGTTTCGTCCACGATATGTTGTCAACGCAATGACCAAAAGTTTTCACCTATTATATGGTATTAATTACCCGGCGAACACGAATGTAACTCAGAAAAAGCGATAATAATGTGGAAATTAATTCAGACTACTTTCTGTAGCGGAAGGATATTGCAGTAATAACGGGTGGTGGGGCTGCTACAGAGTCTCTGACAGGTCAAAACTAGGCCTGGCAAGGTTGAGACATTATTACAGCATTTTGGAGCGGACCGACACTAATAAGGGCTCAATTAATGTAAAACTATCACCTTACCATATTAGAAAAAGATAGAGTTTTAAATGGTGCAGTTGTCATCATTACGTGGTTAATGTCAATGCTTAGGTTGAAAAGCTAGAAGGAGGACCATCATACACGTGTGGCTCTGCTGCTCTGACTTATTTCTTTTTGCTAGCCGTGTGTTTACTGCCTTTTCATGATGCTGCTATGTCCACAGTGAGACAGCCCTGCCATAGGCTCCCTACTGCGGTGACCAATGGTGCTGAGCTTAAAGTGTTGGGATCGTACAGCTCCTTGTGTAGAGCCTTAGGGATGCCATCACAGCCTGTTTTTTTTTTTTTTCTTTCCAACATAAGACTACGTGTCAGTAAATAATACGAAGGCAGTAGTTAATGAAATGCGTGAGCGGAAAGAGACGAGCCAGTGCAAGGTTATAATTGTCTTTTCATGTTGAAAAATTGTTTATTGCTCACAAAATACAATATACAATGCTTTGTCCTTGCATAGACAACAGCAGAGCTCTGCTTTACAATAACAATTTCTCACTTCACACACACACACAGACATATCTATATCGATCTGTATTTACACATACATATATAGATATAGATGTATTCATTAAACCCACGGCTTGTTTTGTATTGCGATTTTTGGGTCACGATTTTGGTTTTGGTTCAGTTTGCACATTAGGGGGGAAAAAAACACGACCATATCAATTGTTCTCTAAATTTTGTCTTTTTTTCTCTACGGATTTGGGATTGTGATGGGAAATTAACAAAGACTCTTTCAAAGGCCAAAGTCTTGGCGGTTTACATTATTTAAAGCAAACATATTCACTAAATCATCAGCTGAGCAACCGTAGGTGAATATATATCTATATCTATGTATCTATATATGGCTATCTATATCTCTAGATATAGATATGTCCAAGTCTGAGCATCAGAAGATGTATGGAAAACTAGATATAGATATAAATATAGATAGATAAAGAGAGAGAGAGAGAGAGAGAGAGAGAGAGAGAGAGAGAGAGAGAGAGAGAGAGAGAGAGAGAGAGAGAGAGAGAGAGAACCCAACTTTTCAAAGTTAGTGATTCTTGAAGCATGGGGTAAGCATTCAAATGTCTATCACAAGAACACATTCATCTTAGAGACTGCCTGAGACATTACACAGTGGTCTGTATTGTTGGACCGGAGGAGCAGCGGTGGTCTGGCCCCTGCGGCTGACTTAATGCACTATGGTATAGTAGTTGGAGAGGAGTTCCTCCCCTGGCTTGATGTCTCTGAGCGACACCAGGACGACGCAGCGCACAGGCCTGAGTGTGTCGTGGCTGTAGCTGACATTAGGGAGAAACTGGCGGAGTTCAAGGGGAAACTGGTCGGGGAGGTCGTACTCCTGGTAGCACACGTTGGCAGGCTGTTTGTTGGAGCAGTTGTTGACGTACTGGCCCACCGCCAGCGGGTTTTTTGGACTGGCTGTGAGCCAGCTGGTGTCACTCAGCAGGAAGGGACCGAGCCGATCCCTCCCACTACATGACTTGTACACTACTTTGGAGATGCCTTTATCATGGCCGTCAATCAACACACCGTCAATGCACCGGAACACGAATGGGTTTCTGATGGACTGGAAGAAGATGGGCTCATAGGCCTGGTACACTGTGCCAGGGTACATGGCCACGGTGGCTCCTTTGGGTACAAACCCCCTGGTGACAAACACTCCGGTCCCGGCGAGCGGCAGCGTGCTGGGCCTCCGGTCAATACTGAACCCCATTGACTGAAACATGGCATCATGAGCTGCCTGCGGGCTCACACTGAGGGCTGCTACTGCTGGCTCAGCCGTGTCTGTCCTCAGCAGAGCCCCGAACAGTTTGAGCAAGCTCCGCGACACCTCCTCATCCGGGACCAGCTTGTCCTCAGAGCGCCCGGTCACCTGGCGGAGAGTCCGCTCGTTCTTACCGAGGTTCAGGACGAGCCACGGCACAAACCGGTGCCGGTACGACCTCCATCTGCTCTCAAGTCTTTTTAGAGCCCTCCTAAACATCCAGAGCGGGGTTTGACGGACGGAAGGCGGGGGTATTAATGGATACTAGAATCACTTCCGACTTTGCATATTAAAATAAAAGCACAGTCTATGGACACGAAGTGTGTGTGTGTGTGTGTGTGTGTGTGTGTGTGTGTGTGTGTGTGTGTGTGTGTGTGTGTGTGTATGTATATATATATTAGTTTCTATTTTATTTCCTTTTTGGCTCAATTCACTGTAGTTTCCTTTTTCTCGTTTCAGTCAAGTTTTATTGTTTTAAAATGTTTAGTTTTAGTTTCCATTTTAATTTTATTATTATCATAATTTTGTATTATAATACAAACAATACAAACCCAACACTTTATGAAGGCAGTTGACTCTCAGTCACGAAAACCTCCCAGTCTCAGTAATAAAAACCAGCACCAGCCCCTCTTCATTCTTGGTGTGTTGACATATTTGACCAAACTGACAAAGACTAAAAGTAAAGACATCTCATGTATATTTTTATTTTAATTGGGTCAGTTTTGTAAGTACACAATATCGTTTCAGTTAGTTTTCGTTTTTCTCTAAAGTCTAGTGTTTATTTTTAATTCAGTTAACTAAAATGTTTTTTCACACCCTTTTTCAGTTTTTAGTTTAGTTTTAGTTAACTGCAATAAACTTGCTGCGTTTCTTGTCCAAATCAAATATAACCCATAGCATGTGATTAAACATTATTTTTTTAGCGTTTGTGAATAGATTTGCTTAATGTTTTGTGCAAATGAATACAATTGAGACGCTAGTGATAAATCGAGGTTTTATTTTGAAAATCGCAAGTCTAACCGGAAGCATTATTCTGCGTGACTCGCGTTGACTTCACACGCGTTAGCCAGCTGGATGGGAGAAAAGGGAGTCGGGCAAACACAAACATGGTGAGAAATAGCTCAGTCTTTTGTTTTTGGGATGATACACGTGTAAATACTGTTTGCAGTTACTTGAGGTAATACTCACGGGTGACTAATATAGCCAAGAACAGGCAACGAAGCTCTAATATTCCTACTAAAGAATAAAAACAAAGGTAGCTCTCTAGCCTACATTAGGCTAACTAGCTAACGGGTCAAACGAGCTAGCCTAGCTTGCTAGTTAGCAGCAGCAAGTGACCAGCAGGATTACACTGCGGTAGCGTTTAGCCATTAACTGCTGTCGATTGGATTGCTTGTTAAATGTTATAGAAAACACTGTATAGCACCATTCAGCCCGCTGACAGCCGGCTATGTACTAGTCGGTGAATGACACACTTGTTAGGATAGCACGCTGATGTTAGTCAACGCTACCTTCACCAGATTACCAAGTGTGTGATGTTTGCCGTGAGTTTCACCCTGCTGCAGTTTTTATGTAACAGATACCAGTTTGTTGCGTTAGCTACTATTTAGTATTTACCGAGTAGTCATATGCATAGCGTTGTTGAATTATCATTCAGGGTATACGCTAACCCACTGTGCAAACTAGTGTAGTATCTGCATTATTTCTTAATCTCTCTGTCAATGCTGATTTCGTTCACACCAGTCACAGTGACAGTCTTAAACCAGCACTGTTGTCTTCCTTTGTGTTTATCTGCTTGCAGAACAAGCTGAAGTCCTCACAGAAGGATAAAGTTCGTCAGTTCATGATCTTCACACAATCCAATGAGAAGACTGCGCTGGCCTGCCTGTCACAGAATGACTGGAAATTAGATGTTGCCACTGACAACTTTTTCCAAAATCCAGAGCTCTATGTTTCAAACCTCAAGGGAGCCCTAGACAAGAAGAAGCTTGAGCAGCTCTACAATAGATACAGAGGTGAGAATGTCTAGATACATGTGTGTGAATATAAGAAAATGTTGTGAAATTTCTCAATGTATGTGTAAGTGTTGGGGCTGGGCTATATATCTGTTACATCAACATTTTCTTGGTTTTAAAGTTTGAATTAGAGTAAAGGGATGCAAATTTCTGAATTTTTTTACACTGTTCTAGCTGTTCTTTATCTCTAATTGATTGGTCATATCCACATTACTCATAATTGTGTGTTTAAAAAAAGATTTTGAGAGTAAATATCTAATGAAAGCACCAATAGTCACCCCCACAGTGTCATCAAAATATTGATATCAGTGTATTTGGTCATTTTATTTTATCCAAATCGCCCAGCTCTAGTACAGGTTTACCTTTTTTGTGTCCAGTGTTTTACTATTTAGCTCTTGTCATTTTTCCACTTAGATCCTCAAGATGACAACAAGATAGGCATCGACGGGATCCAGCAGTTCTGCGATGACCTGGGTTTGGACCCGGCCAGTATAAGTGTGCTCCTCATAGCCTGGAAGTTTCGGGCAGCGACACAGTGCGAGTTCTCCAAACAGGAGTTCATGGATGGCATGACAGAGCAGGGGTGAGAATGATATTCCAGCTGGTAGAAACATGAGAGACAAGACAGAGCATCAGTCCATTTTCTGCTTGACAGAGGTGTTGCACTGTGCACACTTGTATCTTTAAAGTTAGTAGTTCATGGCAAGAAAAATCTATCTTCCCTGATTAGGGGTGTAACCATCTACTCAATTCACGGTTTGATTGGATTCACGATACAGAGTTCACAGTTCGATGTTCTCACGATATTTTGAACAAAATTTAAATTAAAAGCAGAGTGAGTGGGATTTGTCGGTTGCAGTTTGTAAACACAGTATTCAAAGCTGGCCCGTCCTCCCTGGCTGAGCTAACCAGCAGCAGCAGGTTTTCCTTGCCTAGGACGGCAGAATGAAATGTAAAACAACCCATTACCGTCCTAGGAAAAAACTTTGGCCTACTGGCACCTACCTGTGCCGGTAGGCCAACAGAAAACGGGCCAACATGGCGTCACTCTTCATCCTCATCCTCTCCCTCAGTGCTTGTCAGCAGCTGAAAGCCAACCTCAGATTCACTCTCACTGTGGATCGAGCTTTGTCCGCTTGGTGTTTCTCCTCAACATGTTTCTTATTTCTACGGTCCACGTCGTTGATTTTCACAGCTGGACAACTCGGATGTCATATTATCGATCAGGCTCGCCTGTACCATTCTTGTGACCATGATATCTCAGGAACGCCTTGAGGGAATTTCTTCAAATTTGGCACAAATGTCACTTGGACTCAAGGATTAGAATTTGGTGATCAAAGGCCAAGGTCACTGTGACCACACAAAACACGTTTCTGGCTATAGCGGAACACTTACGCATACGCTAATTATGACACATTTTCACACAAATGTCAAATAGGACAAATGATTAAGTGATGACATTTTATATATATAAGGTCAACTTCACTACCATCATGTTCTGTAAAAACAGTTCTCTGGCCATTATTTTATGCCATAACTCAGCAGTGGACAGCTCTGCCTGCGAAAGAAAGGCCCCTCCTGTGGCCGCTGCTGCGTCAGTAGAGCTGCTGTAGGGAGAATGTTTTCCCGTCATGTCCCTCTCACTGTCCCGGGACAGCGGCGGTGCTCTGACTACGATACTAGGCTGTTGTTTGTTAAAATGTGACCAGAGGCATTCAAGATGGACACTCAATTCTGACCAGGGCGCACACAGTTTAGTCCAACTGGCAGGTGCATTGTTTGGCCATTTGTTAGCTGAGTGCAGCTCTCCACAGTGTGAACCATGACATCTGACGATGCACATTTCCACAGTTTTGCATCACAAAGTGTCGTGACACGATGTGTTGTTACACCCCTGTCCCTGAATGATACTGTGCTAAACTTTTCCTTCTCAGTGAATACTTGGAGGACTTTGCCTTAAATCTGTTCTGTCTTTCCTCAGGTGTGACAGTATAGAGAAACTAAAGGCTCAACTACCAAAAATGGAGCAGGAGTTAAAGGACCAAGGAAAATTTAAGGATTTTTACCAGTTTACATTTAATTTTGCTAAGAATCCTGGTCAGAAGGGTTTGGGTAAGAATCTTTTCCATGTGGCTTTTTAATTTTGTGCTGTCCACTGACTCGCTAGTTTCAACAGTGTTCGATTTTTTTCACATAATCCCTGTTTTTTGTTTCTTTTAGACCTAGAAATGGCAATCGCATATTGGAATTTAGTACTGGCTGGAAGGTTCAAGTTCCTGGACCTGTGGAACAAATTTTTAGTTGTAAGTTACCTTTTGCAGCCCAGTGTGTTTTTATTCCTTAGTAGCAGTTTTCTAAATTTGCAAACATAATAATTCTCTGTCCTGACGCCATGTTTGACGACGTTTTGCTTTTGTTTTGCAGGAACACCATAAAAGATCAATTCCCAAGGACACATGGAACCTCTTGTTAGACTTCAGCACAATGATCACAGATGACATGTCAAATTACGACGAGGAAGGTGTGTATTGTGTTCATTTTGGGCACAAGATTAATATGTTTTTCACTGTTTGGGTACATGACAGAATATCACTGTATACGTCTATTGTCCCTTTGTGACTAGTAATTGTTCTCCATCCATTTATAAACAACTCTTTAGAGGAAGTGCATATTGTTTGTGGTCTAGTAATATCAGGAAAATAGCATGATTGACCATATGTCGTCACCCAGGCTCTTAAAACTCTATTTTTCTCCCCTTTCTCTCTCTCCCTCACTCTCTGCCTCTCTCTCTGCTATTTTAAGGAGCATGGCCAGTCCTTATTGATGACTTTGTGGAGTTTGCACGGCCACACATTGGGACCAAAAGCACGGCTGTGTAATGGCTGGCCGTGCTCAATGAACATCCATATGAGGTTTCAACATCCACGAAAACACAGCAGTGGTGGTGAGAGGAGAGCAGGGGGACCGCACTGAGCTGAGATCTATGTTGCCTTTTCAACCCTCAGGACTGAGATGTTTTACACAATAGAGACTTTATATATATATAAATGTGTAAATATATATATATATAAATATATATATATATATATAAAAGGCATATCTCTTCGTCGGTCGACTTGTGGTGGTTTTGGGGCTTTTATCTTTAAATATTGGGCGTTCTGTTTGTACTCAAGCCAGCTGGAGATGGGTTACCACCTTGGACCATGCAGCTCTTGTCCCAGTGTTTAGTTGATGTGGTTGGGCTTTGCTGAGAAGCACCTAGATAGACTTACTTTTGAATCATAACCTGAACACAAGGGTCCATGAGGGAATGTCCTTCTTTAAAATATTGAACTGAATTTTAATACTTTTGTGTGCATTCCTGCTATGATTTTTTTTTGTTTTGTTTTTTGTTTTGTTTTATGGAACATTTGTGTGACAGATCAGTATGAAACATTGATTGTAATATTTTTTTTTTGTTCTGTTTTAAGCATAATGCTGTTCCATACACACAAATGTATAAAGATAAAATAAATGTTTCAATTTGGTATCTCTTTATTGTTTCCGAGCCTCTGTATTTGTACCCATGTATATATATTTTTTATTTCTTTATTGGTAATATGTAATCGACTCCTTGATAACAGTCTGTTTCTTTGGTTTGTTGTTGGCTAACTGGTTGTGATGTCAAGTCACTGCAGATGCTTGATGACTGGTTTTAAGCAGAATTATGTCAGCTCAAGGCAAGGAAAGGTCTTAAATAAGGTTTAAAGTTTCATTAGAGTCAATCTAATATCTAGTGAGGAAACTGTCTCACAGTTGTATACCCTGATACAAGGAAGTTTATTGGTCATTATACAACAGGTTGTACAATGAAATTAAAACTCATACGTTTTATCTTGATGGTGAATTAATCCTCTGACTTGATTTTAGCACTAAATTGGCCTTGAAGTCCTAAATTGAACATTGCTGAAACTTACCACTGAGGAAGCCTGTCTTATGCCCTATACCTATGTTTATGTCAATATATAGCATGAAAAAAAAAAAGTTCGATGGAAATAGTAAGGTTAAATACAAATGTGTTTTATTTTTATTCTCTGTGTGTAAAGGGAAAAAAATGATGCTGAGAAATAAATTTTGTATGTAGATATATAATGTTTATACAGTATATGTAGTTTCAGTCGCTCGTCGTGCTGCCCCCTGGTGGACGCAACGTTTCCTACAAACAGATGTGGTTGCTAAGGACAACTGAGCCAACACAAGCCAAACGGGCCGAGCGCAGTCTGGAGCAAGTTGACAAAACTCATGACGGTACAGCTAGCTAGCGTTTCATAACACTGTAGTAGACTGAATAACTGTGCAATTAAGCCTTTATTGTGTGTTGGAGTTTGGATTTAGCCGCTTAGGAAAATGTTAAGCCAGGTTTTAGCCGAGCTAGGCTGGGATGAAGGCTTGGCTGTGCCTGAGGCTAATGCTGAAAACAGAGCTCTTCAAGCTGAGGTGAGCGTCTCTGCAATTAACGTTAAGATAAAGATACTGACTGTAAATAATGGTGAGTTGTATAATGTCATATCGTGGTTACAGCTGTAGCCTTCAGTACTGGTCTGATCATCTACATTCTGCCCCAACAACAGATTTATGAGACGGAGAAGAGGAACATGCAGCTGGAAAACAAACTGGAGGGATTCAAGGACCAAATCAACCTCGAATGTGAGCAGTTGAAAACTGTCAAGCAGGAGCTGTCACACACTCAGGTAGGTTCAATACTGTGTGTTTAAGCATATGTCATAGGCTGTTGTATGACTCTCTTCCACTCACTGATTGCATTTAACTGACAAAAGTGGAGGTATTTTTTTATATATTTAATTATATTTATTCAAGTCAGTTGACCATATATACTTTGTCATGTGCCACCTTTGTTTCTTCACTGTGTTTTCCATTTATGTATTACTCTTTTATTCATGTACATTTATATTATAGCACTTGGGTTAACACAACTTAACAGTTTAAGGTATTGGCACTTCACTTAAGTTTTTCCATTTTGTGAGACTTTGTATTCATGAACTCCATTTCAGATAAATATCTTGTGCTTTTTTTCTGCCCTACATTTATCTGACAGCTGAAATTGCTTGTTTTCCTGTGTTGCAAAATAAACCTTCTACATACAAAACATAAAACCTGACACGCTGTTAAACTGGCCTGCAATAAGCTGGGCAGTTAGACCCACAACATTAACCTCTTCCATGGTGGGGTTTGTCATTGTTGAGCAGAAAAGATGTTATTAAAGCCGCAAAACTTTTAGTGGAGGTTTCCAAATATACCAAAGATGTCCTGTTGGATAGTATTGCACCAGACATGTAGATATTCTTTTTGATGTAATGGTGCAGCCATAAAACAATGGCATCTTGGGTTAGAATTTCAGCGTCATGTAGCTTCACTGAAGCATTGCAAGGGTATTTTTTCCCACCACCTTAAATGAGAATGACAGCCTTCACAATATGCACAGAGTTATATCAGGATGTGTCCCTAAGATCAATTTGGATATGTTTTTTTTTTTTTTTGCACACAGGCTCTGCTTAAGGCTAAGGAGAGAGAGACGGATTTGGAGAGGCACTTCAAAGCCCTGGCAGAGAGAGAGACAGGTCGCCTGCAACAGGAGATGGGAAATCTGGAGAATGAGCTACGACTTCTGAGAGAGAAGAAGAACGCACAAGAGGTCCTTTCCATCAATAGCATATATAATAACGCTCCAAACAAGAGTATTTACTCCTTTGATGATGATCAAAATCATGAAGCAATTACATCTTCGTCACAAAATATTAATACATGCATTTCGACAGAGCAAAAATCAAACTCTCATCAAGTTCATGAAAAGCATGCATTGTTAGTGCTCTGTGCTGAAAGATCCTGCTTACCTTCTGTCCAAACCCTCAGAACACGATCTTCAAGGCCACCCAGAAGCTGGAGGAGCTCAGGGTCCGGCAGAACTGGGACCAGCAGACCCTGGACGCCTGGCTAGAGGAGTCGGCGCGCAAAGACGAGGAAACCATGGCCATCATCAAGTACGCCCAACAGGACGAGCACAGGATCAAGGTAAAGGATGCTGAGGCTTGTTGACAGCACAAACACAAAAATAACAGCCCATTTACCTGGGCAGACAGACTGGCTATCATATTGTTAGCTGTATGAGTACTGCCACTATTACCTCTACTCATAAGATTTATAATAACACTAAACTTTATTTACAGCTATTTACAAATTTACAATTAATGATTCCTAAAAAGCAGGTAAAAATAAGCAATAGTAACATATGAAAAAGAAAAATTGCAGAATATATTCAAATAAAAAGTGGTGGATCAATTAATCAACCAATCAGAAACAGCTAAAGATTAGAAACAATCCAGAAGTGGCCGTTCATTCAATATCCAGCAGTAGTGAGATACAGAAGTGAGTTTGGTGTTCGCTGCTCTCTCGAAACAACAGCTTTATTTTCTCTCCTCATCCAGGTGCTGACTGTGGCTATAGAGAAGAAGACGCTGGAGGCCAACCAAAAGCGCAAAGCACTGGACCGTGAAATGACTGAGACAATATCAGCACAGGTGCTATAAAAACTCACGACACACTGTTAAGTTTGATGATTAAACAGCCATGGGAAACAAGTGCTTTGGTGTCTATGGAACTGAATACTCCTTTATTTTGTCAACAGATTGCTTTGGACAAGACCGCAGAGAATTTACGGCAGGCCCACCTGGAGAGACAGGAGCTGATCCACCAGTGGTCGAACACCATCGAGCACCTGAGGAAACGAGACGCCGAGATGCAGCAGTGTGCACTGGTAACATACACAGCGCAGTCTGCAAGCAACAAAAGACATGCAAAAACAAACCAAATCTGGTAGCTCTTTATTGTCAGATCGGTAATCTATATACAGTAGATCATATTATGATTATAATAACAGGTATTTGAATTAAAAAAACGTATTGTGTGATCCAGCGTCTCGCCGAAGTCAACCAGGACATCCGAGAAAAGAACACCATCATTAAAGAGAAGAAGCACTTTCTGGAGACTGAGATAAAGAACAACAAGGAGTATGAGAGGAAGATTACCGTGGCCAGCCAGCAGGGAACAAAGCTTCGTCAAAATCTGAAGGAGCAGGAGAGCAACCGCAGCAGGCTGAAGGATGAGGTCCGTATCTGAAAGCAGCTTTCGCCACTAACTGCTGTTAATCTGTTAAAGCAACGGTGTGAGTTAAGTCTTGCCTGAAAAATTGTCATTGGTAAATCCCACTGATAAAAAAAATTCAGGTGTAATGGTTCGGTTTGTACCTTGGTTTGTCTCATTCTACATGTGCTCATATGTGTTCTGTCATTTTATATTGTGCTCAAAGAAAAAAAAAACTTGGTGAGAGGAAAAATGTGGTGGGAAAAAAATTATTGTTCACCACACATGAACTGTGTAGTGTTCCAAGGACTACAGAATTACAGTTTTAAGTTTTGATACAAAATTGTCACCCCCTCTAATTGATTTACATGCCTTTGCAGCTGGACAGTATCAAGGGCAACCTGGAAAGAACAGCTGCCGATGTGGAGACTGTGAGGTCGCACATATCCAGCATGAAGAAAGACACTCAGGACAAAACTGACAAGTCAGTAAAACTCGTACAATATGTCGCTCTGTTGTTGATTAAGCACTGTAGTTCACTCGCCACAATCTCTCTCTCTCTCTCTCTCTCTCTCTCTCTCTCTCTCTTGCTCACTGTGTGTGTTTGTGTGTGTTCCTGTGCTGCAGACTGCAGGAGGCCAGGCTCCACAATGCTGGACTGGAGGAGAAGCTGAAGGCGGTGACGCAGACAGCCCTCAGCGTGGAGGAGAGAGCCGCCCAGATGGACCAGCTGCTCAAGGACGAGGAGCAGGCCGTCAAAGTGAGCAGCCTGATACACTGCTAAGGCTCAGTGAGCACTGGCCGGGCTGTTTAGCATTTTCTTGCACAGCAGTCAAGATCATCTTTGTTGTTTTCAGATTTTCAGTGCAGGATTTTTTTTTTCTTTTTTGGATCTTGCACACTAGTTTTTGATGTTGCTTATAGCATTTGTATCAAAAAATATGAAACATGTCGGTGCTGCCCCAGGCAACATAGCACACTGGTGGTCTTTAATAGCAATAAGCAGTAAGTGTTGGAAAACATAAAAAATCCAGGCGTCATGATGTAATCAGTAAAACTAAAATTCTGATTTTGGTGATTAAGACAAATCCACAGGATCTCAACTAGAGGGGCTGGGACATTGTTCTCTGTTTGTAGCCTCACTTCCCACTTCCAGTTTAAAAAAACAAACAGGTAATTTGTAGTCCAAATAAATATATTAATGGTACACACTAGTTTTATAATTAAATGAATGCCGGGGAAGACATAAATACTATCTATATTGATTCTAACTGTATCAAATCTTTGTGTAGTGTGAATTATGATGAGATGCATGGAATACTAGAGCACACACACATCCCATTATTTGACAGTGGCATTTTTCACCAAGCCACAGTGCACTGGTAATGTATACTGTTAAAATCTGTTGGGGCCTTTGTTGTGCACTAGGAGCTGGATGTCCAGCTGCAGCGCCACAGGGAGGCGCTGGCTCATCAGAAACAAGATCTGCAAACTCTTTGGACGAAGGAGAGGGATGCCCTTTCCCAGATCTCGCGGAGCAAAGCTACCATCACCAGCCTGGAGAGCCATCTTGGCAAACTGGATCAGTACTCCCTCAAGCAGCAGGAGATCATGTACAACCAGGCAAGGCTCACCTGTTAGGCTCCAGTCAGTGATGCACAGCCCATGCCAGGCAAACAAACACCATCACCTCTACCACTGCCTCTGATCCTACAACAGCTGCTGCCATCACTAACTGCTCTTGTTGAAATACTTTTCTGCACCTGTGTTTCTGCTGTGCAACCAGAGCACAACTCCTGTTACTCTTGTTAAGTTGTGCTGTCCCACAGTTTATTATGATATGAAACCTAGGCGCACTCGGGGCAGCAGGGAAACCTTCCACCCTGCTGAAGTGTCCTTGAGCAATACCTGAATCTGCACCAGCTCCAGCTCCAGGGCTGCTGCTCTCTAGCTGAGCTTGACCTCTGACCTCTCTCATTCCAATTTCATTTTTTCTCCCCTTGTACGCTGTGTTCTGCAGGAGCTCCAGATCCAGCAGCTGAAAAGAAAACTGGCTCGGCTGCAAGGTGAGGTCAACACAGAGGAAAAGCAAATGTTAGAGGAGAAGGTCACGGAGCTGACCAGTGCCCTGAGCGAGAAGAGGAAGGACGCCAAAATATTCACCACACAGCTCAAGGACCTTGAGGTCAGCCTGTCTTCTCATCGCTTCACTGTAGTATGCAGTGTCACCCACATTTATTTGGGGAACTAATTCTTTCTTTTTCAGAAAACACCTGAGGGTCTGCTGTTGGACACTTTACATTTCTGTTCGTGTGTGCTGTCGAACTTTGCCACAGCTTACAGCACTTGAAAATAATTATAATAAATCAATAAATAAATCATTCCTCTTATATATTGAGGTGCATCTGCTTAATAACACCAGGTAGACCTTCTTTTATTGAGGAAACATTTACCTTTTATATGAATCTAAAAATCTAGTCTTTCATATTTTTCATTTGTTTTTGTTTTTATTTTGTTATGGCCTTTGTTTTTGCCTTTTCATAGTGTATTTTGAAATTGATTACAAAACTACAAATCCACCATGGGACTGGTGAAGATAAATAATCTGTATTTGTTTAGATACTGGTGGTTAGAAAGTGTCTGTCTTGTAATTCAAGGGCAACAGTTGGCCAGCTGGTGTCTCACAGTGCTGTGTCTTTCCTGCTGACAGCACAGCATCTCCTGTTTGAGGAGGGAGATCGAGAGAATGGGAGTGCAGAAGAGAGACCTGACCACCAAGATAGAAGAGCTCAATCTGATCAATGATGTCTCAGAAAAGGAGCTGAAGAGACTCCGGCTCAAGAAACAGGTGACGAACTAACATGGGTCAGAGCCAAATACCTTGAATTCATGTGAATCACTAACTTGGGGATAATCACTGGTGGACTTCCTTGAGTCAGTTAGTATGAAGCAGATAAGATGCACATGCCACTTTTCATCGTCAAGATGTATTTGGGATGTTTATTGTTTGATTTGAAGTGATATCTCACTTTAGTGGAACATTTTCACTATTTTGCACAAATGGCCCCACATGAGTTTATCAGCAGTCAACCATGGATATTAACTATCCCGCTCTCCTGTAGTCACCACAGTGGCTACAGGTTGTGACTTTTTGCAAAACACAAAGTAAAAAATATACCTCTAATGCATCAAAAAATAGAGTGAACAAAATTTACAATCTACACATGCAACTCAATACAGTTTCAGGAAAAATAGTGCTTGAATGTTGGTGGTAACTATCAGTCTTTTTTTACTGCAGATATTATGAAATGTATCTGAAAATGAGCAGAATCTGTATGCAGAGCACCTTGCACTGTGCCCGTTGTCCACCTCTTCTATTCCTCATCAGGACACCATGGTGGATGACAGCATCTTGAAACTGGAAATTGAGCGCTTGAGGGATCTGCTGTACAACAAGGCAGACAGCATGCTGTCCATGGAGAAGAGGAAGCTGGAGCTGCAGACGGCCATGAGAAAGAGAGAGGAGGAGATCAAGGTCTACAGAGAGATGCTCAGTAAGAAGGTCAAGATCAATGATCAAGAGAGACAGGCACTCAGGTAAAACCTCTGGGAAATACAGGCTGACACACAGATTTAACCATAGTTATAGGCACTGTGGAGCGGCAGCTTTTCCTGATTTCGACAACTAGTGACAGCATGATCAAACACATGTCCCATATAGGAATTAGATTAGATTCGATTGCATTGTCATTGCACAAAGTAAAAGTACTAAGACAGATACTACTAAGAAAGATATATATATATATATATATATGTGTGTGTGTGTGTGTGTGTGTGTGTATATATATATATATATATACACACATATATGTGTGTGTGTGTGTGTGTGTGTGTGTGTGGTGTCATCTGATGGGGGATGGAAATTAAAAAGTGTCACATAACGATATGGAAATGACAATACACGTTACTGTCAGCTAAAAATGGAAACAGAACCCTTGCATATATACATATTTTTTATTTAGTTTTTTTTTTTTTTTTTTTTCCAGAAAAGGGCTTGCCTAATCTTAGTTACTAATTCTGTTTCAGTCTTAAATTGCATGAAAGGCTGTCCAAGATTGACATAATGAGAAAGCGCTATGAGGTCTTGACCATCTCAATGGCTGCTCCTGAGGGAGAGGAGGAGAAATCGCAGGCTTATTATATCACAAAGGTGAGAGGTCTTCAAACACACCATCACCTCACATATGGAGCATGATCTAGGTGAGGCTTTTTTGTTTTGATATGAATCACTGGTGTGCTCTTTTCACCAGGCTGCCCAAGAGAAAGAGGAGCTCAAGCGGAAGGGGGACAGCCTGGATGCCACAATTCGCAAGATGGAGGTGGAAAACAGAGCGCTCGAGAACACCATTCAGCTGGTCAACAACAACAACTCGGCGTTCCGTAAATCCCTCAAGAAAGTCGATGAAACCAGTATGTACGAGTGAGCAGAGTGAATGAAAACAACTCAGTGTCAGTGTTATATTATTATCCATCATTGGCAGTGGTTTTGTCAGTATTCGCTCTGCACTTGCACATCAAACTCTATACTTTTTCCAGGACTTTAAAAGTTTTTTTTTTGGAGGTGTGGTGGTGTGTTTTGGAACATAGATGACATTGATCAAAAATAGGCATCACAGAGGCTTTATTCTTACACATGAGCTTGTCGAGACAAGAAATCAAGGGGAAACACATATATCCATCACGGTGATTTTTTTCTCCTCATGAATCTGCAGTATTTTTAAGGGCATTCATTCCATTTTTTTTCCAGTACCTGTGGAAACCACCATCTCTCTCATTACTCTCTCTCTCTCTCTCTCTCTCTCTCTCTCTCTCTCTCTCTCTCTCTCTCTCTCTCTCTCTCTCTCTCTCTCTCTTTCTTTCTTTCTATCTCTTTTTTTGAATACACTACCTATTTCTCTATCTGTACCAGGATAACAATCTAGCTATTTAGCTGTCTTTTGGGTCTCTCTGTTCCCTCATTCCTTCCTTAATCTAACTATTTTATCTATTTTGAAGGAAAGCATAAAACCCAGATGCAAGCAGATGGATACAATGCGTCACGCTTGATTAGCCGGTTGGGTCTGCTTTTATTTTAGGTCCAGAGTACCAGGAGAAGCTGAAGCTGGAAGAGCAGCAGAAGGCAGCGGAAGAGAAACTGATGTTTAAGAAAAGACAAGTCAGAAAGCTCCAAGAAGACATTCAGGTTATTTCTACTGACAGCATGAGTACATGAGTGTATTGGGGATATCTCTACACCACATACAATTTAAAATTCTAATATTTCATCAGAACTGTTTCTGGCATATTAACATTTTTCACTTTTCTTTTTCATTTATATTAAATTAACATCTTATTCTTTTATTCTTGTCTTTTGTTAAGGCGGTCTCTCTCTTCCTCCCCCATGTTCAATTATATTCTGTTTTTTTCCTGTAAGAACAAAAGGAACATTTCTTGCAAGAACAAAAGGGGAGAAATGAACCTGCTCAACAACTCTCTCTATCAGATTGATAGGCATGAGTGTCTGTATGTGTGTGAAAGCATGCTTTGTGTGTGTGTGTGTGTGTTTTTTTGTGTTTCCGTGTGTTCATTTACATACACCTTAGCTACTCTCCACTTCCAGGACATGAACAATACCCTGGGCTGCCTGCTGCAAGACAAGAATGCGCGGAATGAGAAAACAGAGCAGACTCAGTCGCACGTCATTCATCTGAATAAAGTCGTGGCTTCCCAGAAGGAAAAGCTTGACAGAGCCACCAAACAGGTTTAATACACACCATACCACTTTATGTATCACATTTAATATGTTTTATCTTCAAAATGACTAGAATATTTAAAATAGAAATAACATGAATAATTAATATTTTTTCTTCTGTTAGTCAAAACTTAGCATATACTCAGCAAATTCTGTGATTTAAACAGGCTTTTAAAACTTGTATGTTTTATCTGCCCCTATCTTTCTTAAATGAGACCAAATAATTATTTCCCCAAGGAAAGAGCTAACACTGCAGCACACATTAAATACGTAGCTGGTTGTTCTGTGACTGGCTCACAGCCGATAAATTTAGCACTGGAATTATTCTAGCTTGCTGCTGAGCCATAACAATACCTGTTTAGCAAGCTACCATGTCCACTTCTTTGGCAGGTCTCTTCTCTTTGTTCAAATGACAAAGGAAAATCACCAGAGCTCTTTTTTTGTGTGAGAAAGGTCATCATGAGTGGCAGAACACAAAGCCATTACCAATTTGTCTTTCAAAACTTTCAGAACTATCCCAGACCTGTTCAGGTTGTAAAGAAGTGTCACAGGGTTAGTGTCACAAATTATTATGAGGGAATCCGGCAAAGCCCACTCATTTCACCCATGGACGGCCTTTTTTGTTTATCCAGATATTTTGAAAATGCTAACAAGCCAGACACACATGATGCCATGACCTCTGAGGCCTGTGCTGCAGGAAACCAGTTATAATCAAGTCTCACCATGTCCTGCTGTCTCCCTGCTCTTTGCCAGTGCGCTAAGCTGACCAAAGAGATCCGCTCTGCAAATCAAACCAAGACGGAGACATTTGAGGAGCGCGATATCGAGCTGAGGGAGATGAGGGAATTGTACAGGACTGTTTACAGGATGCTGCACGAGGCCACGGAGGAGAAACCTGACCTCAGGGAGGCGCTAGAGAAGTACCTCCTGCAGGTACACAGGCGTACATTAAGCCATATGCTGAGAGAGGCCTGAAGTGTGTAGTTTTTAATCCAACATGATTAAATGCCAGTGATAAATGTAATTCTTGAGTGAACCAGTATAGTTCCAGTACCAACATGACTGGCAATTTTGGTTAAGGCAGTTGCATTTAAAGGGACAGTTCACCTAAAATACAAACCTGTGAATGTGACAATAAGCAAATCAGAGTTTGAGTTGGAAAGTCTTAATATGAGCGGCTGTGTGGCTGGAATTTTAAAAAAAAAAAGAAAAAAAAAAAGATGTTTCCAGTGGTGAAAACCTGTCTGTGTTCATGTTTGCTCTGCCGTTTCTCCCAGGCCAATCTGCCTCTTCTGTCTCCTGCTTCCACTCCTGCCAGCCGCCTGAGCTCCAAGACAAACTCTGCTCGCAGCTCTGCCTCTGCCAGGTCTGACTTCCACATGCTAACTCCAGCTCACAGGTCTGACAAAATGCCTCTGCTGGGGGTGATAGGCATCCCCAGTGTCTAATGAGACTCAGAATCAGTGACCACATCAACCCTGTTCTCCTCCTGCAACCCAACCAAAACTGACTTGATGAGGGCAAATCCCTTGGCTGTCTAGGAAAGAAAGTGGGAGGAGAGAGTGAACGAGTAAACCTCAATAATCTCTGCCGATGGGCTCTTAAGACATGTAGCCAGTCAACAGTAGCAGAGTATTGTTGCACTGGGCAGACAATGTGGATAATTATGTTTGCTTTTCCCTCGGCAAACCTGTTCATTACCTTTATTTAAAGCTTAGAGGAACACTAAGGACTTTGGCTCTCATTTTCAGCATTGTTTGATTTCAATGGCAAAAAGTCAAGATGAGCAAAAGAGTCAAAAATAAGTTTAAAATAAAGAACTCAGTTAACTCTATCAGAAAAAATACAACAACACTATTGGATCAAACAAATTTCTCAAGCTAAGTAAAATAGATATACAACAAAAAGAGTAAAATCGGGCAGCAGGATCACTTAAAACCATCATGATGAATTAAAGCAATCACAAGCAATCTCTGAGCTTTATATAAAGGTAATGAACAGGTTTGTCCAGGGAGAGCCAAATCTAATTATCTACATAGTTGGAAGCTCCCAGGGCAACAACAGCCTGCTAATGTTGACTGGCTGCATGCCTTAAGAGCCCATACTGCAGTTTTTTTCCATGTGGCTGCTGCACTAACACTAAACATTAAATAAAAGGTGCTCACCCTTGTGGCCTGTGTGTATTTTAAAATTGTTTTGTACACTTCTGTTAGCAGATCCTGTGCCACTGTGTGTTTATCAGGGTTGATGTGTGTTCCCTGTGCTGCAGGTCTGTGGGCTCCTCGGCCAGCAGCAGTCCCAGGACCTCTGCACTCCAGTCCCCCACTGTTAAGACGGTGGAGCTGGGCCTGGGTCTGACTGTGACCTCCCCTCCTCGGACCGCCTCCCCGCGTCTCTCCAGCTCGGCCAGCAGCAGCAGCAGCACTCACAGCCACACCAAGAAGGCTTAGCATGCACGTCCTGTGTCCAGTGGTGGCCCATCAGTCATCATTTACTTCTTGTTGCCTTCATTGAGGATAAATCGTCATTTAGCCTAATGCATTTGTCATCTATTTTAAAATGTGTTGACTTTAAAGTTGTGAACTGTAATTGTTTTTTAAGCAACATGTTTTGATGTTTTAGTATTTTTGCAAAGTGAGTTATTCATACTTGAGTTGTAAGTCAGTAAGTAAGTAGTAACTTGTGATGTTTGTGTTTGTGATTAAACATTAAAATATGGAAAAAAAAAAAAGATCTTGATAATGTGACGGCTAAAATTCTGAAAGTGGCTGGTAAACTCAAACAGCAGCTGTGGTTAATGCATAAATGTAGAAAAAAGTCCAATTTGCATACACAGAGACTACAAGAAACCTTTTACTGAATAGTTGGAGTGTAGTAGGCCTACCTGTTCCTATTTCAGTTTGACCTCTCTCTTAGAGCCTCCAGGTAATTCTCTAAGGCCGTCCTCATTGTTCAGAACGCAACACCCTTAAATAAGAGTGTCACCTCAGTTGCACGGCAAGGACAGTAGGAAAATAATCCAACCATTCTTGAACCAAAACACCTGAAAGCCACCAACATGCTGCTGCTGCTCCTGTGCGCTGCCTGTTTGACCTTGTCAGCTGGACAAACATGTAAGGACAGATGATATTGACTTTTATTTCTTCACACCTGCATTTTTCATTTTTGAAAAAAAGGATTTCTGAAGAGCGTCAAGCTGTTAAGAATGGCTTCCAGTCGGCGAAATGACAGGTTGATTTGTTAGAAAATGAAGGAACGTAAAAGTTTATCTGTCAGTCAAACAAAATGACAAACTATGGATTTGATATGTGCTCTACTTTAGCTACCCAAACACCTTTGATCTCTCCTGCCACGGGTCAACAAACAACACTCGCGACACAAGCTGCCACTCTTTCACCATCCACCTCCACGGCCTCAACAGGGAGTGGTGAGTACATTTCTTTCAACTTTCCAAGAGAATTGAATTATGTTTTCAACTATAAAATCATTGCCAGTGGGTTTGGAACTCATGCACTCCTTTGTGCAGCTCTGGGAATCACTGAGGCAGCTGTTCACTCCTCTGTCCAGTGGCGGCCCATCAGTCATCATTTACTTCTTGTTGCCTTCATTGAGGATAAATCACCTTTAAATGTGTTGACTTTAAAGCTGTGAACTGTAATTGTTTTGTAAGCAACATGTTTTGATGTTTAAGTGTTTTTACTACGTGAGTTATTCATATTTGAGGTGTATGTTAGTAACAGTAAGTAGCTTGACAGGGAAATAACTGGCATTGGGTTTTCCCTCGCTACTTAGATAGACATGCTTTAGGTTGTGATAAAACTTGTGATGTTTGTGTTTGTGATTAAACATTGAAATATGGACTGTTACCTCCAGACTGTTACCTCCATTCACAGTCTGGGAAATTTTTGCTGTGCTGTGTATGTTTTCCTTCTGCATGTACATGAACCAGTTTGGCAGATAAAAGACCATTATTTTGACGGCTCCTTTCCGGCTTCCAAAATTAATGTGACGGCTAAAATTCTGAAAGTGGCTGGTAAACTCAAACAGCAACTTGGTTAATGTATAAATGTAGAAAAAAATCCAATTTGCGTACACAGAGACTACATGAAACCTTTTACTGAATAGTTGGAGTGTAGTAGGCCTACCTGTTCATATTTCAGTTTGACCTCTCTCTTAGAGCCTCCAGGTAATTCTCTAAGGCCGTCCTCATTGTTCAGAAAGCAACACCCTTAAATAAGAGTGTCACCTCAGTTGCACGGCAAGGACAGCAGGAAAATAATCCAACCATTCTTGAACCAAAACACCTGAAAGCCACCAACATGCTGCTGCTGCTCCTGAGCGCTGCCTGCTTGACCTTGTCAGCTGGACAAACATGTACGGACAGATGATATTGACTTTTATTTCTTCACACCTGCATTTTTTATTTTTGAAAAAAAGGATTTCTGAAGAGCGTCGAGCTGTTAAGAATGGCTTCCAGTCGGTGAAATGACAGGTTGATTTGTTCGAAAATGAAGGAACGTAAAAGTTTATCTGTCAGTCAAACAAAATGACAAACTATGGATTTGATATGTGCTCTACTTTAGCTACCCAAGCACCTTTGATCTCTCCTGCCACGGGTCAACAAACAACACTCGCGACACAAGCTGCCACTCTTTCACCATCCACCTCCACGGCCTCAACAGGGAGTGGTGAGTACATTTCTTTCAACTTTCCAAGAGAATTGAATTATGTTTTCAACTATAAAATCATTGCCAGTGGGTTTGGAACTCATGCACTCCTTTGTGCAGCTCTGGGAATCACTGAGGCAGCTGTTCACTCCTCTGTCCAGTGGCGGCCCATCAGTCATCATTTACTTCTTGTTGGCTTCATTGAGGATAAATCACCATCAAATGTGTTGACTTTAAAGCTGTGAACTGGAATTATTTTGTAAGCAACATGTTTTGATGTTTTAGTGTTTTTACAACGTGAGTTATTCATATTTGAGTTGTAAGTCAGTAACAGTAAGCAGTAACTTGTGATGTTTGTGTTTGTGATTAAAGATTAAAATATGGAAAAAAAAAAAAAAAAAAAAGATCTTGATAATGTGACGGCTAAAATTCTGAAAGTGGCTGGTAAACTCAAACAGCAGCTGTGGTTAATGCATAAATGTAGGAAAAAATCTGATTTGCATACACAGAGACTACAAGAAACCTTTTACTGAATAGTTGGAGTGTAGTAGGCCTACCTGTTCATATTTCAGTTTGACCTCTCTCTTAGAGCCTCCAGGTAATTCTCTAAGGCCGTCCTCATTGTTCAGAACGCAACACCCTTAAATAAGAATGTCACCTCAGTTGCACGGCAAGGACAGCAGGAAAATAATTAGGGTTGGGAACAATTAACCGATATGACCGGATAACCGATTTTACAGGCAAGAGATACGGCTGTGTCGGTAACAGACTCCTCAATCGATACGAATCAGCCATGAATCCTTAGATGAATCGATTGTAGAGTTGTGGATCGTTGCCACTCTGCTCTATTTTCACTGGCTAACAGCAGCACACTGTCTTAGTTTGTCTATTCAGAGAAGAGGTATCACTTTGGCTTATTTTTCATATTCAATCTATGTTATCACAGGCATACTACTGCTCATTCATTGGTAGTTGAATTGTTAGGTCTGTTTGATAAGTAATTTACATTTTTAAAACAAGTAATAATTTAACATATTGTTAAATTATTGGAGTCAAACTTACTGGTAAACATCTACTCCTTCAAGATAATTTATTATGTTCTACAACTCATAAACATACACTAACACTACATACCGAGTGTTTGAGAAGCATATTTCCTCTGTGCTACAAAAGATCCGAAGTAAAAAGTGCTCTGTTGTTGTCATGGGTCCGGACAGAACTGCCACTGGGTCCGTGCCCGGACCGCGGTCCACCATTTGGTGATGCCCGGTCTACATCAACAAATGTTAACTATCATATTGTTTTTACACTGTATCGAATCGCATCGTTCTTAAACCGTATCGAATCGTTTTGTATTAAAAATATATCGTTTTTGAATCGAATCGTAACCCGTGTATCTAGATATGTATCGAATTGGCCTCATGCCAGAGATTCCCAACCCTAAAAATAATCCTACCATTCTTGAACCAAAACACCTGAAAGCCACCAACAGGATTTCTGAAGAGCGTCGAGCTGTTAAGAATGGCTTCCAGTTGGTGAAACGACAGGTTGATTTGTTCGAAAATGAAGGAAGGTAAAGGTTTATCTGTCAGTCAAACAAAATAACAAACTATGGATTTGATATGTGCTCTACTTTAGCTACCCAAACACCTTTGATCTCTCCTGCCACGGGTCAACAAACAACACTCGCGACACAAGCTGCCACTCTTTCACCATCTGCTTCCACGGCCTCAACAGGGAGTGGTGAGTAGGGGAGCGAGGGGTTGAACCTAACGTTTCAGGCCAACGGCAAAAAAATGTAGGATATGTAGGAGTTAGAGAACTCTTTTTTTTTTTTTTTTTTTAATACAAGCAACATACACATCTCTGCTACAAATGAACGCTTTAACTTTGTTTCGGGAACCTACCATTTCCGTGGAATTTAACCCTAAGTGGAAGAAGAGAAATGTTACAATTTACTCCACAGGTGGGATAAATTGTAACAAAGGGAGTCTTAGTTGTAACACCTACAGAAAGGTTTGGTTTAACACAGTTTAATACTTTAATATTTTAGGAATATTATAGGGACACTATAGTAATATTGCCATAAAAGTCTTGTGGCCAATAATATAAACACAGGCCTACAGTACCACAAGTACGCCATGAGTCCCATTTAGGATATTACGAGAATACTATACGCCTACCATAGGAAATAAAAAAATAGGCCTATAATAATAGTAAAAACCCATGCAGATGTGCAGTGTTGTGCGGACTGCAGGGGTAATATCATTCTGTGGATGAATGAATGAATGAATGAATAAAGACAATCAACCCATCCCACATGGGGTTATTCTGACACCACATAAATCATAACTCTGGCTTGTAAGCCTCACAGAAGAAAAAACTCTGTTAATACACTAGTTGGAGTATCTGTTTCGATATACACTAGCTACTAGAAAGAATACAGTACAAATCCCACGATGACAGGGACTCACATGTTATATCCACACACACGTGCTCCACCTTGTGCATGCACGCGTGCGCACACACACACACACACACACACACACACACACACACACACACACACACACACAGCTACACTACGTAGCTAACGTTACTCTTATGTTAGTGACAAATATGCAGTTGTTTTTATTGCCGCTTAGTTGTAACACTGCGTTACAACCAATCCCACTGTGTAGTCACTGGTCTCAAACCTGACTAGCACTTGCTATGAGTTAGCTAAATGTTTTTAATCAGTGCTATGTTTTAGGCAACATGATGCTTGATACGTTGATGTAAGATCGGATTCGGTAACACACGCACACAGTTCAGTAGTCAAAAAATTAGAAAGGTAAAGAAATTCACTTACTTGGTGGTAAAACACACTTTTACATGTATCTCCTCAAAAATGCAGCCAATTCCCCCCAAAATTCACGCTGGGCTCTCTTACGATCATGTGATGAACTAACCGGAAGCACTTGCCGGTTGACCTTGTGCAACTACCTTAAAAGTCTGTGTTACAACTTACCCCGCGTTAGTTTCTACCCCGCGCTCCCCTACATTTCTTTCAACTTTCCAAGAGAATTGAATTATGTTTTCAACTATAAAATCATTGCCAGTGGGTTTAAAACTCATGCACTCCTTTGTGCAGCTCTGGGAATCACTGAGGCAGCTGTTCAGTCCTCTGTCCAGTGGCTGCCCATCAGTCATCATTTACTTTTTGTTGCCTTCATTGAGGATAAATCACCATAAAATGCGTTGACTTTAAAGCTGTGAACTATAGTTGTTATAGCAACATGTTTTGATGTTTTAGCATTTTTGCGAAGTGAGTTATTAATATTTGAGTTGTAAGTCAGTAACAGTAAGTAGTAACTTGTGCTGTTTGTGTTTGTGATTAAAGATTAAAATATGGAAAAAAAAAAAGATCTTGATAATGTGACGGCTAAAATTCTGAAAGTGGCTGGTAAACTCAAACAGCAGCTGTGGTTAATGCATAAATGTAGAAAAAAATCTGCTTTGGATGCACAGAGACTACATGAAACCTTTTACTGAATAGTTGGAGTGTAGTAGGCCTGCCTGTTCATATTTCAGTTTGACCTCTCTCTTAGAGCCTCCAGGCAATTCTCTAAGGCCGTCCTCATTGTTCAGAAACCAACACCCTTAAATAAGAGTGTCACTTCCTCATTCATAACAAAAGCAGTCAGTTGCACTGCGAGGACAGTAGGAAAATAATCCAACCATTCTTGAACCAAAACACCTGAAAGCCACCAACATGCTGCTGCTGCTCCTGTGCGCTGCCTGCTTGACCTTGTCTGCTGGACAAACATGTAAGGACAGATAATATCGACTTTTATTTCTTCACACCTGCATTTTTCATTTAAAAAAAAAAAAAAAAAAAGGATTTCTGAAGAGCGTCGAGCTGTTAAGAATGGCTTCCAGTCGGCGAAATGCCAGGTTGATTTGTTAGAAAATGAAGGAACGTAAAAGTTTATCTGTCAGTCAAACAAAATGACAAACTATGGATTTGATATGTGCCCTACTTTAGCTACCCAAACACCTTTCATCACTCCTGCCACGGGTCAACAAACAACACTCGTGACACAAGTTGCCACTCTTTCACCATCCACCTCCACGGCCACTACGGGGAGTGGTGAGTACATTTCTTTCAACTTTCCAAGAGAATTGAATTATGTTTTCAACTATAAAATCATTGCCAGTGGGTTTGGAACTCATGCACTCCTTTGTGCAGCTCTGGGAATCACTGAGGCAGCTGTTCAGTCCTCTGTCCAGTGGCTGCCCATCAGTCATCATTTACTTCTTGTTGCCTTCATTGAGGATAAATCACTTTCAAATGTGTTGACTTTAAAGCTGTGAACTGTAATTGTTTTGTAAGCAACATGTTTTGATGTTTTAGTGTTTTTACAACGTGAGTTATTCATATTTGAGGTGTATGTTAGTAACAGTAAGTAGCCTGACAGGGAAATAACTGGCATTGGGTTTTCCCTCGCTCCATAGATAGACATGCTTTAGGTTGTGATAAAACTTGTGATGTTTGTGTTTGTGATTAAACATTGAAATATGGAACCCCACCGCCCAAACAAAATCATCGAGGAAAAATGCTTTATGTATACAAAAGGTAATGTTTTATGTAAGTTTTGTTACCTTGAATTTCATTTAGTTGTGCGGATCTTTCTCTCACTTTTCCTGATAGAGTATGCTGGGATCTGTCACCAGGCAGAAAATTACCTCCAGTCACAGTCTGGGAAATTTTTGCTGTGCTGTGTATGTTTTCCTTCTGCATGTACATGAGCCAGTTTGGCAGATAAAAGACCATCATTTTGACGGCTCCTTTCCGGCTTCCAAAATTAATATGATGGCTAAAATTCTGAAAGTGGCTGGTAAACTCAAACAGCAACTTGGTTAATGCATAAATGTAGGCAAAAATCAGATTTGCACGCAGAGACTACATGAAGCCCTTGACTGAATAGTTGGTGTGTAGTAGGCCTACCTATTTCTTCACACCCACATTTTTTATGTGCTTTTCTTTAGCTACCCAAGCACCTTTAGTCTCTCCTGCCACGGCTGCATCTACTACTCAACAAACAACACTCACGACACAAGCTTCCACTTTTCCGAACACCACGGCCTTAACAGGGAGTGGTCAGTACATTTCTTTCAACTTTCCAAGAGAACTGAATTATGTTTTGTCTTGCAGTTTCTATAAAATCATTGTCAGTGGGTTTTAAACTCGTGCACTCCTTTGTGCAGTTCTGGGAATCTTTGAGGCAGCAGTCCAGTCCGCTCACGAGCTGAACTCAACAACAATTGCTCCAGTCTTGAACCGGGTAACTCTCCTTGTTTATCATCTTTGCTGAATTACTTTATCAAGTGGAGCATTTAATCTCCAGTTTATTTATAAGATGTTGACGATACATCATTTGGTTACATGTTTTTTTTTGTTTTTTTTTTGTTTTTTTTTTGACCTACTGACTGAATTACACTTGAAGCTGCCGTAAATATTCATTAATGTTAATGACAGCTACTGTGTCATATTGGTGACAGTATAATATAAGTCTAATGAACACAGCTTCAAATAAAATCTTATTCATAACTCTATGTCATGGTTATTAAAGGACCAGGAAGTGAAAGAGTTGAAAACTGTTGTTTCTTTCAGGTCAGTAACCTCATCCGAACCTTCATACCAGGAGCGAACTTCCACATAAGTGTGAAGAACATCACCAGAGTGTGAGGCCTGCTCTGGTCTACATATCTGTTTAGCAGCTTCCTCTGACTGCCTTATGGACCTCTGCCTATGCCTCATTGATTGAAAGAAAAGCACCTGTAGTGCAGACAGAGAGCTAAGTTTTTTGTCGTTTTTTTTTTTTTTTTTTTTTTTTTTTGTCTTGTTTCCTTTTGGGCGGGGGAAACTTTTACTGCAGCAGCACCATTTATGTCAACATATGCCAGTGATTTTAATCTCTTTGAGTCACACAGGCTGAACAAAACTGACCCGCAGTGTAGACTAGGTGATAAAAAGCAACTAATCAAAGCATCAGTATCACATCATCAATAGCAACAATATCACATTTTTCATTTCAAGATGTGTTAAAACTTCAAAAGGTTCGTCTGATAATGAGAAGACGAATTTTTATCTCGCTTATGGGTGTTTTTTTTTTTTACTGGTGAAATCAAATGAGCAATGTGGGTCTATGTTTTTTAAATTAAGGAATGCAGATGCCATGATTGTTTAAATCTGTAACAGTTAATAAATAATAATACAAAATAATTTATCCTGTTATATCAATATAATCTGCATAATAACATATATTTTTATACCAAACTGGAAGCATAAAAATTTGGTATCAAATGATTTTGAACAGCACTTGGCCCCAGACGTGCTGAGGGGGGCAGCTGTTTTTCCTTTTCTTTGTGTGCCCTCCTTTGAATGGACAATAAAGATTACTACACTTGGAATGCTGAGTTATTTTTAATGGGATTATTTTCATTATTATTATTATGATTGTTGTTGTTGTTTTATATATTTACATTTTATAACCAAGCCCACTTTTTTTTTTTTTTTTTTTTTTTTTTTTTTTTAGTTTTTTACAATTTCCTGTTTCAATTTCACAGAATTAGGTGCTTCATGTACATCTCAAATAAATAAATCACAATGAATTTCCTTATTTTGTTGGCAACCAACAAGATTTAATTAAAAAAAAAAAATACATAAAATGAAATAAAATATAAGGGTAAACTTTTGCCTGAGTGTGTTTTCATAATTGCTAAATTTGGTTGCCATTTTATGTCCAAAAGTTGTCCCTCGGCACACTATAGTGGTGTGTCCACCTCAGAAATAAATCAGCAAGTAACATTTATTAGATAATAAAGATGAAACAGTTGAGACCGCAGCTTTATTGTTCATTGCACATAAGCACCTTTCTGTTTATGGCCCTAGAATATAGTCTTTTTCCCCATACAGCAGATTTAAGCTGTGCTGTGTTGTGAAACATTTTTATGTGCACTTTTAAATTAAAATATGCGGCAATACAGTCCATCCAGTGTCTCAGTCCACACACACACAACAGAGCAACAAGCAGCAAATTTCCCATTAGACCATGTGTGACACGGTGTCCTACTGAGGTCAGTGAATACAACATGAGATGTATCTCTCCACCTCTGGTGTCAAGTAGCCCTGATGCTGTTGACCCATCAGTGCAAAACAAAAACTGCATGCCTATTCTAAAAATTACTCTCTGCAGGTGTCACACACCTCTTCAGGAAGACACAATATTGTAAACCACAGCCAATTCCCACCCTTTTGCCGCTCTCCCATCTTGTGGACCATATCAATCGATGTTGCACTGTCCTCTTCTCCACTTCTTCACATGACCGGTGCCCTTATAAAGCCTCGGCACCAAATAAACTGATAATCAGAAGGCGTCCACCCATTCAGCACTCAGTCCGGGACATCAGACAGACCTGCCTGGCTTCACGATGTACAGGAAACCCCTGCTTATTGCATCAGCTCTCATCCTTGGGGTCACCCTCACTGTGTCGATTTCAAACGGCCGCGGTGTGCAGTGCAAAGTCAAATGGTATGTATTCAAGACAATAACTGATGTTTGAGAGTATTACTGTGCTTAAAATCCTCTGGTTTCACATGTGGAATTGTATGACGTGCATGATCTGTAAAACAGGTCAAGTCAGTTTATTTAAAGGCCACATTTTAAAGCAACAGATATTGACCAAAGTGCTGTGCAGTGAGGTAAAAATTTAAAATTATTGGCAATAAATCAATGAAATAAAAAAGCATAAAATTACAAAAGGTGCAGTGTAGCTATAAGCGTACAGTTGATCATGTGCTATATGAATAAACTTGATTTGCACTTTATTTAAAAGATCAGTCAACCTGAGTTGAAGCGGATAACGTTGAAACCAAAGTACCTCTGCATGATGAATCAGTATTTTGTAGTTTCTTAATGAATGCTGAATTTCCACACAAAATGTACAACTACTTTCCCCATTTTACATGGAGTAATCCACTGAGTAATTCATGTGCAAACTGTTGCTGTGGCTCATGTTGCCAGAGCAGATTTTCTCATCGTGTGACCACGCAGACAGAGATAATCCGTTATGATGCTGTGATGCCCTTTGGACTGCGTGACATTCTCTGTCGCCACAGCACAAGAGGGTCAGATGCATGTTAAACCAGGTTCTTGTGACTTCACATTTCTGCGCGCTCTTGTCTCTCATGCTGGTTATGTCAGATGATGTCAGACACGCAGGATATTGAGTGTCTCAGTCTGCGGACAGAGGAGACTGATGATTTCACCGTCAGATCAATACATTTGGGAAACTTTCGTTGTAAACATGCCTGTTTCCTTCAAACCTGTTCGTCAGATCTTCGCTCATATTTTAGAAAACCTTTGAAAGTGAAAGTCCTTTCTGTGTGAACAATGTACTACATCATGTCTGGATCAAGGATATTATAGCTAACTAAAACTAAACTAAAAACTAAAACTATATGTGAAAGAAAAGTTAAATAAAATAAAAATAAAAACTACACTTTATAGATAAACAAAAACTTACTGAAACGATATTGTGCACTGACAAAACTAACCAAATCAAAACAAAAAATATAGAGAAAATCTCTTTAGTTTTAGTCTTTGTCAATCTGGTCAAATGTATCAACACAACAACATGAGGAGGCGTTGGTGCTGATGTTCAATGAAACTGGGAGCCAACTGCCTGCACAAAGTGTCGGATTTGGATTGTAATATCTGTTTATTGTTTATTGTTTATTGTTTATTAGGATCCCCATTAGCTTTTGTCGAGACAAAAGCTAGTTCATAACTTCTCAAATCTCGGCCCTGACTAACACCCCCTATATTATAATAAATAACAAACTAAACCTGATGCTGGAACTAATGAAAACTAAACTAAAACTACATTTTAAACAATAAAAGCTGAACTGAAACAAGCAAACCCGCTCCCACTGACACTAAACTGAACTGAAAACAATAATGAACCACAATAATAAATAAATAAATAAATAAAAAAACAAATGAAAATACAATTAAAACTCTGGTGCAGGTCATTTGGGATCCCGTGCAATGATGTGTATGTGGCGATGGTGGACCAGATCAAGGCCTGGCAGGCTACGAGAAGCTGTCAATCTACAGCAGAGAACTGCTCATATGAGGTAAGAAACGCCTCAGACACCAAGATGTAACATATCAAATACAAGATACTGTGCTTTTGTGGGGAGAGTCAAACTTTTTAGCCACAATGTCAGTGAGAATGAGAATCCAGACACCTGTTGGAGAGCTGGTGCACAAACATAACCGTCCTCAGAAACACTATGTACAGTTTTAACAATACACAGCATACAGTGTTCATGATGCAGCTACAATACCTAAAATATCCTTACAGTCAGTATTCACAGGCTGAGCTCCATCACATGCATTACAAACAGAGACATGCCGTGTGCACATTAATGTCCTGAGGTGTTTCACTGAATGTTGTAACCGGTGCTGCAGCTTCTGTCTGCAACTCCTGACCTGATCAAAGCCAGGCACACCTCCCAAACAAGCAAGGAAGTGGAGAACCTTCAGTTTGTTCTTGCTGTTCTGGAGGATGCCACATGCAAAATGAATGTAAGTGCATCTACTCTAATGCAGCAAGGTCATTTTTATTATTATTATTATTGTGTGTATATTTATTTTCTTAACTGGTATGAGCTCTGCAATTTCCATGTTTTTATGGATGAAATAATTGAACATTGTGCAGGGTGATGCCACGTCACAAGCCTTGGTCGCCCCACCGACACCGACGGTGGAGAACAGCACCATCTTCTGCAGCCTCCAGAACCTGGTGGAAGGTGAGCGCCTCGCTCTTTGACTGAGCTCAGAGGACTGTGTGTCTTATCTTTTGCTGAGGAGTTTGGTGACCTCTCAATAAAGACAGCATTTATGGATTCACTTGTGTCAATTTTCAATAGTATCATTATTTGCAGTGCTAAGTTAGACAACCTGAGATGTTTAACCCACTGAACTCAACCTGAGTAATTTCAAAGTTAAAAAAAAAAAAAAAAAATCCATATTGTAAGACAGTGACATATATGTATTCTGGATCTGCTGGTTGCAACACATTGAAGCTGACCCAAGTTGCTGCTGTTTTACGGCTGCACCATGACCACGAAGAGAAAATATCTAGATGTCTGGTGCATCATTTTATATACATTCCCCTGTAACTCAGCAGGACATGTTAGGTATCTTTGGAAACCAGGGCGTCTCATGTTGATTTGAACAAAGCTCAGCCATGCAATGTGCTTTTGTAAGGACAAACTCTCCAACAGGACAGGCTGGAGAGGTTTAAGACCTCTGCTGTGTTGTATGATTAGTTTTCACTTCACTATGACAACACTAATGTGTTTTTCTCCCATCAGGTAGTGGACTGACAAAGGTGGCTGGGTACAAGCAGTTCAGCAACAAGTGGATTTGCACTGGATATGAAACTGTCAACTGCACCATTGTCTGACACTGACTTTGTTCCATTGTGGAAGGAGGATAATGGCTCACAAAGGTATTAGGGTTATTAATAAGACTTATAAGCTAAAAAAAAAAAAAAAAAAAAAAAAACTGAAGGGGAGCAGAGTTTTCTTATGCAGATTTTTTGTTGCTATGTAGCTTCAGTTAAAAGTTACGAGAACGCTTTTGTGATTTTTAGTATTTGTTTAAATCAATATGTTGTGGACAGAAATGCACTAGCATCATTTCAATAGTGAAATACCCTCATCTGAAGACTTTATTTTTAGGTCTCCTGTACAGATTTTTTTTTTTTTTATGTGTCGATTATTAATTAGAATTGATCAGTTTAATTTGAATTTCCTGTACAGATGACAAGTTTAAATGGTCTTACTTGATAGATATTGTTCAAGTAAGTGTTCAGCAGAGAAACCTACAATAAATTCCTCACTCATGCAGTAAACTACAGCGAAACTGAAAGAGTATTACGTGGTTGACTGATGTATACACACGATGTTGTTTACGCCCAACCACTGGTATGTGGCATGCAATCAAAAATGATCTGTATTGGACACTCAAATACTTTATGGTCTGTGTTTGTGAGAACTGGTAATCAGTTACGAAGACATACATTTTCATTGGGTGACCGAGTGAGAACAGAGGATCCAGGGCGGTTCTCAAAAGAAAACATGGTCTCATCACGGTCCTTTAAAAAGCCATTTTTCTGAACCCATTATGATGTAACCAATTCAGCAATGGAACTTAAATTGAGAGACACATTTAATAAATTAAACTGAACCTCTTATGCAATATCTTGAGAAACTGTTGGTGTGTGTGTCTGTGACAAATGATACAGTGGGCTGAATGGGAAACTCCATAGGCCAAGCTTGCCTTTAGACTCCAGGCACAGTGCAGAGCAGACTCCAGAGAGCCAACATAAAATACATGACATTTATTTTTAAGCAAATATGATTTGTCACAACAGCCCCAATTGCTTTCTCTAACTAGAAACAAAAAAGCAAACAAAAAAGATTCAATAAGATAAGCCAATAACTTAAAAGTGCATGAATGTTAATGTGAATGTTACTGCTCTCCCTGATGCCTCCCTGGGCTCTGATCACCTGCACTAATAAAGGAGCAGTAAGAGGCAAACATGGGAAGGAGGGGAGTAGACACAGGTAAGACTCCACATTGGATTTCCATCATGAAACATAATAAACCCATCTGATAAACCCACAGCACAAAGGACTCTGAATTGTCTCATTTGTGAGAACAGAAAACCACACCTCTCTGCAGCCATGGTGTTGTACTAGCTCACATGTTTCCCTCACAATGGCAGTGCTGCAGTCTGAACAGGCTTTGCTGAACCTTAGAGCGCGACTCACAGGCAGCTAACGCCCACTAGTGGCAAGAAAATTTTATTACACCTTGGTACTGTGGTCAAGGTTCCCCATCCACAGGTAAGAAGGTGTAAAACATTATAAAGGTATCTGAATGATATGTTTTGACATACAACTCATTTTGCTTTTTCGTCCAATTTTATCATTTTTGCCTGCAGATGAATTTTCACTGGCTGCTCACTGGTCGCTCGCTGAATTATCTGTTCAGCAAGTGAATCAGGGTTATACTTAGGTGGCAACTATGGGCTTTGAGCATTTTCCATCAAATTGCTCTCATATATAATATAAGGGTAAGGAATGTAAGGCCATTTTCCAGGGCCAGGTGCACCCTGAGGTACTGCCTTCATACACACAGCTAAAGAAAAATCCATCAGTGTTTCCATAAACACCAGGATGAAGTCAAACATCATCCTTGACCTCACCAGATTAAACATTATTATCAATCTGTAGCTGGGAGAATATTTCCACTTCCTTCAATAATAAACTGTATGCGATGTGTGATAGAGTGACAGAATAAAAAGTGCCCGGTAGAATAATAACCACCAGGCGATACCAGTGAGATAACTGAGCTGAACGAAAGGATGTGATGTTTTATCAGCTCCTTCATTATTTGGAGTATCAAAGCTTTATTTAACCAGGTCAGTTTTCCTAAGAATACATTCTTATTTATAGCAACAGCCTGGAGGAATGTTCACACATCATGACTAATATGAGGAGCGATATGGATCACAGGTGGCATGCTGAAGAAAGAAAGAACAGATAAGAAAGACACTAACACAATAATACATATAAAAACATTTAATCATAACACAAAATAATGAAGAAAAAAAACCTCCCTGAAGACAGTTGTGATGATATTACTGGGCTCACTGGGACCAAATGATGGGACTTTGATTCTGAAACTTCTTATAACAAAGTCACCATGAAAATGAGTTATAAAACTAGCCCTACTGGCTGAAAGTGAGTTGTCCACAGTTGTGTTAAAGCACTTTCACCATTTACTCTGGCCTGTTGTGGGGAGAGGATGTATTTACTTATTTGTTTGTTTGAACAGGACTGTATTTCATAAATCATTTACAGAATGTTCAATAAAAGACTGATCCATTAACAGTGAATAAGAGGACATGGAGTAAATGCTACATATATGATAACACCATATACACTGGTCCATTATCATCTGACAGTAAGGAAAACAACATGCTGAAATAACCACTTAGCATGACTCAGCACATTCAGACAAACCACAAACAACTTAGATCAGCGAAATGTGTCAGACTGAGAATTAAACATAAGTCCTGGTGTTGTGCACAATTTAAAGTGGTAAACATTCATATTCACCATAGACGCTGACATTGAAATACACTCAACAAACCTGTTCTGAGATTATATTCACCAAACACAAAGTCTGATGGTATCTAGAATTCAAAGTGAAATGAGAATGACCCCTGAGCAAGGAACAACATTAAAACAGTGTACAGTACAGAGGCGTGTCCACACATAAATGTGCATGTAATTGTATGAAGCTAGAGCACAGTGCTGCTGAAAATGAACATTTGTGCTAAGAAAAACGGAATTTTATTGCTTTTATCCCTGGGTAAGGAAAAGTAATAAAAAAAAAACAGAAGTGCAAAATGAGGAGACAAAATCCAGTGACACATTGAACAAACTCTACCAAACGGTCTCAGATACAAAAAATCAGCATATTTCCTTACACAAATATATATATATAAAAATCTGAGTTATGTATTTTTTCTGTATAGTTTTATTTGAAATCCTCTTTCCAAGATATTTTCTGATTATTTGTAGAAAAGAATAGTACATTCCCAGAGGAAAGCATCCGTTTGATGTGTTCCCTCACGTGCCTGCTTCTTCGTCCAGAGATATTTGAGATGGCGGGCCATTTTTAAACTCAGGCTGGCGTGCGTAATCATCACAAATGCCCAGTGGAAACAGGGAGAGCCTGTGCCTCGCCATGCAAGGCCTTGTGTCTTCTGCGCTCTGGTCATGTGAGCGTCCATGCATTGGGGCCTCTGGCAGAACTGGGGTGGTGGGACGGGCGTCTGGGAAGAGCTGCAGGTCAGTGTGTTTAATCTTCTGTTTGTTTCTACATCTCAGTGTCCAGTTCAGTCAAGCAGGAGTAGCAGAGGATCTGGGTGTATTTGGTGGCAAAGGCTGGGATGGGAAAAAGAAGTGAAAGAGGGGAGGATGAGTGGAAATGTGTGGTAGAGAGTGAAACGGCACAGAATGAGGCCGGTTACAGCTTACATTGATTATCAATGGTGATTTAAGTTGCATGTGCAACAGATTTTTGACAAATGGATACTGTAAGACAGTGCCATGATACTGTTCACAGCAGGTTTTCTCGATGGCTTACACACTCCAAATGGGCCTGTTAACCTCCCATCCCAAATAACAATAATGCCGTCTACCAAAAGACAGACACATTTCCCCACATGATAAATCCTGTTCCCCTGTTTTCACACATGATCCAGATCTGATGAACTTTCTCTACACACAAACTGCCTCATTTATCAGTGGATGCACCATGTTCTCATTTAGAAAGCACTAGAGGAAATATTAACTCAAGACATTACAGCTGGGATGCAGATAACACACAGTTCTCCAGGCAAAATTGTTCACACACCCGTCAGAATCACAGGGTGGATGTCCTCGATGCTAAGCGGACTTCAGCTAGAGCAGAGGGAGCCAGCACAACCAGAGGAGCTACTGTTCACAAGCGGCTCACTATATACGAGCATATTGTCCACTCCGAAACCCCATGGAAGATTTTTTTTTTTCAGCATGGAGAAGATCAATGACTGTGATCCTTCCATCTGTGTTCAGCTCCTCCAGGCCGTGGAGGAGGCCTGTGCAGATTTCACTGCACAGTTGAGGTTTTTCAGGGGCAGATGAGCCATACAAGAGGGTTTTTTCCCCTCTCTGCCTGTGATGTTGACAAGAGGCAGGATGCTGACACAGAATCAATCTCATATTGTTCTTTATGTAAAAACATTTTTGTCCCCACCCCAATTACTTTACACTGCTAATTCAATAGTGCAATACCCTTGTGTATATACTTTTTATATTTTCTCCAATTTCTTATTTCTGTATTATTGTTGTAATATTTTTGGATTAATGCACATAATGCATATACTTTTTTTTTTTTTTTTGGCAAATTTTGAATTTACATATTTTCACATTTCTTATTGTTTTCCATTTTTCTCATAATTTCACTTATGCTTATAATATATTTTGTTGAGAATTTGAGCAACTGCAAATGACCCCATTTCCCCTTAGGGGTTAATGAAGTACATCTGACTCTGATTCTGATTATAAGTACATGGAAATTATTTTATTGTTCTCTATCGTCTTTGTCAGCTGCATACTTTTACTGTAATTTACTCTTTCATTCAGCTTTCAGTTTATAGTACACAGTTTGAAAACGTATACAGGTATTGTGTCTTTATATTGTGTTCATCCTGTAAATATGTTGTTCTGCAAGGGAAAAAAAACTAAGAGCCATTATTCATTGCAGTATCAGGTTTTCACAGCGGTGTTTCAAACCAGTCTCACTGGTGTGTAATGGATATGCTGTAGTGTGTGTCTGTGATATACTCAGGGCCAGAGCAAAAACTATTTTCTCAGACACAGATGCATTTCAGATTATCTGCATTTGAATGCAGTTATTCTGGTGGTGTAGCTGCTTTTGGCTACAAACTGCCAAAGCTGTAAGTGACTATTGTAGGAGCCAAATTATTATAGTTAACTAAAACTAAACTAAAAAGTAAAACTTAGTGTGAAAAGAACATTTTAGTTGACTGAAATAAAAATAAAAACTATAACTTAGAATAGAAGAAAAACTAATTGAAACTATGTTGTGTACTTAAAAAACTAAACTAAAATAAAAATACACAGAAAACGTTTTTAGTTTTAGTCTTTGTCAGTTTGGTCAAACTTAACAACAACGAGCATGAGGAGGCGCTGGTGCTGACGTGCAGACCGGGGCATCACCATGAGTGAGTCAACTCAACGTGTTCAGTGGGTTTTATTGTAATATCTATTCTGAAAATTTTACATCTTGGCCCTGGCAAATACCCCCCATATTGTAATAAAAAAAAAAAAAAAAAAAAAAAAAAACCTAAAACTGATACTGATACTAATAAAAACTAAACCAAAACTCAACATTTTAAACATGAAAAACTAAACTGACATGAGCACACCCATTTGGGAAACTAACTGAAACTAAATGAATGCCACTATACCAGAAACTGTGTTTGTCACATATGTCACATATTTAGTCATATATGAAGTAAATTTATGGGCATGTGGTGATTTATGGATTTATGTGTCATATAAGACCAAATTCACAGATTGCCAAACTACCACACAAATGAGCACCATAGAAACCCCCAGCCTATAAAGCCTCATAACTCTACATGATCAAATTCAAATACAGTTCATACGTGGGTTGTTAGTATAGATATGATATTTATGAAAATCCCCTGTATGTACACACATGACCTTTCTATATGGTGACTAAATCCTCTAACCAACAGTGAGCATGCTAACGAGGAAGTTTCCTCTTTTATTACTTCCTCTTTTACATGTTAACATATATGAACATTTCCCATGAGAGACACATACAGGACGTAAATGACACAAAAACTTTGTGCATTTGTCACTGTCTTATGCTAACATGCTGGCCTGTGATCACACTCCTGCTGCTCTGAAATATTATATTTGTCGTCACACCGGTCCTTGTTGAGTTCAAAGCTTACCGTTTAATCTGCTTATGAATCTGGGCCTCCTCTCCTCAGGCAGGTAAATGGTCAGATAGTAGACCGGCACTCCAGACAGGGCGATGCCGATACCTATGAGGGAGTTGATGGTGTCTCCGTACAGGGGGACAATGACTAAGAACAGGCTGCACAGGCAGTAGATGAAGGGGACGAACAGGGTCAGCTGTGGGGACGAGACAAAACACGGGTCAGTCTTGGAAACTGTGGGCGCTATGAAGATCTTTACACCAGACTAATACTAATCCTGATACTGTGAACAGATTTTTCTAACTATGTTGAGGTAAAAACGATTAATTGTGGTATGTCAGTGTCTGTCATTTTTTTCCTCACTAGAAAGGCCAATGGATTTTGGTTTGGTAAGTGAAAGAGAGAGCCAACAACCCAAGTGAATTGAAGGAAGTAAATATAGTTATAGCTACAGTTAAGTAGCGTACATTACAAATAATTGGTCTGGGATAAGTGATGCAGTGGAGGCATATTGTGAAAGCCATTATACTATAATGCTAAAATTCAAAACAGCTGTCAATAGACGGCGGCTTGGCTTTCTTAGGCTTGGTGCGTGATGGCACCTTCCTCTTTCAGACTATAAATGAGAATGTTGCTGTTAATAGAGCTAGCATAGTTCAAAAAGAAACAAAAAAAAAATGCAGAGAAAGACGGAAAAAAATGCTCATACATATTTGCACACAGAGCAGAAGAGGAAGTGCTGTGAACACTGGCTCTGATGTCAGTTCCTTTACACCTTTTGCACGATTATTCATTGATTTTTTGTAAACTGGGCGTGTGGGGAACTTGTGTTACCTCAAACAATGGGACAGTTATGATCAAAATACTTCCAGTAATCTGTGTATTAGTACAGAATGACAGTCATGGTGATAAAAAAAAAAAAAAAAAAAAAAAAAAAAGAGCTGTGTGTGTATATGTGTGTGTGTATACGCTACCTTAACAGGCCTGTGTCTGTCTGGCTGAGTGAAGCGCAGGTAGATGAGGCCGGCCACAGACAGGCCCACATAGAGCCAGTAGCTGAAGCTGAAGTAGTTGATGAGCAGGAACACGTCCTCCACACACAGGAAGATCAGACCCATTAATCCCTGTAGCCACAACAGCACAGAGCAAAGTTACTCGTTGGTATAACAGAAAAATCATATAGAAAAAAATACATATCTGAGTTTGAAAAGAAGGTAAAAGCTCCTCACGTTGAATAAGAGTGCAGGTATTGGTGTGAAGCGGTCTAAGTGGATCAGACTCAGACTGTCAGGGAGGTGGCCCTCTCTGGCCCCAACGAAAAACAACCTGGACCAAAAAGTGAAGATGAGAGGATAAAAGGTCACTGAGGAAAACACGCCATGGATTCCTATTTCCATACAGTCATTATGTTTCATTATATTTCTTGATTACCTGGAGGCAGCAATGATAGATGCATTGAGTCCCCCATAGCAGGACATAGCTACTGAAATAGGGATGATCCACTTGAAATGTCCCAGGGCTGCATTCCCAAAAGTCTGCGGGGTCAAATTCAGAGGTCTCATTACAAACTTCACGCTCTGGGTAACTCTGCATGGCAATCAAGACGCTTCATCAGATGTGCGATTCAATATAAAAAGCATATAAATGCCTGACACCTTTTTTATTTGGTCCACCATTCACTGGCAACATTCAGTCAACGTCCACTGAGGTTTCTGTATTCCTGTTTTTACCTCAGTGTCTAAGATGCCAACACGGCTTAGGTCAACCTTTTCAAAGTAGAGCGTTCCTATTTTTAGCAGAAATGGAAACACGGAGGTTAGGTGACTGTAGAGGCCTCACCACAGCGACAGCGTCACTGGACAGCAGAGATGGCATGTCCAGGACCACATAGTATGCCACATTGGTCAACAGGTAGATGATGGTCACGATGGGCATGGAGATGGCAATGGCCAGGGGCAGGTTCCTATGACGGCACAGAAACAAGACATTATGTTACCAAGCAATGAATTACATTAGTTCAACTCAATTTACATTACATATATTTATTTTTGAAAGAGTTATACCCCTAAATAAACATAGAAAATAAAACCTTTTAACCATAACACTCTCACCACATTATCTCAGATCCCTAAATGTATTGCAGAAGTAACATTACTAACTCTGGTTGTCTGATTGAAACACTACCAATACCAAAAAATAACACTAATAATTAACACTTTTATAAGGATTGAATTAAACAATTTGCTAAAAATTAATAAAAATTTGCTAAAATATTACAAAATGAAAAACATGGCGTAATTGTATCTAGTGGTGCTACGAAAAGCTTTACTATAAATTGTATTCTGTAAATTGCACCGAACAGATATTACATAGTAACACTAAGAACAAGCCACTCAATCGGCATTCTTGTTATAGCCTAATTTGTGATAAACTCCACTGAGCCCCGCCTAATCAGCATCAGCGATGAGAAGGAAAACGCAACCTTGTTCTCATCAGAGGAAACCAAGAGCAGGAAGTGCAGCAAAGGGAAGTGAGGAGTTGCACAGGCCAGTGGTTTTTTGGGGTGTGGAAACTCCCAGGTGTCCTTTAGGGGCTTTCAGGTGGCTCTCAGCAAAAAGAGGAATAGTGTCCACCATAATTTAATTCACACTTATATCACAATATGAATGAATACTTTCACTGTGTGTTAATTTTGTCACGTTGAGTTTATTTTTAGTGTTCCTGTGTGATGTCTAAACAAAATCTTGTCTTTTCATATCAGGGTCTCTCTGGCAAAATCAAATGGGGTCCACAACTTAGTGAATGTCAGCCTGTGGGGTTTGGAAGATGAAAAAGCATGCCAAGGTCGTTCTGTCCTCTTTATTGTGCCAACTTTTATCTGTCACAGAGACGACGTATGGATTATTGATCTGCTGCATGTGTGCATTTTAAGAAGCAGGGCCATATACTGCCCTGTCTGTGAATGCCAGGGTTGTGTTACCTCTCTGGGTTCTGAATCTCCTCGGTGACAAAGTTCAGTGTGTCCCAGCCCGAGTAGGAGAAGAGCGCAGAGTACAGGGCCAGAGCGATGGCACCAGGCTCGGTGGACGAACCCTCAAACGGATTATCAAGGTTCTTTGTTTCTCCTGCAAAGAGAAAGCGAGTATTTGCAAAGATGATAATATACATTATTATATTTGTTTATCATAACATTTACTATATTTTGTCTCCCCATAATGCATTGTTAATTTGTTTCTCACAGTTTTTTTTCTTTAACCCTACCGTTACATATTTTCAGGATTCCTACAGTGATGATGAGGATGAGGGCCATGAGCTTGGCGTAAGTAAAGAGGTCCTGAACCAGAGTCCCCCACTTCACATATGCACAGTTTATGAAGATGAGCATACCTGGATAGACAGGAGGACGACAATATAAGACGGAGGAGAAAAAAGTGTAAATTAGACTGCAATTATTACATATTCCTCAGAGCAACGAAGACTGAAGGCTTAATTAACTTAATCAACTGCAGCTACTTAAAGATGTCTGATAAGAAACATTTAGAAAATAATTAATAATTTTCGTCAGAGACAAACTATCTGTTATGCTATAAACATATTGCTTCTAAATACTCATTTGATATGAGGATGAATTTTGAAATACTGAAGGATTACTCCAATGTTTGGGGGCAAAATAGATAAGGAGGCCTCAGAGGTGTTGTAAGGTTTATCCTTTTCTCTTTGACAGAGCTAGCCTAACAACTCCTATAGACTTCAAGTCTTTAAGCTAAGCTAACATGAAATGCTACCCATAGGAACTGAACAACGTGATGCACAGAGGTGAAAATAGTATCAACCATCTTGTCTCAGTCTGGGTAAACTGCAAAAAAGATTTTTTGCCCTAAACACAAAGTATTCCTTTTCTCCATGCGTTGGTTTCATTTGTGGATGTGTTAGTCCTAAATATTACTCTGATGTTCATATCTGACTTTGAAAGCCACTGTGGTGTGTGTGTGTGTGTGTGTGTGTGTGGTGGTTGTATAGGAACAATCTACAGTACACTTCTCAGTGTCCCGCAGCAGATTTATGCCACCCGTCGCCACGTTATTTGGGTCAGCACTGCTCACTTATAGTTCTGCTGTCAGCTGTGTCGGCCCTGGCCTGATCCTTGCGTGGCACATAAAAGCATAACACAAACAGTAACTCTGGGTCGACAGGCTGACTCATGGCATTGCTGCTCTCTAACCTAAATATCACTCCTGCCAACTAGGGTCCTCAGTGGCTACAGCCGGGCTATAAACACTGTGGTATGTCTGCAGGACATTTAGTCTAACAATAGCCGGTACCAGTCACACACAGGGTCACCTAGTTTTTGTGTCGGTATGAACAGGTAATTGAAGGTGTCTTCTGTGGATAGATGCCCTCAAACTGCTCAACCATGACTCACAGCTTGTTTATCTACAAGTTCCTTCAAACTAAAAAAAAATCCTCTATACGCCTAGACAAAACTTACTCCTGAATGTTCAGTTTCAAGAAACAACCTTCTCAGTCAGGAACCATTCTGTTTTTTCTTAAAATGGGAGCTTTAAACTCCTTTTTCCTAAAAATCAAACAGAGGAGAGTTTCTTACAGAGGCAGGCAGCAGCGATGAGGCGGACGGCATCATACGGGGGCTGGCAGGTGGGGTAGAAAGCCTCCACCAGGTAGTTGGCAAAGGTCAGAGAGATCACCGCCTGGCTGGCCGGTTCAATCAGCAGGATGGATGTCCACAGACGGATGAAGGCCAGGAACTCGCCAAACGACTCGAGGATGTAGGCATAGCTGGCACCAGATTTGGTGATGGTCGTGCCAAGCTCTGCATAGCACAGGGCCCCAAACACAGAGAAGCAGCCGCCAAGCGCCCAGATGAGCAGCGACAACCCATAGGAAGCGCTGTACATCAGGACCCCCTTTGGCGAGATGAAGATCCCAGAGCCAATCATGTTGCCCACAATGAGGCAGATCCCGTTGATCAGGGAGATTTCCCTCTTCATCTGCATTTTTTCTTCTTTCTTTCCATTTGCTGCCTTTAAGTCTGTGTCGGATGAAGCCCGGGAAGTGGGGCATATTGTCTGGGACATGACCCCAAGTTTTTGCCTCATTTTCCCCATTACTGCAACAGCTCTAATATAGAGACGCTGGGGGCAAAATTTGACTGGGGTTAATAAAGCTTTTGTCCCAACAAAGAGATTTTTTCTATGGACTTTAAGTGTCCTCTCCCATAATCAATGCACACACACACATACACACATATAAATACACAGATAGATAGATAGATAGATAGATAGATAGATAGATAGATAGATAGATAGAAAAGGCAAATATATCAGCTTGTAAAAGAAGGTAAACTTACCTTGTATTCTAGTAGAACAAAAGGCAAGTTTGTCCTAGTAAACATGTACAGATCCTCTCAGACCTGTGAACTCCCCTGAACTGAGTCAGGCAGTGAGAGCCTGGCGAGATCACATCTGAAGCGGTCAATGTCGCAATCCCTGCAGCCCTGCATGATGACAGCGGTTGTTTTTCCAGCACCAGATGCAGCAGACTCTCGTGTTCCACTCATTACTATTTTGAGAGGAAAGCAGGCCCCGTCCTGCCCCCGGGGAGCCATTATAGCCTTAGACAGAGGGAGCTGAGCTGCTTCTGGATCAAGATGAAGACCGTGTGATGTATCCTGATATAATGTACTACAATATATATTCTAAAGTCATTCAAGGAAATATAAGCTCCCCATCACTGACCCTGCTAAAACCATTTACTATACACAGAGACATTCTGAACACCAATAAGAAGCTATTTATAGTTAACAGCATGATGAAATTGTGGACAGTAGCTTGGCCTTTTATGATGATACAGCAAATCATCTGTGGTGGTGGAACAAAACCAATATTTATTATTGTTGCATGGACAGAAATTACATAACAGTTTATAACTAGGCAAAATTCAATCTGAAATAAAGACATGAAGCAGACAGGTGAAAAGAGATTACCCATTTTAATGAAGAATCTGAAACACAGTCCTTGTTCCTGTTGAAACCACACCGACACATCAACTGATACATACTGTATACATTACATCATACTGTATGTCCTCCTTGATCTACTGACAGTGATGACATGGGCACTAAAGTACAGTAGGCTGCAGTTTTTGCAAAAGGCAATTCTAAGAATATCAAACCAACACTTTACTGCAATGTGTGAGATCACAGAAAAAAAATATTTATATAAAATGATGAAACTATCATTTACAGTACAAAATATTACAACATATTTATGGCTGACACACACACACACACACATCCAAATTGGTAGCATTTTCTTCCCCCTCCTGGTTGATATGTGTAAAAAGGCTTTGCGCAAAACTACCGTTTAAACCAAAAGCAGAATATGAGGCACAGTTATCAAAGACAAGGCAATACAAGTCCAGAGGAGTGTGGGAGCCTTCTGTAGGACCTTCACACTGTCCGCTGCTAAATGACGCTGTAGTCAAAGAAACTCCCAGCAGTGACATTTTGTGGAATTTCCTGTAATGATTAAACTTCCAAGAATAACCAGTGACGATCCACTTTCCAGACAAAGTCTTGGTTACAGTGGGAGTTCAGGAAGATCACGATTCTGTTGTTCGTTGAAAACACAAAGTTACTTATTGGTGTGTAATTTGCTTATACTCTCATTATGGAGATACAGTATATCTACAAAGAATAGTAATGTACAACAATGGAAACAAACAAAAAAAAAAATAGTAAAATTGTTTAACAATCAACTGATGTATTTCTCTGCTACACCACTACTACATTTGAAAAGAAAAGAGAAAAAGTGACAATATTCGTAGTTGGTATTCCATTGTCACTTTTTCTCCTAATTTTTCAAAGAAAAAGTGAGAAAAAATAATGAATGTAATAATTTTTCAATTACTACATTTGAAAAATGAGAAAAAGTGACAATATTTATAGTCGGTATTCCATTGTTTTGTTTTGTTGTATTTTTCTTCATTAACAAGCATCAAGCTGGAGTAGGAGTGTAACTGATAATGGTTATTTATGGCCCATTAAGATATAATCCATGAATATATCGACAGAGAATTCAGCACCCATTTTAAGGAGGTGAAGTCATTGGTGAAGACAGTAAGGCATCTGACAAAAACAACATGGGGGGAAAGTAAAGACAGACAACAGAAACCTGTGATGGGACCTACATGGTATTTTGGCACTGAGATTGCATGAATAAATAAAAGTGGATGCAGTTGACAAACAGGTATTACTATTATGAAGACAAATAAAATGACATGAACAGTCTGTGTGTGGGTAGCTGTACCCATGTGCAAGTGAAAAGATCACACCTTGCTGAACTTTGCAAACCTCAGACTATGAGAACTTGGCAGAGAGAACACTGTGGTTGACAAACATGTTGGTGTCATTTCAGGCTGCTGAAGTACAGTCACTGTTAAAAATAAAATTAAAACGTGACTGTACTTCCACAGACCTGTGCTATGACTGTAAAACAGCAGATCGCTTGCTTTAACTCATCAGTAATACTGTATAGTGCAAGTACTTGCTAGAATTGATTCAGTTTCAGTACGATTTAACTGTCACAGATATGCTTTAAGCCATGCTACAAACAAGGCAGGATTAATCTACTCCTGTCATGTATTATGCCTCTGTAGAGCAGCTTGTTATGACCACAGATGTGACAAACAAAATACATACAGCTGCAATTATCTTATATGTGTTCATATGAAAAACTACTCCAACCAAGAGTCCATGGAAGAGCCTTAATTCTGCGAGTAATTCTGGGAGAAGCGACACTACTAATGAGAAGACCATTAGAAATCCGAAGGCAGATTGCTTTGGTCCACTTTTAATCTAGGCACGCACACAAAAACACACAGACACCCTCTCCTTGGGCTGCAACCAGACTATAACTGGGAGGAGGTCTTGCACTTGGTCGTGTGCATTGTGTGTTTGTAAATGCACTAGGCCTATCAGCCTAATTTTTTTTTTCTTGTGCACAGCTATGTCTGCATGATAAAGAACCTCTCATGGTTGTGGTGATTCAAAATGTTTGAAAAATGTGTGTATTTGCAACTTAAGCTCTCTCTCTCTCTTCATTCATTGCTTAGCTCGTTCAACCATCAGTGAAATGGCTCATGCGCCATTGGTTCCCAACCACTGGTATAACGTGTGTAATAAACTGAAAGACCTAGAGAACAAGAAACAGCTAAACTCGACAGGCTTTGTGTATTTTCTACACTGTATTGTATTATATTTGAATCATAACGCAATTTAATTTGTAATCTGAAAAGCATTTGACAACACGATTGGCTGCCGAGTCTCTCCTAAGTTTTGCTCAGCATGTAATGTGGGGTAGCCTAGTCTAGAAAAGAGGAGATATGCCTGATGGAGACCTGGACTCTACTGAGTGCACTCTTCCAGTTTAGTTTTACATTCAGCTGGACTGCCACAATCAAGTCAAATCAACAGATTCCAACACACCGGCCAAGTTTTGTGAAGTTGCTGACAATATTATTTTTAAGACCCCATATTATGTTAAAGACCACGTAGTTAGGCTCCTATTATTAGCTCTGCAGTCCTCCTTGCACAACACCTCACTGCAGGCTCCTTCACTGTTTTATGTTATGTACCTCAATACAAACACACAGACATGCTCACAGACTGTGTGTGGGCCACAAACTCACGCTGCATTCAGGTGGTAAACAATTCTGGATAATTAATCCGTGACAGCAATGAGCTACTGTAAGAGAAGTCTGCAACAATATGAATAAACAGTTGTTATTGTCTTTTGGCTGTAGATGTTTCAGCCTTTTAACAGTCCTACTTACTGATGTATCACACTCAGATCTACTGAGTACATAAGATGTTTGCATTCTACAAATAAGGCCACAAAAGAAACGACGACTAGGCTACATAATTAAGCTTTCACTTTCTGGCAACGTTAAGTTTAGGGAACAAAAGGTTTATCTAACAAAAGGTTTGAAAGACTGAAAGACCAGATCCATTCAGCATGAAGGAACAATAAATAATGTACTTGACAACTGACCTAATTAAATCCATAAATAAACCACTGGTTCACTCCAAATTGATTACTTGAATATAACTTGTCATACTGGACTTTGCAAGTGTGAAACTGCAAAATCAACATTTTTTTTTTTAAGCATCTCTACCTCCTCTTGCACAGCGTCAAGGTGCCAAGCCAATCATTGGACCAACTTGTCTTTTCAAGTGAGAGACTGACTGGGCAGGAGCCAGGATGACCATCTTGATGACAATGGAGCCAACTAGAATAAACAGTGTAGTGTAAAGTTGACACAGTCTTTTGAAGTCTGCACAATTTCCCACTGCTTGGCTGTGACTGCTGCTACATGTTCCTGGGAATATTGTAGAGCATGGACAGAGGCGGTGCACTGGGGACTGGGGTGACAGAAGGGGAGCTCAATTCAGATGGGTACGGCCGCAAACCCCACTGCTTGTTGTCGTACAGCTTCCGCACGACAACGCGGCAAAAGTCTTCGCTGTGGCGGTTACAGGTGTCCAAGAGCTGGCGAACCTTGGCACAGCGCGTGCGTTGGTTCACCACCAGCTCGTAATCCTCCTGCATCAGCAGTGAGACCGCCAGCAGAGCGTCCAGGCTCTGGTTCAGACAGGCCTCTGTCATCTGGAGGACAATCTCCTCACGCCGCTCTGCGATCCACTGCGTCATGGGGCCTTGTGTGCCATTGTTGGGGTGCAACGGAGGAGAGTAGTCTCCTGCAAAAGGAAAGAGAAAGGAAGAGTTCAGATTTTTTTCCATCGGTGAGAGGAGCTGGTAATGAACAAAATTTCATGGCCATTTCATCATTTGATTATTTAGAACTGTGAGCATGCAGTATTATGCATCATGTACTTTGTGGCTGCGGCTTGAGAGTGAGGTTATCCAGATGGGTCTCACACTCAGTGATGGGCAGACCCAGTTTGATGGGGATGTTCAAGTCATTCACAGGTTGGGCGCTCCCTGGGTACTCGTTCAGGTTGTTGGTAAGGCTGTGGTCCTTCAGGGACTGAGGAGACTCCAGAGTGTGGGGCATGAAGGATGATGGAGACATTTCTAGATAAGAGGGAAAACAAGATGTGAGATATACCAACTTAGTAAATAAACTCCATGCTGCATACAAAATCTCATATCAAACTAGTCAGAACTAATTATATACTGTAGATGGGAGGGGGGCTGATTGACTGAGTGAAACCCTGTGGATTTTAAAACTCACAGTGCACAGTGTTGTAACCATGAAAATTGCTGAATAAAATGGCCCTCAACAGTTAGAAAACCACTGAGATACTTCCTATAGGAATGTGCAACCAGCCTCCAGTGTGTTGCAACCTCTTGGACTTCTGCCTGGAGTTTGAGGGCCTTTCTCTTATGCAGAGCTCTTCAGGCACTCAGCGGCCTAAACCTGCGGTTCTCAACTGGTCTAGCCACACGAGCCACATTTGTCCTTGGTCATTGACTGAATATAGTCAACAGATTGGTTAACTTTAGAGCAATTCAATTTATTTTTTCAGAATGACAAGTGCTGTGATTCACAAAGCTACCAAGCACTGCTACAACCAGGCCTTAAAACCCTTTCAGGCCTCCAAACTGAAAAGAGAACATATTTTTGAACTACAGGCTAGCCATGGCTTGTGATATTAGGCCAAAGTCTTTAAATTAATAGTCTCTGACTAGGCCTGTATGTTGTCTTGGTAAGTTACTTTGGGAAATTGTTCCATGTGCATAACGAAATGGTAATCTAAATCCACTGTACCAGAAATTTGTTATCGTTCACTTAAACTTTTCTTTTTGGACAAAGTGGACCCACAAGCCTCTGGTCCGCTCAGAATCAGCCTCCAGCACATTTTGGACTTTGACCCACCAGTTAACAACCACTGGCCTAAACAATGCCTACTATAATTGCACTAAGCACTGCACAGTGCTGCTCCTGAGCACCTAAAAGCTTAAGCTTTGTTTTACATCTCACAAGTGGAAACACTCTGTCATTTTAGCCTTGTCAGGGTGAGACTACAAGCTTGATGTGTTGTACTAGTACAGCGACCCAATAACTAGAGCTGCACCAGGCAACAGGATGGCCAAACACTAAACTATTTCAAAGTGTTCATGTTGGAAAATGGTGTAATTACTTTTATCAATTCATTTATTTTTTAAAAGATTATTTTTTGGCATTTCTGCTTTATTTGATGTGACAGCAGAGACAAAACGGAAGGTCAGGGGAGAGAGAAGGGGCGACACACAGCAAGGGACTAAGCCTTGATGCATGGTATGCAGCCCACCAGGTGAGCTACTGGGGCACTCCACTGTACCTACCTTTAAAGGGTGGGGCATTGCTGCTGGTAAGGAAGGCTGGCTGAGACATATCAGCTTCCTGGGAAGAACAGGAGCCTGAGCCTGAGGTGGAGCTCTCCTGAGGCAGGGACACACAGTGATGGTAAGCATACAGGCCCACAAAAATAGACAAGGAGTAAAATAATAGCTTTTTTTGCTTTTTGCATCCGTTTACTCTCTGCCAATGAACTGACTTTTCTCTATGCAGAATCCAAGTAGTTCAGCCAAAAACATTTATTTAAAGCCTGAATGACTGAATGTAAGCCAAATCCCCTCAACATTTTAGCCCAACAAGACTTTATTGGCCCTTATATTCTGCAGGGCGCTTAAGTGAATACTGACCAGCCAGGGACTGGGGTTGTCCTTCAGGATGTTCAGTGATCTCTCCTTTTTCCTCCTCTCACACACTGGCTGGGCCGAGCAGCAGCCTGTCCTCTGCATCAGCTGTGGAGGAAGAAGATCATGTGGGTGACAAAGAGGAAGAAGGAAATGAGTCATGTTGGCAAGAACAACTGCAACACTAGGGGCAAATAAATGTTAAGAAGGAATGAATTGAATCAGATATACCAAACTCAAACAAATAATAGTGTGTTAACCCAACCCGTTATTATTTCCTTTTTTTCCCCCCAAACAAACATAACATAACATAAATCAACCAGGCTGGGCTGACCACCATCAGACTCCACAAAACCACCACACCAAGTACCTCCTTCTTCCACCGACAGAGACTCAGGTCAATAATGATATATCTTATCGTATAATCGAGCTGCCTACAATCCAACTGAAACGTAAACACAGCACTGCAGTTGTTTTTTTACTTGAGCCTGACAGATAAATCAGCTCGCCAACATTGGGCTCATCACAGAAATACTGGCATTGGCATATAAGTTGGCTGATATGCACAAAAAACACAGCACATATTGCAAAAAAGCACTTAAGATAATTTAAAAACAGTATTGCAAGTAGTTGGCCCAGCAGACTCTACTGTTACAATACTTTGTATAGCAGTGAGTGGCAGAGCAGTGTATGACAGAAGTTTACTGCTCACCTCTAAAGTATCAAGTCCATATAAAGTACATTTGATTGCCAAATTTGATTATTTTCTTGCTACAAATGTGTGTTTTTTATGTGAAATAAAACCAATTATTGGCCAATATATCGTTCTCTGAAGTTTCTTACTCACAAATATTGGCCCTAATAGTCCAGGTATCAGTTGGGCTCAAGCTCTTACATAAAAACATATAAACATATCAACACTTTGTCAAAGAGCAGACATTAAGAAGATCAGGGACAGGTAACCATGTGCCATGTAAGGCTCAGAATACAAGTTTTCATTCCAACCAAACAATACACCAGTGATCATCAGCTGGTGGCCTGTGAGCACATCCAGCCCGCAGATTATTAAAGAATTGAGAAAATGTGAGGAGGAAAAAAACGCATCCCCATACTGACATAACACCAAAAACTACTGAGATTGAAATAACTTTATCGGGAATGATTTACTGACCCCAAATATGTGTGTCGATGTATATGTGCATATCTTCATGCAAGCATGGGGACAAACTGATTTTTCACAAGCTCTCATTTATATGACATTTTGGCTTTTGCTTGGCTGACAAACAATTTGAAAGGCTTTTCACCAATGAAAACACTGCCTAATAGAGTTAAAGTTAATTAATATTTCCTGCTAGTCAGGACTGCATTCTGCAATTACATTTCAAGAATTACAGATTGGAGCCATTACTCATCGGTCAAGGAGTCTGTTAGAACTGATATAGACTATTAAAAAAAACATTAAATTTACCAGAAAGTAAAAATATTAAACAATAATAGACTATTTAGGTCTAAATAAATGTATTTTTTGTTATTTGAAAGTCCAGCAGGCGAAGTGTCTGACCCTTGGAAAAATAGGGTTGATGACCCCTGCACCACACCAGCTGACTCACTGATTTGCACAACTTCTCTAACAAACCATCGAACATGCTTGGTTAAAATAACCACCTACGTACTCTAGGCCCTCCACATCCTTGAGACAGATAGTGTTCTTCCATATAATCAGAGTCTCACTCTCGCTGTCTCTCTCTCTCTCTCTCTCTCTCTCTCTCTCACACACACACACACACACACACACACACACACACACACAATGTAACTAAAAAGAGGAAGGACAAATCTTGTGGAAAGTTGGAATTAAACTGCACACTTGTCAAGTCATCCACTTCGAGTCACGGTACACGTCATTGTTTCCTTTTTCCGGTATAATCGTTAAGACATCAGACAATCAGCAAAAATCAGAATTCTAAATATGTGTCGCTGAATAAGGAGGCACTCCTCCAACTGGACAAACAGACAAGCACAGGTCTTTATGTGCTATCATTTTTATTCGTTTAGAACACTTTTATAGCCTGGGAACCAGACAAATCTGTGAACTCATGTTTTATGTACTATGGAAGATTCGTCTGGGCCCCCACTCGTTCAGACAGGCTTCCAGCCAACCTGGCCAAGAGTTAGGCTAATCATAACGTTTATCTAATATGCCGCAGGTTTGATATTATGACAGACAGAGGAGCGCCTTTGAGGCAGGCAAAGTTGTGACGCTTCGTCACGTTTTGTTGCTCTGCCTGGCTGTAGGTTTCTCCAATTGCATCCAAAGGCATTTTGGTCTAAAGCCAATGATTACCCTGGGACTGTTGTAGAGTTCAGAGCATGGGACTGAAACACCAGGGTAACCACTTTACACTAAGGTCAAGGTCCAGATGGTAGTGGAATTTTAGGCCAATGTAAAATGGGTATAACTTTCCCAACACAGATTTGCTACTTGGCCTAGGACTCAAAACAAGCAACCTTCCAGTCTCAAGATCAGTTTTCCTAACCTCTGGGTTACTAGCGCCCTTATCCCTCTTCTTCTTATCATCATCATCATCAACATTAAAAGAGGGCAGACCAAAAGTCTGCCATAAACAATTCAAGCATCATCTGTCCCCTCAACGACAATGACTCCTGACAAACCTTTGACTTCTTGATCTCCAACACGGCTTCCAGGAAGTCGATTTCATCAAAGTTCCTCACCATGGGCTCCAGGTCAATCAGACACTCTAAAATGGCAGAGAATGCACCACACTTTTATATGACACTAAAGAATACAGGAGATGAGACTAACTAAACTTTAACATTTAATCAGCATCACATTTTGTCTTGTCCCACATGCCTGTATCCATTTTGTGAAAGAAAGGAAATGCATGGAGTTTCGGTCAAAGACAGAGGAATGCAGCAGGGTGATGGAATGGTAAATTTTCCTTCATTAATCATTAACGTGAGGGATTTAATCCTTAAACCCTGCTCAGTCAGAGTTGAATTCAGCCCTTAGCAAAGAGGCTGTTCCTATTGTTCAGTGTGAAGTGATATGTCATCCAAAACTGAGACGGGATCAGTACCGAGAAGCAGAGCAAACTCTCTTTCAAGGGAGTTCAATTGTTATTCCTTTGCCAAAATGACTTCCCACAATATGCTTGTGTGTCCTTACTGAGGAAGGAGGGTCGTTCATCGGGGTTTGCAGTCCAGCCACAGGTCATGAGATTAATGAGGGTCTCTCTGCTGGGGATGTCAGCGGGCAGGCTGTCAAGGCTCGTGTCAGGACGCATTCCCCGCAACACGCTGAACATGATCTGCATGGGGTTGGTTGCATCTGGCCACGCATACACACAAATAAAGCCCAGCTATTACTGCTAATCAGATGGTGAAAAACATTCCAAATGCCATAGTAATTGATGAGAGAATGACCAATCCTGGGTATGAATTCAACTTCTTGATTGAACTACAATGTAATAAACAGTAAAAAATAGTTACCTTCAAATGGAATCCGCCTGGACAGCACCTCCCACATGATGATGGCATAGCTAAAGGGGACGTATCAAGGGGAAAAACATTTTGTTTAAATGAGCCTTGCATCATCTTTCTCAACTGGTTTTCCCCTTGACAGAGAAGGAACGTTACAACAAGCACAGCCTTTATTCCAGGCAGGCTGTTTTGAGGAAGAGTGAAGCATGACTCAGCTACTGAAGCAATCTACACTTATTGCCAAGAAGCATGAGAGACTGCCAGTCACAGTCAAGGGGAGATTCAGATTAAACTAAAGAGTTTAGTATATTTCTTCTGGTTTTGCAGAACTAGAGATACCATGGCCTCTCCGACAGATTACTGAGATCAGAGCTTCTGTCTGGCTGGTTGTGATTGATATGATAAACAGATTTAGGTCTTGGCCCGATGCCCAACACGTTGGTATGCTGACAAACCAACCCGAGCTGTCACACGGTTTCACCTTGCCATTTAAGAGACCTCCTCACCCTGCAATGAGGCCTGTGCTCGGCAACATTCTTTTAATTCTGTCGAGAAACCACATACACCAGGTTACGGTCAACAAGAGATTTCTCAAGTACTTCTGCAGAATTTATAAATGGGTGAGGCGGTGGTGCATGTGGAATTTCAAAACTGCATGCAAATGACAGCTGAAGGCAATATTGAGTAGGTTTAAATACAACAAGAATTCAGGAAACTGGATCATATCCAGATTATGACCATATTTAGGATGAGCTATTTAAATGCACTTTCAGATCCCCATCATAAATACCCCTTTATGTGTTTATAAATATATTTTAACAAAGTTTACCATCAGAGAATAATTGACACAGAAGGAAAAGGGATTTCCAAGAGGTACTGTAGATAGTCAATGGGCTTTATCAATGGTTGCAGACCAAAATGCCTCTGGATGCAAATGGATAGGCCAACAACCAATCAGAACAAAGTGTGATGTATCGGTGAGTGGCCACTGCACCTCAGCAACGCACCCCATTCCACATTACATACACAGATATGGCTGGCATGACCTGGGCCATCCAATCTGACAGAACAAATTAGAAATTAGAAGCAGATTAGACAGCTTGGTTCTCAGGCTGTCAAATTACAAGTTTGTGAGGCTTTGTGTCTTACCTGTACATGTCATGTTTCACATCAGCCCGACGGGTGCTGGAAGGCTCATACTCCTCAGGGGGCATGTAGATCACTGTTCCCCCCATCTCAGTGGGTTTGGACCCTGAACCTTTACTGACGGACAGCTGCCGCCATTTTGACAGGCCAAAGTCTGCAATCTGGACAAAACATCAGCATGATGCCACTGAGAAAGGGTGGGCAGGTTTAGAAAATGATGTATTCTCCAAAGGAGCATGAAGTCTATGTTTATTCTACTCTGCATTTTTAAAACTGCCAACAGCTTCTCACATTAGAAACAACACAGAACTGCAAGCACCTTTGCTCTTAAGTGTTTGACAGCAGTTCCCGCTGACACTGGCAGCTTCTGCTGAAAACTGTTGCGAAAACTAGAGCTGGGACTGATCTTTTGACGGCGTGGCACAGAAATTGCTTAGCCATTTGTCCAATCAGTGGACACGATGTGCCTTATTATTAGTACAAATTGATCTTGCATCCTTTCTACAAAAAAGCAGAGCTGTAGGAACACCAATTCGTCACAGAAAATAGTTTTCTAGACTATTTCTTTGAGGAATTAGGTGTTCCCGGTGTTCCTTAAACTATTTCTTGTTTGATTCAAACCAGTTTTCTTGAACTATTATTTAATCATTAAAAAAGGTCTGTAAAAGAATTATTAACTCAACAAAAGAAAAAATTGTTCGAATACTGATTGCATAGCTGAGTCAGACTGAGTTTCAAGCAGTCCATGCTCAAAGATGGCTTTGAGTGATGAAAAACTCATTTGTATGTAAATCCATAACTGCCCCCTTTCTGTGGTTCATATAAGAGTTTAATTAGACCGGTGATAACTTAAGCATCACTATATTAGAGAGATGGTCTTTAGTCATTTGCACCATGTGCACTCACACAGGGAATCAGGCGACTGTAATAGCTGTGGAGTAGACATGCCAACTATCTGAGGCTCTCAAAACCATACACTTTTCTCTCTGTCATATGAGCTACCACTGTGACCATACTGGATTCATTATTCAGTTCATATGGAAACTGTCCCCACTAGACACCCCACACACACCTTGACATGAAATTCACCATCCAACAAGATATTCTGTGTCTTCAGGTCATGATGTAAAAGGGGTGGGGTCATGTTGTGAAGGAAGTTGACCCCCAAGGCAATCTCATACAGAATCCTCAGCCGCAAAGGCCAGGCAAGCAGAGGGTACATGTCTTTCTATGAGAAGGAACAAGAGAGACCAAGCATAAAGATACAAGTCTACATACTGAGATCCTATATGTACTGACAGAAAAATGTGCTCAGGTGAGAACAGAGGGACAGGGACAGAAGACACACACAAAGCATGATGTAAAAGATAATGCAAAACATTGAGACAACCTGGAATTTCCCCAACTACTTCCTCCAAAACTCAGCTTTTCCAACCCAAGTTTTTTTTTTTTTTCTTTTTCCCTTTTTCATCCAATATCATGAACACTTCTGGTTTCACTTTTACTTGCTCTCACACAGGGAGACATTTGGAGAATGCCATGGCATAATAACATGGCATGAACGGGCACAATATAAGGCAACTTGCCAACAACAAAGTGACTCTTTCACTATGATGAATTAGATGATGTAAGCTTGTCATGTGGGAAAAACAAGAAACTGTAAACATTGAACATTTTCTCAATATTCTATTAGAGGTGAAAACCCAACTGAGCTGTACAATCAGACAGAGACAGAGTGACTTTTACTGCAAACCGATGCATCATTGTGTATGGTTAGCCTATACCAGCACCTACAAATATCCTAACCTTTACTGGAACAATGAAAAAAAAAAAAAAATCAACAACTTAAGAGCATGCCCACAATTATAGCCTGTGTAAGATTAAGTTAGAGCTTTGGATTAGAGTTATACAACATGATCCAGACTATAAACTCTGATGTGTCAGGTTAAGCAGCAAATAAGCAATCGTGGGCCACGGCTTTTAGCATCCAGTGTATTGATTTATTGACATGATTTTATGACGGGAGGCTACCTCGTGAAGCAACAGGTCCAGAGAGCCATTGCTCATAAACTCCGTGACGATGCAGAAGAACTCCGGCTCATTGCAGACGCCAAAGATCTGGATGATGTAGTTGAACCTGGCTTTGTGGAGCACTTCTGCCTCCTTGAGCAGGCAGTTCCTCTCCCTGCAACACGGTTGTCTTGAGTCAGTTTTAGTGATCGATATCAAGTAGGGCTGAATGATATAGCCTTATCACATCATTATCTACATATGAACATACAAGATATTAAATTCTCAAAAGGAAACAATATAGACTATATCAAATTTAGGGTTTAGTTGGACTAGGACAGTGATTGGTCTGTTATGATCCAAAAAATACCTGAGTCCTAATTTCGTACCACTAACGTGTAAATGTGAGCTGGTATGACAATAAAGTTCCTTGAAATACACAAAGTAACTGCATTTTACATGTTCATTTGGTATTATTATGCTTTGCTTAATTTTCACTGTTGTTACACTTAAAATTTGCAAGTAAATGTGAATTCACAGTCACTTTCAAGACATCTGGCATAAATATCGAGATATGAAATTTTCTCCTTATGCAGCCCTGATCTGATCCATTTCCCTAACTTGGCAGTGTAGGTTTGGACCATTAGTTTCAGGTCAGTGGACAAATTAAAGTATTATTTTATTAAGTCCTTCTTCTTCCCACTTTTTGAGAAACGCAAGATTCTGTTTGCCTCAATTTAAGAAAATCAAACACTTTGCTTGTATTTCTGACAGGTTACTTAGGACTTTGGGAATCACATGTTAGTCTTAGGGTAAAATTTCAAATTCAAATGTCGTATTTCAGCCCAGTATTGGCACCTTTAGTTGACGGATCCCTGGTGGTCACCCCCCTCTTTACACCTGGACATGGGGCGTCACTGCCCACCTTACATTCACAAGGCTGCACATGGCTTACAAGAAAAACAAACTAACAAACACACAAACAAACAGCATGAAGTGTTGAGGTACCTTTCCCCGACGGGAGAGTCGAGCTTCAGGCACTTGATGGCCACGGTGGTCCTCCAGTCTGAGTGCTGAGCCTTGAACACGGTGCCAAAGCCGCCTCTGCTCAGGTAGTACAGGTCGGTCAGCTTCTGGTAGGGGATCACCGGCAGGGTGCTGATCAGACTGCCGATGTTCACGCAGCCTGTCGCCGTGTACGGCTCCATAACAGCGGTGAGCTCTCACAGACACTCTCGGCGGAATTTAACATCCACTAACCCAGCCACAGAAAGCAGAAGTGTCCGTTCTGGCAGCAGCTGAAGAGGAACTGTCCCATTCATGTGTGGTAGTCCATTAAGACGGCGCAGACTGCTAGCAAGCTAAGCTAACCTTCATTTGGAAAGCGGCGGAGGAGAACGGCTGACCAGAAAAAGAGCCACCTAACCCGGTTCCTCCGCCTGCTGGCTCTCACGTCGTACTAGTGACGCAGCGACCACAACTACACAAACACGGTTTCACTCAGACGCCCATTCATCATCTCTTGTTTTCCTGGCACCGGGCGGCTGACACAGGACCGAGCGGGGACAACAGGCAGCGGCGCGGCTCTGTTGTCATTTATGGCAGGTGGGTTTGTTGTGGCGGATGACGTAGGACTTCCGGGTTTATGAGGGGCACGTCTCACCGAAGGGACTAACTTTCTAAAACCTTCGCCTCAGCATGGACACTTCTTCTTTTCAGGGATGAATACGCATTCAGATCATGAGATGCAAACAGTACGAACGAAGAAACTTTGCGGTGCGCTTGCAAGTTGACACCTGGTGGCCATTCAGACAATTTATAGTTGATTTTACAGTGTACAAATCCATTTCGAGGGGCGTTTTTTTTGTTTGTTTGTTTGCACGAGCCTTACCCTGCGTTCCAAATCGCATACTTATACTTTTTACTTTTAGTATGTACTGCAGCTGCCCTTACAAAGTATGTAGTTTAGTATGAATTGGGACATACTAATTCTTTTTTTCCCTACTTAATAGTATGGTAGTATGGGTATTGGAACGCAGGGAAACACTTTTTGACAGACACACCCCATTGCATGTGAAAGCCCCCTCTCATCCCCAAGTAATATCAGCTTGACACGCAATGCCCGGATTTCCCAAAACATGTGGGAATCCCCCCAGTAGGAGATCAGGCTATTCTAATAAAAAAAAAAAGACCTATAACTTTAAAACTTGATTTAAAGTTATAGGTCGAAGTTCGGGAAACTACGTCTTGTGAGCTCATCTTTTTTTTTTTTTTTTTTTTTTTTTTTTAAATCAGGCGGTGTTATGACTTTAACAATTTAATCTTGCGGCAGTGTCCTCACAGCTGCCTGTGGTGTCCGTGGCTTGTTTGTTTATTTTACCGTAGCAGCCTTTTAAAGTCGCTGTGGCCCTCAAGAAAACAGCTAAAACATATCAGAATTTAGAGGAATCATGGAAAATATCATAGTTCAAGTTCATCTTTATTTGGAGCCTCGTATCACTATTTACAGCCTCAAAGCTCTTTATATACCCGCATAATTATAGTAGAAGAGTCCAATAAATTCTTTTAGGAATATTGTGGAAATTACTATAAGAATATAACAGTGATACTATAGGAGATTAAAAAATAGAATAGGTCACTATAAACTCACCTATATACTGGTATCATATAGCATATTTACAACAATCCTAAGCACCATTTGTACATTTCTCATGTCTTCATATAGTTAAAAATCATATATACATATATTGTATGAAGCAAAACCTCATTCAAATGTGTACTTGATTTGGGTCGATGAGAGAGTGAATTATGTAAATTGCAGTATACCTCAGGATTAATACATATTGGTGCGTAAAGTTTTTAACTTCTCCTTTGAGTAAATAAACCCGGCTCATTGTGTGTTTATGACTTTGTTTGTAAAACAGGAAGACTGCTTCCTGGGAGGAGGAGGACACATGATGGGACACACCGTGGAACACATGACCGTGTTTACGACGCGCGGATCCCTGAAACCCGAGGCTCCTATGAGGAAAAGGGTGTCAACAAATCTGGTAGTGCCGCGTAAAGGCTCCTGACGTGGGCGAGATTTTCCGACAACGCGCCATGGATTTACCCATAATACCAGCGATATCGATGAAACAGTAGCGCACAAGACTACAGGGACGTCTCCTCATCGTTGACGCGAATAGAAACTGAAAGAAACTTGCATCAAAGCAGCTGTTTCCTTCCCCAAGCTTTGACTTGGGATACTGTTTCCACCCAGCTGGTGTTAAGTAAGTATGTTTGCCTCTATGTTACTAGTCTGTGCCACTGTGCTCACTGACAAACTTTGCCTCCTCTCCTTAATTTAATTCACAGTATCAGAGCCTCTGCAGGACAACACCAATGGCTGCCTCCTTTGTCCCAGTCCCCATCCCAGTGGAGGGGTGCAGGTCGTGGCACAAGAGGACCCCTCCCAAAAGCTGTGGGCCCCCCTCTCCTCGGGGTGTTGCATGGATGAGGGGCGTAGGGTCCCGGGGAGTCCCAGAGGGGTGCCCGAGTGGACATGGAGGAGCAGCAGTGGAGGCTTTGTCATCATCATCATCATCAGTCCTGGAGGAAGGGAGTGTGTCGGACAGCTGGATGGAGAGACCGAACACCCCTACGCTGCTGGGCCATGAGATCATGGAGGAGAGATCAAAGTTCACGGTAAGGTTTTAAAGAACTTTCCTGCAGGAAGTTGAAAGGTAGCTTTTATGGTAATCTAATCATTTGAAGAGAAAACACAGAGCTTGAACTGATTGCTTGAATAAATTAAACATTTTACACTTTTTTACAACATTTAGATGCAGACTTGCGTGCTATGTTTTGTTTTGGCCCAGTTCTTTACATCTGTTTTAATCAAGCAGACTCTTTAGCATGGTGATATGTGTTTTTTTAGGTGGATATGTGTTATTTTCAGAGACAGACGCATGGACTGTCCGATAATGTGTGTCATACTGACATCATATGGTTTCCTTTTATAAATGCTGATGTTGTGTGTGTGTGTGTGTGTGTCGACTCCATACTGTTGTGGAATGGACACAACACAGTCTCACAGTCACAAGCAGGTGACTGTGAGAACAATCGCTCTGTATGCAACAGCTGTTATCCATTAGATTATTCATTCTCCTCGTAGGACAATGCCTGCAGACCACAGTGTGTGTGTGTAGGTGTGATAAATGTGTGCACCAACATATTTTACTGAGGACGTAGCTCAGTACAAATGTACTTTCAACTACATGTTAATTTGAGAAAAGACAAAGTCCTTGTATGGCTTTTATTACACCGGCCACTGCCAGTTCACAGGTTCAAACAGATAAGTTTCTGTGTTTGTGGCTGTGTTGAAGGTTTATAAGATCCTGGTGACAGGAAGTCAAGGAAACAGCTGGGTGATCTTCAGAAGGTACGCTGACTTCTGCAGGCTCAACGACAAGGTGAGGGCACATCATGAGGCTCTGTCCTTACTCATCTGCAACAGACACGCACCCACAATTCAGCAATATCACCTTCATCAGAGTGTGAAAAGACTAAAACATTAATTTCCCTTAGTAGCCTACGGATAGAAAAATTATAATAGTGCTGTCATTAATACTAGTAAAAAGAGGCATAAATTACTGTACAATTACTAGACGGTGTTTCCCTTTTATTTCTCTGCCATTGTAATGACTTTTTCATCATACTTTATTATCTTGGAGGGGGAGATTCTGCTTTTGCTCGCCCCTTTCTACAAGAAGATCAGAGCATAGGATCAGTGACAGCACAGCACTCCTGAAGCTGTAGGGATGCCTTGTGCTGTTCAAAAGTACTTGAGCAGGGCTACACCAGTCCGCTGCCCCTAAGAGAATCATATTTACTATGTTATATTTACTATATGTATATTTTCAGGTATATGACTGTAATTACATTAGCATGCTTGCTGTCTTCCTCCCTCTCGTTTACACTCCATGCACACACTTTGACTGTTCTTTGACTCCTTGAACCTTTAAAAGAAGGAGGTATTTTTTGTCATAGAATAATATATAACAGTATAGTTATCATGTAGTTATTGTATTTCTCAGATTTTCATGGCTTGTCTTGATTTTGCAGCTGAAAGAGCTGTTTCCCAGGTTTCGTCTCGCCCTGCCTCCTAAGCGCTGGTTCAAAGACAACTACGACATGGAGTTTCTAGAGGAGCGGCAGATTGGACTGCAGACCTTTCTGCAGAACCTGATAGCGCACAAAGACATCATCAACAGGTACAGCAGGGCGTTGGTGTGCTGGTCTGCGTGTACAGAAGTTCAGCCAGGGCTCTGCATGTAAAGATCCCCTCATTTCCCCAAATGCAATGTTGTATGATGGACTGTTTGAGCATTTCCAACACTTGGATGGGCATGAACATCTCCCAGTTTTGCATCATCAGTAGCGATGAATTACAGTTGTCTAATATTGTGGATATTGTTAAATAATCTTTATAAAAATGCTACTTACTTTATTTGTATAGTACTTTCCAAAATAGTTACAAAGTGCTTCACATAGCATTTGCAATGAAAATAAAAACAAAGCAAAAGCAAACAAGCAAACAAACAAACCCTTCAAAAAACCAAGCACAAGTATAAGTTAAAAGTAAAATTCCAGATGGAGAAAAATGATGTGGAAAATACTTTGAGAACTAGTGGCTCTGCCCAGTTTGCAGCTCTGCTGCAGCTGTGTTTGAATTTGCTCTTAAATCTCTCTCAGGGCGCCACGGTGGCTCACCAGTTAAGAGCGTGTACCATGTACCAGGGCTTAGTCCTGATCGCAGCGGTGCAAATCCGACCTCAGGTCCTTAGCTCTCCCCTGCCTTTCCTGTCTATCTCCGCTGTGACTATCAAATAAAGCAGAAATGCCAAAAAAAAATCTCTCTCTCCCTCCATAGTGAAGTGGTCAGACAGTTCCTGTGTCTGGACAACCCACCAAGTCCTTTTGACAGTCTCGTGGAGAGCAGGGTGAGTTCTTTTTCCATCGTGCTCTAGATGTATTGCAATATGCTCCAAGGATGTCAATTTAAAGAAATTTCCAGTAGCTGGCAGTCATCAGAAATAAAACTACTAATAATCTAGTAAGGTTTTGATATAGGAAATACAAAGCATGTTTTTCCACAATCAAAACATCACTTTAATATTTTAAATTTTGCCTATTTATACAACAAAACCAAAACAGGATTATGAAAACTAACCTGAGTGAGACTTGCACAGCCAAACTGTCAATAACAATTAATTGATCATTAATAAGTTACTTACAACCCTAAACCAGTCACATGCCAAACTGCTACAACTCTGTGCTCACACTGTGTGTGTAACCTGCATTATTGTTCCAGTGGACAAGAGCAGAGCACAACTGATGTTTTGGCTTGATGATATCAGCTGATAATATCAGTGTCATTGTATATGTTGGCCATTATAAAAAAAAAAAAAATGCAACACATATTGCGGTCAAAAGCACCTGAGGTAATTTAAAAACAATGCATCATTAGTTAGCTTGTCTAGTAGACTTCATTGTTTATAATAGTGTGTACTGCAGCGATTTGGAGAGCAGTATATCACAGCTGAGCTGATGGCAGCGAGAGTGTGTTAATATAATCAGAATTTTATTGCTCCCAAATATGGGTATTGGCCTCAAAAATACAGTATCAGTTCAGTTCTAGACAAGAAGTCAAGCATCCCTAATGGTGTAAACTGGAAACTAATCAGTTTCTTTACTTATGAAAGCAGATCCTTGGAACCAGGAGCAAAATGTCTGACTCGTACCTCTGACAAATCTCAATGCAGACTCTTGTTTTTGTTTGAGAATAAGGGTGGCGTTGTTTGCCTGCTGCTGCGTTGTGTGCAGGCTTTCTGTGAGACTCTGGAGGAGACGAACCACCGCCTGCAGAAGGAGCTGCTGGACAAGCAGAGAGAGATCGACAGGTTGACCAAGACGCTGGAGGAGAGGGAGGACCACATCGCACTCCTGGTGAAACAAGCCAAGTAAATATGTGATTACACCGCTGGTAAAATCAGATGTGTGTATGTGTGTGTGTCTGCCAGAAAACCTGAAGAATCACAATATACCTATGCCGTTTATCTCCATGGGAAATATGAGTACAGACACTGTTTTCATACTGTAATGTCCAGGTCTGCAGTTATGTGTATGTTAACTGATTATTCATTCCTACACAGAGACATGTCACATTGTCCTCAGCTGCCTGAGAGTCCTTCGGCTTTGGAGGATGGACACAGAGTCACAGACACCAGCACTCACACAGAGGGAGACACAGATGTGACCGGACATGGACAGATACCTACAGATGAAAATGAAGAGGATGCAGGCAGGCAATACTCCATTAGTGTGACTGAACAAGAATTAAACCCTGCAACAAGGTACAACAGCCCTGTTGTCTTCCTGCTCTGCCTCTGTATTGCTAAAGACATGATACTCACTGTTGCAAGATATGGTAAATCAGTGTCTGTTAGCTGTAATTTTGCCTTTTTAAAGGAATACTTAACCCTCAATTTCCCTTGACTGTCCATCTCCCCCCCCCAAATTAAAGTACGCAGGCTGAGAATGGGCTGAGTCTACTTTGACCTGTGCACAGTCTCATTGGCCTGGAGTGCTGATGGTTTGTTCCTGTAGCGTAGCCAATCAGCTCAGTTCTAACAGAAACGACTGGGATTGAGGCATGCAGTTATATATTCATCAGACATTCAAGACAGTCCAAGGTGATAAAAAAGTATTATTTTCTGGGGTGTATTATTTCCCTCAGTTAGTGGACAGTTGAAAAGTTTCTGCTGGACACTGCTGATGATGTTATCTTTGATTTTTATTAATTAATTTCTTCTTCTTCTTCTTCTTCTTCTTTTTTTTTTCAGTTCCAGTTGTGAGGCTGCTGCACCAGTAAAAAGTCACGGAGCTTACTGGACCACCCTGGTTATCAGTGATTCACCAGCCCCATCTTAAAAAAAAAAAAAAGTAGAGGAAGAAAGCAACAGAAAATCCAGGACCTCAGAACTGCAGAATTACCAAGAATGATGGACAAAGACGTTCGGTCTAATTTAAAACCTGGCAGATTTCTGCTTAATTTTTTTATGTGAGCTAGGATTTGAATTTGTTTCTATTCCATTTGACAAGGGCGATATGTGCAAGTATGTGTGCGTATGTGTGTGTATGTGTGTGTGTGTGTGTGTGTGTGTGTGGCTGTGCATGCACCCCAGTGTCTCAGGATACTACAGGTAACTCATTTTAGTGTAGCTTGATTTTAGTGTGTAAGCCATACACACACAAGTGCCTTTGTAATGTCTGTCTTTAAAGAAGGAAGAAACTGTTCTGACTTAGAAATTTAAATAATGAATTCAGAAATCATTATTATTATTAATGTCATTAAATTCTATTTAAGTCTTTGCGTGATGTCCAAAATGAATTCTGCTTGTCCGTATCAACACGGCCGTGACTGTGAACAAAGATTGTGGTGTGCTGAAACTGAACGCAGATGTAACCAGAAGATGGCGCTGTAATAACAAAGGTAAAAGCAAATGTAAACAGACTGAGCCCAAATGAGAGGAAAATTGGGAACTTGATGTTCTCTTCTCAGCACATCCAAGGGCATTTATCTAAACCTTGAACATAGCATTCTCAGATAATAGGCAGGAACACTTTGCTTCTTGCAGTCCTGCCGTCACGAGACAGTTGCTGTGGGAAATTATTTTTCTCTCCAGCAGCAAATGGCAGCTTCACAAGTGATACATGAAGTGGGTTTCTTAGATAGAAAGATGGACCTTATTTATGGGCTATCAGACACTAAAGTACAAGGGATAACATATAAATGCTTATTTCCAGCATGGTCCCAAGATGGTGAAAGACAGAAAAGAAGACATTCATCATTAAAACATAAACAATACAATCCCAAAGTCAAAAAAGAAAGACACACACACACACACAAACACACACACACCACAATTTAAGAAATGAAAACAGCTCCCACACCAAAAGAGAGTGCTAAAGTAACAATGTCATTGTAGATTACATTATAAATCAGTTACCTTGTCCCATAAAAAAGACCTCACCTGACTTCTCTCTCATGTTTAATGACTGCATGTGCAGCAGAGGGCGGCTCCACAACATGCCACCAGTGTGAGAAAAAGGAACAGAGCATCACATAGCGTTCATTCCCACATATTGCTCATTTCAGATGATTTAAGACCCTATGGAAAGCTGACATATGATTAATAGTGGAGCAAACTATGCAAATGCCAAGTTATGACAGTGTTTGAAACATAAATTAGCTTTTCCACTTAGTTTTACTTGAGCAAGATGATGTGGAAAAAATGAACAGTTTTGGGGTTCAGAAAGCTAAACTCTCGTCAAAAAGTTGTAATTTCCTATTGAGCGCTAGGATTCATTTTGTATTTCAGAAGAACTGCAGCACAAATTTGTCTTCACAAACACTGTCAGTGTCATGAGTCGTGGAGATTTGGCCAGAACATTGAGCAAATTTATGCACATCCATGTCAGAGAAGAGGAAGTCAAAATTAATGATAATTCCAATTGAGTTGAATGTTCAGTGTCACGTTTTGGTCCAAATAAGATTTGATTAAAAGGGCCACACACAGCTGTCCTTCACTCATGAACTGCAACATCTGACTGAACAGCGAATCTCATTATAAAATCTGTAAGCCTCACACTATAAAATCTGTAAGCCTCACACTATAAAATCTGTAAACCTCTCTTTGTGAAAGGAAAACAAGATAATCCAATAAAACATTTGGGCATATGTTGACGAGGCTCATCGGGATGGAATTAGATGAACAGATGAATTCTCAAACTTAATTTGTTAGCAATTTGAAAACACAATTGCTCAAGAGAGTGGTGACAATAAATTCCAGAGGATGGCACTTAACAGAAACCAAAGTGGCTCTCAATGGAGGTACAAATACTAAAAACAAAAACATACAATACAGTTTTCAAGAACACAGTGTCTGCAGCCCAATAAGAGACAGGATAAGAGCTGTAATAGAGGTGGAAAAATACTAGAACATCGTATTCTGGAAGAATTGTCACTCTGGTGATATTAGGGTTAAAAGTATAAGTGTAAAAAAAAAAAAAAAAAAAAAAAGTAAAAGGTAGCTAATTTAGAATGTGCTCAAAAGTTATGGAGTTACTTTTTCAAAAGAGGATGCTGCAAACTTGATTCTTATAATGGTCAAATTTGGAAACTGCAGAATCAAGTCCACAAAATAACTTGTATTCTCCTCTTCTTTGCTGACTGTCACCAAAACAAATGTCTTCTGTGATTTAAAAGGCAGTGGACATTGCAACCAGAAATGTCATTAAGTCAAAGTAAAATTACTGAATTCTGTAAACACAAGTACACAAAAACAGTGACACGAGTCATTAGTCACTGTAGTTCATTCCATTTCCAGTTCATTTTTGCTATAAATTTGCATGTAACCCTTTTTCTTAAACAACAAACATGCGACTGGTATAAATCCTGTACTCACTCAACTTACTGTCTGTCTGTCTGCCTGTCTGCCTGTCTGTCTGTCTGTCTGCCTGCCTGCCTGCCTGCCTGCCTGCCTGCCTGTCTGTCTATCTGTCTGTCTGTCTCTCTGTCTCCCTCTCTGCCTGCCTGCCTGCCTGTCTCTGTCTATCTGTCTGTCTCTATTTCTCACTGTCTCTCTGTCTGTCTACCTGTCTGTCTGTTTGCCTGCCTGTCTCTCTGTCTGCCTGCCTGTCTGTCTGTTTGCCTGCCTGCCTGCCTGTCTGTCTGTCTGTCTATCTGTCTGTCTGCCTGCCTGTCTATCTGTTTATCTGTCTCTCTGTCTCCCTCTCTGCCTGCCTGCCTGTCTGTCTGTTTGCCTGCCTGCCTGCCTGTCTCTGTCTATCTGTCTGTCTCTATTTCTCGCTGTCTCTCTGTCTGTCTGTCTGTCTGTTTGCCTGTCTGCCTGCCTGCCTGTCTGTCTGTCTGTCTGCCTGTCTGTCTACACATTCTTGAACACAGTAACTTACACCACATTACTATGTTTGCTCACCTCATCATGTAACTTTGCATATTAATGTGGAATATTCCTCAATGCGTCAAGACAGAATTCATATTAATAACTACTATGTGTTATGTGAAGAGATGTTTATCTAAATAATTGCTAATAAATGCATTAATTAGCTTAATTAATGACTGCATCAATAGAAGTGGTTTTGTTTAATACAGTGTGGAGATCATGGCAGGATTTTAAACAGGGCAACCACGGGTGTGTTGTTTAAATAAGAGCAGGCAGCTCATCTATTTTTAATACTTTTGTTTATTTTAACTGGTTACTGTAACAGTTGGAAACTTTGAAAGACGGATGGCGCGACCCAGTGGGACATTTACTCTTCCTCCCGAGAACCTCCAAAATGTTATATGAAGAAAAAGCCTGAGACCTTAGAGGGTGAATTATTGAAATCAAAATGTTTAAGCTTTTACAATGAAACATTGGCTCTTTCTACTGTATCAGTGAAAGATCACTTATTTATTGACTCCTTTTATTTACTAGTGGGAGAGCCCTGTGTTCATGCATCCAGCTGGAGCTGTTAAGGATCGTTTTTTGTCTTGGCCTGACTGAGTCTCCGTCCTCTATGAAACAGAAGTATGATAATCCTGCCTGCCCCTGTCTGTGCCCCACTGTCACAAAGCTCCTTAATGAAATCAGCCTGGTTGCACATGAATCCTCAGTGCGACACTTCAGACACTTCAGTTCACCTTGGAACACGAGAAGACCGAGCAAAAACCAAACTGCAGTGAAAAATGCAATAAATCTTTCCACAGTTGACCTGTAAATCCAGACCTGGATGGTTGTGATACATTGAACTTCCTCAGCTGACATGAGGAAGTGTCGGTGATGTGCCAGCAGCTCAGGCATTTGCCTCCAGCAGTGATGAGTGGGCAGGATCCAAAAATCTCTCCCCACATCGAAGGGTCAAGTTTGTTCAGCTTTACTTTATTAGAGGGAGAGTTGACAGACGGGGTGGAGATGCACTTTCTATTTATTAATGCGGCCACACATAGCTGCTCTCCTTTGAATATTTTATGTACATTGTACATGTATTGCTTTGAACTGCTGAGAGCTGTAGCCAAGCAATTCTGATTTGTTTTCTCAGATTTGATCTTTTTACCGTGACGGTTCACATTCCTCTTTTCATGTGACCTGTATCAGACCTCAGTGTGGACAGATCTGTGCTATGACCACACCAAGCGCACTGAACAACCAAAAAAGTCATTTTCACAACAGTCCATCATCACACTTAGGGGTTCAAACATTCATTTTGTGAATAGTTTACTGTAGTAACAGTGGTGTGTTGGCAGTCTATGTGCTGCTCAGGCTCAGGGAAAGAAGGCAGAAAAGGGCTTTAATTGAACCATTCTCCCATATAAGCCTCTGACACTATGCAGCAGCACTTTGTATAATATGCACTAGCACTTTTTAAGGGCATTGTGCAATATAGATGGACAATATATGTATTCTGTCTGTGCAGCAGCACTTTTTTGCACTTGCACTTTGTAATAATCGCTTTCTCTTTTTTGCACACTGGCTCTGATGGTATGTGCATGTTGTGTATGTCTTGTTTGATTCTGTGTACCCGTTTTGTGTATGACTTGTTTATCTTTTTTTCTTCTATATTGTGGTTTTTTTTTTTATTATTATTTTATTTTATTTAATTTTTTTATTTATTTATTTACTGTGAACATCAACCTGCCAAGGGACTACGGATGGAAATTAGCCTACGGCTACAATCTGACATATTTACATTCAATGTACATTAATATGTACTGTCCTTTTAATTAAATAAATAAATAAATAAAATATATCTGTTAGATTTGTTACCTCCTGTCTTCCTGTCATTGATGCTGTGATCCTTTTTTTGTCCACCACTGCTGACAGTCAGTGAATAGTGACAGTGATGTTAGCATGCTCTGTAAAAAAAAAAAAAAAAAAAAAAAAAACACTGATCAATTCTGATCTGACATCAGCAGGAGTTAGATACATGTCTGACTTAGGATCAGAGTTGAAAATGTCACATTGAATGTTTTTTTTTTTTTACTCATAAACATAAAAAATAACATAGCTATCACAAATGAGGAAAAAACAGATTTAGGCAACTTTTTACTTGTTGTCTTAACACAGCCATATTCAGTCGCACTGTGAGGGATTAATAAAGTTGTCTTGAATCATGAAACATTCTTGGCAAGAACCAGAAGGATTTTTTTTTTTTTTTTTTTTTTTTGCGGTTCATAAGTCATTATGGTTGACATTTATGAAGTGCTGACTGTTGGATGTAGATATTCATCTTCACATGTTTGTGAGAGCAAAGCCAGGGGACGGCAGAAAAAGGGGGCACAGAGCAGGCAGAAAGCAAAACATCCTTTAGAACCACTTATGATGTTCAAATGTATCCAGCCAGTCAGATCATATGAAAACCCTGAGCCAAGATCATCACTTCTTCCAAGGATGTCAGACAAACACTTCAGACAAACACTGCAGAGGGTGTATGGACAGACACTTTCACTGGAATAACTTATTTGGAAGGCTTTATGTAAATTTCAAACATGTGTGATATGTTAATATTTTTGGTGCTGAAAATTTAGACACTGAAAATCCTATTAAATGGAAATTTTAAGCATGCAGTAGTATTTTTACAGTTTGATCGGGGAAAAAAGATATTTAAAGAACAGTTTTCAGTCACATGTAGCACTGTATGCCGCAGAGGGTGTGTTTGTTTCTATTTTCTGCTGGCTTTGTTTTACCTGAGTCATTGTTGGCTTGTTAATTTTTTTCTAAAGTCTTTGGAGACATGTTTGTTATGGATGTTTGCTATTTAAACAAATGAACCTGAACTTGAACTTCCATCCCTCTCCTCATATAAGCTCTCTGATTGCAACCATAAAGTTGAAACTTGGATTTGTCTGTGAACGAGGCCTTCTTCCAGGATTCAGTCTTGTTTGGCTCACGCTGAACGTTTAGACCTGTTTTGTAGTCAAATAAGTGGTTTGGAAATGCCGCTGCTCGAAGCCGCAGTTTGCAGATTGTCTTTTGATTGTAACCTACTTGGACGAGGCTGTTCTTTGTTCAGCTGACTTTGTATCTTGGATGCAAATGCTGCTACACAATGGTCTTAGCGTGTGGATCAGACTACATATTTTTGTCCAAATCTGACATGAGATGGGAGCATAGTAACTGAGCCCGACCCAAACCCAACCCGAGCCTGACATTTTGCTTGTCCTCCATCAATAGGTTGCATTAACTGCCTGAAATAACTGACCAGAACCTGACCTGATGCCGAGCGTAATCTCCAAATTCTTGAGTTATACTATCAGTGAAATTTGTCCCAGTGCTCCTTTGTGCCTGCAAAACTTACTTTGTGTCTGTCTGTGCCCAGGATCCCACTGGCCCCCTGTGGCCCTGCCTGCCTCGCTGCATCACCCTCCTCCTGGACCGCCTGCCCTGCTGCTCAGACTACAACCAACATCACACACCAGGAGTCCAACCCCTGCTTCAGCCTTACAAACCACACTCTTCTATAAACCCTCCATCTTAACCAGCTTCTGTGTCTGTGCATTTGTGTCCAGCCAAAACCAGTCCTTAATGTGTAGAAACTGTACCTTTAGCTGAAAATGTGGTGCTGCGATCTCATTAAGTTTGAGAAACAACTGGAAAGTTGCACCTGCAGTCACAAAACTAAACATATTAATTTACTTAATAAATTGTATTAGTTTTAAAAATATAATCTTTTTTATCCAGACGTAGGCAAGATGTTTAATACCATTTTTGCCTCTCTATGTCCAGTGGTTTGGTTCCAGTGGGTAACATTTCTTGTTAGCTTAGAATAAAGACTTGAAGTCGGTGTGAGTCATTAGCCTGGCACCCAATGAATGATTTCTGAATTTCACTGGTTCTCCTTTACACCAAACCAATGTGAGGAATTCAATGTTAACCTAATCAGACACAAATAGTATGGGCTTGCCTTGTAATTTACAGCAGAGGCCTCAGTCATATGTGGACAGCAACTTCATCATATGATTTGAATTTCCTAATTTATAGAGGTGCATAAAAAAAGTGTCTGAGAGAAACACCTAATCAGGCCAAGCGTGAATTGGCCTGGAAACATCTTGATCTGTGCGCGCTCACGCACACAGGCTCGCCCCCTCCCAACATAATAACAAGCTCACATTATAAAGTGGATCGGTCGGAGCAGTACCTGTTTATTGCTTTTCAAGGGGCCCGTGGAGGCAGACAGATAAGTAACAGAACAGAAGAAAAACCACACGTAAGGCTCAAGGGTTTTTTTGCCACAGCTTTTGGCTGCATGAGTTTGATTTTGTACCACTGATTTTTTTTTTTTTTTTTTTTTAATCTCCCGTCCACAGATGATGTGGAAGATACCGGGTAAACACTTGCTCTGCATCTGCCTGCTGGTCATCCCGCTGTCCTGGGCAGAGGACGCGAGGGAAGAGAAGAATGACAATGATTCAGGTGAGGCTCCGGCCATTTCATGAAAACCACGAGCGGATATTTTGACCCAGCTCCGAGCCGTGCGTGGTAGCGATTAAGTTCTTGGCCACAGATTCACGCATTTATCCAGGCACTCAGCGATGCTTGTCGTGCGTCACCGCAGATGCTGCACAGCATGAACGAGCACTGATCGTGGATCAATTACCTAATCGATCTGTGATCCGTGGGGTGATGCAAGACCCAAACAATACGTGACACCAATCAAAGGTTACTGAAACTAGCTTTATTTCCAATCACAGCAATCAACAGGTAGGTGATGACTTAGTTTGGCAAAATGATTAAAATATATATAAATACAAATACGTACTTTATTCCATTCTATTGACAATACCGAAAAAACACAATAGGATGTAAGGGCAGTCGTGATGAGTTATTCTGTATACGTTTTATTTTCCTAATCCATGAGGATGTTATTTTCCTTGATATTCCTATCCTACTCAAACTTAAGATACTATGCGTATTTTTCTTCAAGGGAAACAATTAATTAATAATCGGAGATGCAAATTATAAGGGCCGGAACTGATTTAGTTATCATTAGTCGCTGGTAAATTAATATTCGATTCGATTTCTGCCAAATTGAATGTTTCTCCAAATAAATATAAATAAATAAATATCCAATGACTGGCATCCAGAGTTTTCATCGTGTTAAAGCAGAAGATGGCAAATGATCTGGTTAACATGGAGGGGCTCAACACGGTGTTTCTGGTCAGTGAAGCGCCTAGCAACAGGTGAGGTGATGTCACTCCGCTGCACTGATGCTTTGTGTTGCCCAGAACGTGCCTTTAGAGCACGTGTTATTTGCATAGGCTACAGGGCAAGGTCACCACATTACACTGCTGCATTACTGTGTCTGCCTACCTTGTAAGACAAAAGGTCAAATGTCAGCTTGAAGTGTCCCTGCCTTAAATTCTGTGTAGGGACTACACGTGCTCTAAAGACTGGGGAACATCCAACTGTAACAGTAAAATGGGTTTTATGACTTTTTGAATGGACATCTTAACTGGGCCAGACTTGAGTTTATTCAAGATTATGATCACATTTAAACCACACTGAGGCTCAAGTGTGAGACTTGGCCAGAGGGAAATTGCAATATGATAAATAAGCAATCGCAGTGAGCAAACGGACACCACAAAGCCCTAAAGAAAGCAGATGATTAAATGGCAGGACAGTGCTGCGTGTTGCGGCTAAGCAGACACAGGATCACTTTGTTTTTTGTTTTTTTATAGAGAAGATTATTGCACTTGTCAAGTCTGGAGGTGACAAAGACGTGGATGAAGGATCAGCATCAGCAAGAGGAAGTGAGGGTTGAGAGTGAGCAACATGGGAGAGGGCAGCATTTATTGCTGATAGCATATAAACATCTGGACAAAGATTACCCCTGGTTTTGAACAGGAGAGGAAGAGTGTCATGCTGAATTCATTGCTGTTTGCCTCTGTGAAACTGGACTGCAGCCAGGTAGTAATATTGTCATTCTGCTTTACAAGAATGGGGAAGGTGGATGTTCCTTTGAGGGCTGATTTGGAGCGGTGTGGTGCTCAGCAAATGGTTCATATCATCTCACTGGCAGATTAAAGGAGAGGTTGTCATCAAGTCATATCTCAGAGGAGCAACTAATACTTTAACAATACCATTGAGTCAGATTTTTTATTGTTTTTTACTCCTAAAACCTGGCCAGCATAGAAAAACTTTAGTATAGAATCAGAATAATTTAGATTTTTTGGTGGAACCCAAGTTTGATCCAGTTTTTTTTTATAGGAGGGGAATGTGCAGCAGTAAAACTGCCAACACCCTTGGAAACTGATCCAGTTGGATTATTTACCAGCACTCTTCAAATATTCATGTATTATTAATATTCAACCTAAACCATGCACACAGTATACTGCTAAAACATGTCATGCTGTGCCACAGGCATTACTCTGTAATGCAATGGAAAAACAGGCTAGATAACTTCTACGTTCCGGTCTCAGTTCTCTGGTCTTTTTGGCACCGCTGTCAGAAATACTAGATGATGATACTTTGCAACCACAAGCCAGAGCAAACTGGAGTTGTCTTCAGTGCCAAGAAGAGATCCCTGTGGCCACATCTACAAATCTAGAGAGATGATGGACCCATGTTGGATGAAGATACTCTGGCAAAACAACAAACCATTCAGATTGACTAGAAATACTACTACTACCACGACTACTATTACTACTATTAATGATAATAAAAACAAACCTGTTTACCAACAAAAGCCAAGAAAAAACACGTTTAGTTCACAATGCATACTCCTGTAAGGCTGTCCGCAAGAAGAGCAGTTTTTTCATGTGGGTTAGTTGTCTAAAAAGTGCTTCATTTTCCAAATTTTAGACATCCGCGTGGTGGTTCAAATAGTTTCAAATGATTTTGTGAAACAGTAATACAGAACATATGCACTGTACTATAAAAAAAAAAAACAATTTTGCACTTTGTTAAAGTGACTGTTAATCTGTTTTTGACACGCAAATCGGGGGTTGTGCTCCTATTTCACTCATATTTAATTTCAGACTGAGAAATCATATAATAAACAGTTTTTGACATTTCCTGTTTTCAACCCAGCGTGGAGTCAAGCGAAGCACAAGCGACTGTTTGCCAGGCGAAGGATCCCGGCACCCCAGGGAAGTCAAATTCCTGTAAGTGCCTCTGATTGTCTTCCTGCATTAAATAACAGAAGCAGCTCCTGCACTGAACAGCTTCATGGAGGCTTGCTGAGCATGTGATGTTTTCTGAAGCAGACGGGCCCAGTAATCCATCACTGCATTCATGATCCGTACCCACCAGCCTGCTCCTCTTTCTCTTTTTCTACTGTTCCCTCCCCTCCCTTCCCCTCCCCTCTCCCCTTAAGTGGTTTCAAAGTTAGATTTTTTTTTTCCCATACTGCACATCGTCACATATATATTCTGCATATACTGGTTGCAACACCTCACTGAAGCTTCATCACGCTCCTGTTGTGTGAAATATTCAAACCCAAGATGCCTTTACATCAAATAGAAAATATCTACATTCTTACTGCAGCATTTTATTTCCACATGTCCTAAAAACTCAGCAGGACATATTTAGTATCTTTGCAAACTTTGGGATGCTCAGAGGCACAGTGTGTATTTTAAATGCCAAACCCATCTAAGGGACTGGGAAGGGGGGGTTTGAGATGGTCCTTTCTATTTTGTTGAGATGTTTGATCAAAAGTCTCTTTGTCGCTGTATGTGCGTTGCTTCAGAAAGTTAAGCCAGAGGCCATGACCCCTGCACGCCGCTGTGGTCGTCTGATGGAGAACTGCTCCTCTCATGTGCCCTGCTGCGACCCCTGTGCTTCCTGCCGTTGTCGACTTTTCAACACCATCTGCCACTGCTGGAGAGTGGGCCCCAAGTGTTCAAAGAGGATTTAGATGAAGAGCGCACACACACACACACACACACCACACACACACACACATGGAAACAGATATACACAAACGTGCACACAAAGAAGAGTGCATAATGCATACACACATTCACACACACACACACACACACACACTGCATTCTGGACTGTATGTCTACCTCTTCTAATGCAGGGATCTACAACACAGGTGCAGTACAGACAATGTTAGTCCAGTACAGAAGAAATACTGGAAACCGGAGTTGTTACAGTGGTTGTTCCTGTGACCTAGATTTATTAGGCGAGAAGTGAAAGTTGTGATCCTTTGTGGATTTTCTTTATTAATCCACTCCAGTCATGAGAGGTGAGATCTTGAGGTGAGACAAAGGGGAGGACACGTGGAGCCATTCTCCAGTCTTTAGTCAAATGTGGCCTCTGGAGTTTGGCAATGTTGGTAAATATTTGGAAGGTGTTTTCATATGTTTTGTACACTCTAAAAAGTTAAATAACAGCACTGTATTCACGATCAAAAAAATGTTTACAGTTTAGCTAACAACCCAATATATGCCAGTGCAACAGAGTATGAATGATATACATACTGTTTTATGTATACAGACAATCATGTGTGTATTATGTGTTGTACCAATCGCGCCTTCAGCTCGGGTATTTCCCATGTAATTGCATTCCTGCTGCTTCTGAAAACCTTTGTTATTTCTGCTCGTAAGCCAGGTTGACTGCATGTGCAACGTCAAATGAGTGGAGATACACCGGAACAGAAAACGTCTCTTTTCCAAACTCGTCTGACAGCTAATCCTCTTATTGTGGGCTAAACATGATCAAAAAAATAATTAAATAAAAATAAATAAAATAAAATAAAATAGCATTGTCTTGGTGCATGTCAACAGAAGGAAAGTAGTGGGACAGTGGGGTTTGTAAGTTTTGGCCTGAGGGTGGCGCTAGAGGTAAGGTCACCAAAGTTGACAGGGTTCATCTTCTGGGTAGCATGCACATGAACTTCATGGCAGTGCACCCAAAAGATTTCAAGATGTCTTTAATAGATGGATGGGACAAAACACACATAAGACAAAAAAAGGACGATAATAATTATACAGTCATATAACAATAATAACAGTCATTTAATCAGATTTGCGCTGTCAAAAGCTAAAAAATTTATTTTTCTGTTCCTGTGAAAATCAAGCCTTGGAGTGAAGACTGGTAAAGAATGTAGCTATTTTACTAATGAATGAATATTTTGTTAGCCAACATTACCCTCCTCTCCCTCGTTTCAGTGGAAAACATTTGTTTTTTAAGCAGGGCCATTAACCCGGAATTTGGAATTTTGAATTGTTTGTGTGCAGCTTTACGGCAAAATAAACCAAATTTAATTTAAGAAATATGAGACATTGGGTCAGAGGAAATACTTTGAAATTGCTTGCTGTCAGCTATTTCGTAAAAAATAACATTTTATTGAGGGCACTTTTTAAGGATGCCAAGGACATTGTACAATACAAGAGACAGTTATAAGGAAATTGGATGATGAAGAGTTAAAAACTCTTGACTGCACCAGGATTATGTAGAAAGCAGAGATAATGACCAGCAGGATTATGTTTAGAGTTTCTGTGTGTGCATGTAACAAAGGAAAGCTTTATTTATATTGCATCTTTTGAGGCCAGGGTTATAAAATAATTCACAAAGAAAAAAAAAAAAAAACAGCAAGCAGGAAAGACAAAAAAAGTGTATTCAAGAGGGATGTGCCAACAGAACATATTCAAGTTTCCTTGTATAAACTACCTAATAAAGAAATATTAATCTCTTAAATCCATTCATGGCTGCTTTTGAATGTTTTATCGCTTGTTTGCTCTCCCGCTGTTGACAAAAGAAGAGGGGAAAGGGTACATGATGCAAACGGTGGTGAGTCAGGTGTAATTACCTGCAGCTGCTATGATATCAGGCAGATTGCTATTGATTATGAATGAACTGATTATTGCTATTCATAAAAGGCGAGGTGCTTATTGGATTACTGCTGAACATAATGTTCATATTAAGCCAGAATGAAATATACATGGTTATATAATTTGCATTTGATTATAATAATGATAAACAGGAAAATAATATCCACTGCTTATTTGTGGCCATTTGTGTGTGTGTGTGTGTGTGTGTGGGTGGGTGGGTAGGTGGAGGGGTGGTGGGGGGTAGCCCCCACTGTTGACTGCAGGGCGGCGCTGCCTCTGAGACCGTGGTGAGGCCTGTGGTCGAGTGAGGATTAGGAAGAGCTGCCTCACAGGCAACTTCTCAGGGCAAGAAAGTGCACGAGCTATTGGTGGTTATGTAGAAATCTTAAATGCAGGGTTGACTCAAACATTACAGAAAATTGTTCCACCATTTTGTACACCAGCTGGCTGAAGACAGAGCTCAAACCAAACTAAAGTCAAACAAAAACACAGCTATTGGTTTACGTGTGTTCAATTCAGTTCAATTCAGACTTCATTTTCAGACACACAAGAGGGTCCATAGCATATAATCATATAAAAAAGAAAACTAAGACATTCAAAATAAAACCACAACAATGTATGATTCAATTTAAAAAACAGTTCATAATCCAGTGATGAAATAAATTGTTTTTTCATTTTCCGATTACGGATTCTCAGTTGAATACGTATGAGTGAATGATACAGATTAAGGAAGACCGGAGAACACAGTTGACTGGCGCTGCTGTGCCATCTGGGAACCCGAAGCAACAACCTCAGAGCATCCTTGTGAGCCACTGTTGGACATTTTCCCTGTGGCTACACCAGAGATGAGCTACAGACAGAGGTGTACAGAAAGCTCTACATAATGAACGTTTTTACATTGACAGAACACATGCTGAACCTGAAAAGCAACATTATCCTCATTTCACAACACTGTCGATAAATATCTGTCATCATTCAAATCATCAGTGAGACAACGGCCAAGGTATTTTATTTCTGTGCTTGTCATCCGGGGAATATCACACACGTGAAACACAGGAAAAAAACGAATTCCCTATGCTCTCTATGTCAGGTCCCATTGTGTGTAGTGTCTGTTTCCTGTTTTATTTTGAAAGTCTTGTCTCCCCTTGTGTTGTCGCTGTCTTTACTTCCCCTCTTTGTTCTCTTCCCACCTCTTGTAATTATCCCAATGTTTTTCACCTGTGTCTTGTTATCCCCTCTCCCCGTGTGTCTTTGTCAGATCGTCTGCGTTGTTTTGTCACCAGCTTTCCAGCATTATTTCCTCGTGTTTTGTTCCCCGTGTTTGACTTTGAGCTCTGATTCCTGTTTACCCTTTTTGCCTGGCGATTTTGTACCTCTGCCTGTTTTTCACTGACCCTCGTATACCGACCCTTTTATGTAATAAACTTTTATTCGCCACCAGCCTGTTTCTGCTCTGCTTTGTGGGTCCATTGTCTGTTTGCTCAGTTCGTGACACTCTACTTCTGACTATCATGAATATTACTATGATATTATTTTGGGCATTAAATTTAATGTTTAATCTTTTCCACACTGTGAGCACACATTCAGTAATTGCTGAAGCCCAGCACTAGTATTTGGACTAAAAATTACCAGGTCATCAGCATATAAGATGACTGCTAACACAGTTTCAAACGAGACGGCTTGCAATAGTTCATCCCAGTACACACTGAACGAAATAGGAGAGCAAATTCCACGTTGGTGGACACCATCACCGACATGAAAAGGGCCAGCATTGCCCAATTTAAACCACAAAGTCTGATGGACATACCAGAAGACTAGTATCAACTTGGATCAATTTCAGAAGTAATTTTTCATAATTCATTCCATCAAAGGCCATGCATGCTTAAATAAAACACTAATACAGTGGAATTTTGGCTTCCAGATTGAGCAACTATTTCCTTTATGGCATAAATACACATGTCAGTGCCATGTTTTCTTTTAAAGCCAAACCCATGATCAGTGCTGAGAACAAACATTTCCACCCTTGTTGGCTGGATTTTTTTTCCCAGCGCTATTGAAAGAATACTGGCATGGCCAATAGGTGTATAATTATCTGTGCTGTTTAGTTTAACAGCCTTGTCCTTTATGACAGGCACTATAATACAGAGGTGATAGAATCCAGATGGACACCATGAACACTGAAACCCGTAAACACATGGCAGCAGAGGACAAAGCCTATGACTACCATTCTTTAGGTGCTTCGTCGTATTGTGTCATTGTGTGTTTAGAGCATTGCTGCTCTAAACCGTGTTATTTTGCAGTCTGTATCTACTTCATTCTTTTTGGAGCAGCACTGTCACAGTGGTGCAGGCAGGTAGACCCAGGTGCATAGACGGAAGGCAAATGATATGATAAATAAAGTCTATTACTTGCAGGCAGGTGAAGTTGCAGACACACAGGTGAGACCAACAGGTAACAAGAATAGTGAGCTGAACAGAAAACTGACTGGAAAGTGAAGAAGTAAACTGGTCAACAGCAAGATTGAATACATGCAAGCCTGGCTCAGGTGAACAGAGTCAACGATCAGACCAAGAACAAAGGAAATCAGGTGACAACGAGCAACAGGCGTGAAACTGGACAGGCTGGCAAGCAGATGGCTGGATGATGAGCAATGTGGAGAAGAGGGGCCGCTGTATTTTGTAGCTAAAACTTTCATCATCATTCTGAAACCATAACATACCATAAGCATAAAGGGGCTCTTCAGGAGGAGATAAAAGGTTAACAGTATATGCCAAATTGAAGTGGTATTCATCATCTGAAGCAAGAAAATCTGAAGATTAACTTGAGATGCAGCTCAGCACTCTGTGTTTTGTTTGGGCACATACTTATTTGGGGTTGACAGGGTTCATCTTCTGGGTAGCATGAACATTATCAAATTTCATGGCAATGAAATTTGATTTCAATAGATTTCAAGATGTCTTGAATGGATGGACGGGACAAAACACACACAAAACAAACAAACAAAAAAAAAGTATGATAATAATCATAAATAATATAACAATCATAACAATCATATAATCATATTTGCACTGTCAAAAAAAGAATTTTCTGTTTGTATGCAAATTAAGCCTAGGAGTGAAGACTGGTAAAGAATGTAGCTATTGTACTATTGAATAAATACCTTGTTAGACAGCATTACCCTCCTCTCCCTCAAACATTTGTTTTTTAAGCAGGGCCATTAACCCGGAGTATGGAATTATGAATTGTTTGTGTGCAGCCTTACAGCAAAAGAAACCAAATCTAATTTAAGAAATATGAGACGTTGGGTTAAAGAACACACAAATATTTTGAAATTGTTTGCTGTCAGCTGTCTTCATAAAAAATAACATAATATAAAATGACAACTTTTGACATTTGGAGATTTCTGTAGGAATCAGATTTTTTGGCAACAGCCTTTGGAGCAATATTTATCTCCCTTGCCAACAACCTAGCATGTCATATTTACATGAAGGGATTCTTTAGGTTGTTTAGGCTCATATGAAATGCTGTGTCTTTGCTCTAGCTTAAAAAAGGTCCACTACAGCCGCGATGTCAGACTAAACCTAAAAGTTGCTTTTAAGAAAACCTCAGGGCTGGATCTTCATTTTGGATTCATTGTGAATTTTTGGATGTCCTCTCTGCATGCATTGTAAGAGGAGGGAACAGAGAGAAAAAGTCTCTTATTCCCATGTTTTTTGAGTCACTGACAAACGTACAGAGCCTGACTAGTTACATTTGTGCACATATTCATTCACCCATGCTGCAGCATGAGTGTCATAGAGGGGGTCTCATGACCTTTATGCCCCAGAGCTCCATGGTCATATGATCCAACGCTGCCAGACCCGCACAGGATAGGAATCAGATCAGCATTTTCCATACATTACATACACTGTGTGCACACACGCACATAACTATATGGTAGGGGAAACAAATGGAGGTGACTCTTTATGTATGTGTGCTTCCAGTCTGACAAATTAGACCATTTCCTCAAGGAAAACCAGCTTCGTCACATTTCCCCTACCATGTTTACTCATCCAGTCAAAAAGCATATTGTTATCCTGTTTTATATAATTTATATTGTTGTATATTTTTCCTAGAACACCAGCAATTGTGAGCTGCATACCTACCTACCTACCTTTTTGATCAGATATATCAATACTGTAGCAATACTGTGAGGATGACTACATGTGTTTTCAGAAAATATGTACACAATGGCATTTTTAATAAATCAGTGAACCACATTAGAAAACATATCACTTTACTGTGATGCAGCCTTTGAAACCAAGACAACACTTAAATGCCGAATCACAACATTATGCTTTCCAAAATCCCAGACAGTATCTGGTCTCATATGCCCGTATTGAAATATTGCCCAGTACCAGTCAGACTAAATGAGTTTGACACGATGAAGTGGTAGAGGAGTGATACCCGTTAGTCTTGAATTAATGCAAACCCGTGAAAAGGAGTGGTGGAATTTTTTGGTGCCGAGGAGGAACAGAAAATAACAGCATGAGTGTTAGTCAGGGAGGCAAAAATGCAGAAGCTGAAACTGTCATAAACAGACTTGTACAGAAAATCATAACCACAGTGCAGCTAGTCTTGTCAGTAAGTGTATGTGTGTGTGTGTGTGTGTGTGGCATTATGGCAACGTGCCCAGAGCTGGTTTTCAATGTGGATCATGGCTACCTGGAGGGTTTGGTTCGAGGAATGAAGGCTGGGATTCTGACAAGCACCGACTATCACAACCTGGCACAGTGTGAAACACTTGATGGTAAGAAATTACATCAGACCATTTAAATTTTTGGATAATTTCAACTTTGCAAATGCACCACTCTGTCATTCACTGTATCAGCAACGAGACCCTATTTCATACAACCAATAATTGTAATGTAACATTCCAGCCTTTTAGTCTCATATTCAGTGTTCAAAATCTCATTTTCTTAAAACAAGAAAAAATTATCTACCAGTGGGAAGAGTTAAGCACACCTGTTCCCGACGCTAATCAATTTGTCTCCAGAATATTCTTGAATAAAGTGAAACTGCATTAGAAAACAAATGGGATTATCTCAACCTACAGGCAGATTTTTTTCACTTCTTTTAACTCACCTTTGAGTTATGATGACTGACATAAATGGCTGAAGACATTTTAATAGAACTTTTGAAGTCATTTATTTATACTTAAGATAAAAAAAAAAACAAAACAAAACAGGCAGAGGCAGCGTATATTTGAGAGACATGTTTCTTCTCTGCTCACTTGCGTTAGAACTACTATAAAACATGCTGCTACCAATAACTTCAATGACACACAAAAAAACTAAAACAAAAAGAATACCTGTATTTACCTATTAACTATTAAATAAATACTTATTTTATTACTGATATGTTTTTCATATGTTTTCTAATGTGGCCCACTATTTTGTATAGTTTAATCACACTGAGTTGTCCCTTCCATTCAGGCTCAACAGAGCCCTGGTATTATTCATGCTGAGTCACTGTAAAGGCTACCCTTAAATAGCCCCAAACCTTTACTAGTATCATTGACAAGATCTGTGTTTACCCTCATGAGTAATGTCGAAATGGCTGCTGTGAAAAAAAAAAAAAAAATCTTTACAAGGAACGACAGATCCAAAATCTGTTGGCATCTCAGTTAGACTGGAGCTGATCAGCAACTTTGAAAAAGAAGAAAGAAAGAAAGAAAGAAAGAAAGAAAGAAAGAAAGAAAGAAAGAAAGAAAGCATCAAAATGATATGAAAATGACCTTTTCAAATTCACAAACTATGCAGCCTAATCCAAGTCTTGACTCTCTATCTTTATGTGGAACATGTCCTTAACCAATGTCCACGAGCACCTGTGTATTCTTTCTTTCTTTCTTTAGTAAGGTACATCATAATAAACGAATGGAGAGTAAGGACTTGGATTATACTGCACAAAAATCAGACATTTCCATATTGTTTTTGCTGTTGTCTGTCAAAGTCGCTGATCACCTCCTTTGTAACAGAAATGGCTACAGTTTTTAGATCCTCGGTTCTCTGAGGCATGTGAGTATCAAGTTTTTTTGGTCAGAAATTCAAGACAGCTCAGGGTGAGTAAGTGATAGAAAATATATAGCTTTTGTGTGAGGTGTAACTTTAATGGAAAACTTTGCCATACACCATAGAGTAAGTGTGTGTGTGTGTGTGTGTGTGTGTGTGTGTGTGTGTGTGTGTCCGTGTGTTGTTGCTCATTGTCAGCTGTTCTGACAGTGGAAGCAATGTGTTGTGCAAAGTTTGTCGAGGGCCACAAATAGACCTGTATGAATGTGTGAAATATAACTCACCGCCTCCTGATTTGAGCTGACTGCCGAAAAGACGATACACCATTTAGTTACTATGGATTTTACTATACCAACACTCTGCCTGATCTCAGTTCACAGGCTCCACTGCACCACGGTGGTGTGTATGCGCTGGGTAAAGACAGAAGCCAATAAAGCCCTTGAGCAATGTCTCTTCTCTCTCACTCCCCTGCACAGACATGAAGCTGCACCTGCAGAGCACAGACTACAGCGGCCTGCTGTCCTCGGCTGACGAGGATCTGACCGTGTCCTTAGTGGACAGCAAGCTGAGGGAGAACCTCGTGACCGAGTTCAGCTGCCTGCGCTCCAATGCCCTGCCACCCCTCTCCACCTTCCTTGACTATATAACGTATGATACGAAATCTTATGGGAGTACTTCACCCAGAATTACATATTTTGTATCATTTCCTCACCCCGAGTAGTTTTTAATGTCTCAAGAAAAAAGATGATCACATGCACAACAACAAAGCTTCCAAAATCTGTAACAGTTGTGAGAGGATAAATTTCAAGGTTTCAGAAACTTTATGCAGCGTAAACCAAATATTAAATTGTGATTTGCATGCTCAGTACGTCCCAATCCAATCTTCTTTCCTTAAAAGCTTGTGAAATGAACTTCCATAAAACACAGGGACCAAAACCAAGTGTACTGACTCAGGTCAGTAAGGGAGCAGGACTCGTGACAAGTCAGAGGCAAGACTTCAGCTCAATGAACATGCGGGCCAGTCCCACACTGATGGTCATGCATGAAGTGTAGCAATTTTTACTGTTATTACATTGGTTTGGGACAGACTGAACATATAAATGGGAAGTCAAGACTTAGATTAGGCCGCACAAAGAGTTTGAGATAATTGAACATGTTCATATCCTTTTTGCAAAGTCAGTCAATTCCATTGTAACAGAAATAGCTACAACCATCATTCTCTGAGAGGCATGCAATCTAAACTTTATGCTTAATGCATCTCACATTCAAGACAATGTGGGATGAGCTTGTGTGATCTTCATTTGGCAAAATTTTTCTTTTCACTTTGGGCTCTTCATCCATTATGGGCGCAGACACATTTAGAAAACAGGGAATTTGTAACATAAAAGTTCCTAACCATTTATGACCAACTAAGATCATGGGTTAATTCCTTAATTCTATCTTAAAAACAAAGCACATCTGAATCTATTAGAGACCATCTCCATAATTTCGTGATGACGTTACTGAGTCATTTCTTTCATTGCTTACATCGGCTGCTGTGACTGAAATAAAAAGCTGCAGTATGGATTCATGGCTCGCCAAATCTAAAAGTGCTACACAGAGAAAGCTCAGTCAGCATGCAGCAAGGTCTTTATACTCCGGCAGTTCATTGCATTCAAAAATTCTCCTTTCATCAAGCACCCGTGCTTTCAGTTTTTCAAAATGCTGGTATATGTGAGGAATAATGTGCCTATAAGAAGGCGAAAAGACGACAGCAAATGTCACAAAAATAAAGAGAGGGCCACTGTGTCCTCTGTCTGTCCTTCCTTGTTGCCATAGCTACAGCTACATGATTGATAATGTGGTGATGCTGATCACTGGGGCCTTGAAGCAAAGGGATGTGGAGGAGCTCCTCCCACGGTGCCACCCATTAGGAGCCTTTGACCAGATGGCAGCAGTGGGAATTGCCCGCACCCCCACTGAACTCTATTCAGCCATCCTGGTGGACACACCGCTAGGTAACCAAACTGCCTCATATTTGTGGCTTTGTGAGAAATATACATGGCACATGGAGTCGTTTCCAAGCACTAGAGATAATTAACCATCAGCAAGAAGCTGTAGTAGAAGGCTGTCTGCTGCTGCTAATATAACGGTGTACAGCACAATGCAGTCAGCATGATGGGTTTCTGCACGGTTTCTGAAATTGCAATAGTCCCTGTGGCAATAAAACATTACTAATACAATAAAATTTTTGAAGCAGTTTGGCAGCTCTGCCAGGGATAAGTGCAGCCATTCGGTGGTAGGATGAACAATGCTACACGCCCCATTTATTTCAAATTGGTACCAACTGTGATGCTGTTTGTGTGATAGCTCCGTTTTTCCAGGATTCCGTATCCGAGTCAAACTTGGATGAGATGGAAGTGGAGATCCTGAGAAACAAACTCTATAAGGTAAGTATAAGCACTCTGCATTATCATTGTGCCCATCAGGTGGCATAATTACCATTATATCATTACACTCTTCACCAATCATAACTGGCTATTACTGGTGAGGAGTTCATAGAGGGCAGATCTTCCTTTTTTCATCAGGTTAGACCTAATCTGTGTTTCTTGTTTTTCAAGTCTTATTTAGAGTCTTTCCACTCATTCTGCAACAACATTGGTGGTGCCACAAAGGATATCATGTGCCCTGTCCTGGAGGTACTGCAATAATTCCCTTGCCTGGCATGGTTACATTTAGTCCATGTGATTATTTCCGTTCATTTGACAAGATTTTCCATTGCATGTGGAGTCTGAGGCTGTTGACTCATTCTTACTTCTTGTGTCAATTCCACCTTTGCGTGCATGCTGTGTGTGTGTTTATGTTTGTGTGTGAGACGGGCTGCAGTTTGAGGCAGACAGGCGGGCATTCATCATCACAGTGAACTCCTTTGGAACAGATCTCAGTAGCGCAGACAGGAGTACACTGTACCCAAACTGTGGGAAACTTCACCCTGAGGGGCTGCGCCTGCTGGCCGAGGCAGAAGACCACGACCAGGTCAAAGCTGTGGCTGACTACTACCCAGTAAGTCTGGACACACTTACATGGACCCAAATATGAAATATTACTCCGTAAACATGGTATGATAATTAATATTTAACTGTGGACACTTTAATCTACACTCTGCAGGACTATAAAATGATTTTTGCCAATCCCGAGCCAGGATCAGCATCCAACACTCTGGAGGACAGATTCTTTGAGCAGGAGGTAAACTAGTTTTATTGTCTCTCTATAAAAGTGTAGTGTCTTGTGTTAAACTGTACCTGCTAGAGCCACTGGCAAAATGCAAGTCACTGTCCATTAAAATTGCCACAAACTTAATCACAACTTGAGAAATTAATTTCAAATGATTTTTTTTTTTTTGATATTGCAAATAAAAATATTTAAACTAAACAACACACTTTGCATTTTGTAATGCAAAGTATAGGGTCGCATCCAATATTTTTACTGTCATAAATTCAAAAGATAAATCTGACAAGTTGGCCTATGGGTAGAATTGTAATATATCATCTTTATATACCATACAGAGCTGAAACTGAACATTACCAGCTGCAAGCACCAAAACCACATCCTCAGTTTGATCACAGCATGGCTTTCTGCTCGTCAGCCTGTCTTTGTTCATCTGTGTGGCTCTGTCTGTCCCTTCGTCTTTCATCTCTTGTGCAGGTGAAGCTGAACACACTTGCGTTCCTGCAGCAGTTCCACTTTGGAGTATTTTACTCCTACATCAAGCTGAAGGAGCAGGAGAATCGTAATATTATCTGGATTGCTGAGTGTATCACACAGAGACAGAAGTCCAAGATAGACAACTACATCCCCATCTTCTAGAGTGCAGGCTAACTGAGCAACAAGCTGGAATGCATACAGCATGCTTATAACAATGTAATAAATGCACTTTATAAAGCTGCAGTAAAAATATGTGTCGACCCTTTATGATTAAAATTAGATTGTGAGGATGGACTGCTGTAGTTGCACCCAAGTCAGTCACCCTTGTCTTCGGCACTGGTACAGATTACAGATCATAAAATGATGATTAACAATAAAGCACTGCAAGGGTAAATGTTACAGACAGTATTGTTCACATTCACATTATTGAGACATTGTTGAACATACAGCATGTCTAAACAGGACAATAATGCACTTTACAGGAGGTATGAAAATACTTAACTATACAATACAGTATCAAATCAGAAATGTAAGTGCACAAGTAATAAAGTACAAGAAGTGGTATAAGATAGCACTCTCAGCTGTAGGAGCTGGCAAATGAGAGCAAAAACAGTCATCCTTGGTCCTCATAAGGTCTTCCTTTGTTTATACTTGTACTGAAAAAAAATACAAGTGGAAAATAAGGTACAAATAAAAATTATTTTTTGCTTTCAATAAATTCGAAATACCTGCAACATTTTGAAAGAACAACACTATGGACAAGATACAGAATGCGTTGGATCGTTAACATCTCAGGTGTATAATATTTTGACTTACAGCATTGGACAGGGACCTCCAGTGGGATGTAGTTTTGCTGGCAGAGAAGAACAAAAGCAGCTGCTAATCTGCAGGAAGATCTTGATGGGCCTGGGAAAGAGCCACAGTGGCTCCTCTCACAAACTGACAAGAACTGGCCAGGATCCACCTGAGAGAGAGGCAGTAAACAGATGTGCAGTGCATGTATGCATACTGTTGAAACAATGCAGGTCACAGTGACTCCAAACATGATTTATCAGACAATACATAAATCCTAAAGGTGCAGCCAATTCAATTTCGTAATCCCACAATTACTAAAAAGAATGCACAAACCCTGAAATGAATTTTCTTTGTGTCAGTCACATGCTCAGGTCAGGCAGGGAACCAGCAATACGCTAAATACAGGACAGTTCAGCTGAAAACATGAATACTGATTATTTATTAAATATGAATATTTGTCTTTTGGTGTTCCTTTTGGTGATTAAAAGACTTTAGTTGATTTTCTTTTATATGAAGGGAAAATAAGTGAAAGCATGATGGTAGCCTCAGTTTCAGTTCCACTCTCCAGTTACCCCACTGGTCTGAAAACCACAGTGCACTGGGAAATTACCATCTACAACTAATAAATGACCATGACATATTAATGAACGATCACATCATCAAATAATGGACATGCACTGTATATCCAAGTGCAATCGAAATCTGCAGAGCAAAGGCAAAATCCACCACGCGGCTGAATCCCTTTCAGAAAGACTGCAGCTTCCACAGGAGCAGAGTCTTCTGTCCACGTTCTTAACAGGAGATCCATCTTTTTCTTTTTTGGAGGGAAAAAATCTGCAGAGCTGACATGTGTTGAGACAGAGTGGGGACGCAGTGGCTTATTGGCTTATCAGCAGGTTTGAATGTTGGCCCTGATCTCTCCTGCGTGTTTGCATGTTCTCCCGTCTTTGTGTGGGTTTCCTCTGGGTTCTCCACTTTCAGTCCAAACACTTGCAGGTGCAGAGAAGATGCTAAATTGCCCATAGATATGAAAGGGTTTTCCTGTAACATCTATTCATATTAGGGGTGTAATGGTTTATTCAGTGCATGAGTGCATCAGTTCTGCCAATTCAAGTGTGCCAGCCTTCATAAAAAAAAATTACATAGCTTAGTCTGAACCGATATGAAATGCCTGAATGAATAAATGAAAAAGGTAACACAACCTGGGCTTGAGGGTTCACATTTTAAAGCTGCACTAAGTGACTTCTGACCACTAGAGGGCGTTGAGAGCTCAAACTCGGTTTGTAAACATAGGATCAATACTGTTTCTGGATTCACGGCAGATTGCTTGTACAAAACTGAAAGTTAAGGAGAAAAAAGTAAATTTTTGGGATGGAAATGATGGATACATTTCACTCTCACAAGGCTCTTGTTGGATGACTTGGATAATTTTGTCTCTGACCTTTATTTCGAAAATATGGCAAAGCTGCAGACTTTTAGTAGCAAGGTAGCTGCTTTGAACCAACTTTTTCTGTTGCAGTGCTGATTTCACACGCACAACTGACCTGATACTTCGATACGCTGTCTTAGTGCAATTTTCAGAGAAGCTGTGCATAAAGTTGAAGCAGTGAGGGGGTGATGTGGAGGTCAGAGGATGAGCTTACTCAGGCCGACGGACACATTTAGAAAGCTCAAACCAGGAAACAACAACAGGGTGGCTGTAAATTATATGGTGGAAAGAAGCTTCGCAGTGATGACCCTCACATTACAATCACTCCTTTTACTTTAAAAGAAAAGTTCTTCCAGTGTTTTAACGATTCCTAGATTGCATTACGTAAAATCCCTTTAAATTAAGACAATCCAAGATATAAAACTGCCCACACAAGTCAGCTGTGCTGTTCTACTCACCACTCTGAAGCAGGAACTCAGTGGAGAATCAGGCGAGGAGAACAGAAAGTCACAGTTCACTGGGTTCATTTCTGCCGCGGAGCAGGGCACCTTTACGGCTGGTGGCCTGATACACTCAGGCCTCATCTGAAGAGACAGACAGAAGATCATCACCGTATTGAACAGATGAGCAGAGTGGATGTAACACTTGACTGTAATCATTTTTCCTGTGATGGAGTAAAGTACTAGATACTATGATGTCAAGCAAGATCCTGCCATAAACTAATACCACCACCTACAAACACACACACACACACACACACACACACACACACACACACACACACACACATACACAAATGCAGGATTCCCATGTCCCCATTTGATGTACAAGCAATTCTCTCTGCCTTACCAGCCAGCTGTAGATGAAGTCGGCCATGTTCCCAGCTTGAGAGCCGTCAGACAAAACAAAATCATTCCCTGCTTCATTGTCATTGTTTCCCAGGAGACCAGTGGACACACCTGTATCATATGAAATGTTTTATTGCAAGTCATGAAGTGAAAATAAAATTCCAGCCTAAAACACAAGACCACTAGGCCTATTTAAAACTTTGGACTGGCGATGGACATTGTTTTTCTGGTGCTGTTTTATTGTTTGATACTGTACTTTTGTTATGCCATGGCTAGTTGAGCCAAAGGTGAATCCAAGCACATCACTGGATGATATTCTCTGCACAGCTGTAAGTGTATTTAATAAAAAAAAAAAAAAAAAAAAAATCAGTGATCTAAACCACAATTGTATTCTGTATGTTTTCAGTGTTGACCTCTAAAAGGGGAAGCATGGCCTTCTTTGTAGACTTATATGCAGCAATGTCAAACAAACACACAGAGTGAAATCCATCAGAGAAAATGGAGAGCTCACTCCTTTTTCCACTAACCTCCATTGTAACTGCACCTGCTCTTTATTTGCATTGTGTTTCATGAGTTTAGCAATGGAAAAATGGAAGAATTACACCATAAACACACCAGAAATGCAATGTAAATCATAAATCCATGTTTCTAAACATTGTTGATGTGTTTTAAGCTTGATCCCTTTAACTGTAATTAACAGTAATGATGTTCATGAGTTAGAGAAGTATATTTAATGAGCCACAGTAAAGTCATATGGAATTTACTGTTTTCCTACCATGCAACCATCCATCGAGCGTCAGGCTGCACACCTCCAGCGACAGATCACACAAAACCAACACTCCGTTCTGATTGGAGATTTCCACAGTGTTTGAGCTCCTTTTGATGGCCACTCCATTTTCCTTTTGCTGTGATGTGTGCATTGCATGGCAGTTGACCTTCACCTGAAACACAACAGTTTTCTCCTTAGTAAATGTTCCCTTTGTGGGAAGATTTTTTTTCCAGACCTTGTGCACTAGTGTTCATAAATACAAAATGCAACAACATTTTTCCTGGTGCACAGTGAGGAATCAGAGGCAAACTTAAACAATACCTGGAAAGCAAATGAACATGAATCGGCGCCAAACTGCTTATCGGTGTTCCAGTCTGCATGTATATCCTCTTAAACCATGCTTTATTGTACCACGTTTGTCTCAGTGGGTTTTTTTTTTTTTTTTAAATCTGGGAGGCATTACCTGTCCATTCTGCTGAATGCTGATGCTGCTGTTGTTCATCCCTACCACAAGGAAGCGCCGGGAGTTTGAGTCTGAACTGAGCAGCAGTGTGAAAGAGGGGTTGTGGGCGACATCTCGAGCAAGAAGAATGGGACACGAGCCTGGCAGCTCATACAGGTGCCCATCAAATGACACTGCAAACTGATCTGCTACCAGCAGAGCTTGGTCTGGTGGTCAGAGACAGATAAAGAGACATACAACAATACAAAATTATGTATCACAGTATGTTCTAGTCCTCTACTGTAGGATAGCATGTGTCAGAGTCTAATGTCATGCTATCTTTGTACTACATTAATGCCTTTGTAAAAATGGCATCGTGTGTACATTGTAGAAAAAGTGTAATGATCACAAATGCATAAACGGCGCATGACTCATGTTCATAAATGGCTCACGTGTGAAGGGGCTGTCCATAATCCTCCTCTTGAGGCGGTAAAGCTCAGCAGTGGGCCTGAGAGAGGTGAGGGCCTGCAGGGGTCTCAGGAGCCACTCCTCCAAAATGATTTCCACCACACCAGCTTCAGCAACCCTGGACCAGGGGACCCGCGGCAGGGGCATCGACACCGACACTGAACATTCTCTGGAAAGCCGAAGATGTTTATTGCACAATGTCAATTTGGAGAAGAAAATAAATCTGAAAAGGCACAAGTGAGAAAAGTGGGAGCCTGAACAAAAACAAACACAAAAACGTGTATCACAAGATTAGAACCACATGCACAAGTACGTATGAGCATATCATGAGCACAAAGGTTATGTAATACGTATGATTGTGTGGAGAGGGAGGGCCGAGGCCCTGTACACTGCTCCAGTTTATCCACACTCAATTGTTTTTTCCTCTCTGCTTACTCAGTGCCCTACATCACAGGGTTGTCCTAATTATTATAAATGAATGGAAAGAATAGAGAGGAGTGCTTTTCATCTTCCTAGACTCAGACAAGGAATACCTTGGGGAGAGTTTGTAGACAGACGTAAGTCGTTTCCTGACTCCAGACAAGGCTGTTGCCAACCTGTTTTCAACCCAGTGGACCGTCTGCTGGCCTACCTGATACATACACACAGACACACAAATGAATATACAAATGCAGGCATGAGCATGGACATATCCATATGTAGGCCTACTCAGCAATACACGCATACACTGTAAACCCATTTGCTCACACAAACATTTGTGCACACACATGCAGATACAGTATAAAACTGTCTAAAGAAAAGGGCTTGGAACTAATAAACAGAAAATCACTTCCCAGCTTATGAATATCAAGATTAACTCTAGATGGACATAAAATCAGTGGTACTTAACATGCGGGTTGAGACGCCCCCCAGAGATGGGGAAAAAGTTATTTCTACTACACAAAATAATTAGCATGCCTTTACTCTAATTTCTCTTTTTTCCTTGTGGAATACTGAGTAGTCTTCAGCCTTGTCAGCCTCTTTCTCTGATAATTAATCAATTAAAATAATGTGAAAATCTACACTGCCTGTGACACAGGCGGGTCAGGAATAGGCATTGCTTTATTATAAGGGGTCACAGGCTGTACCAAATAGTAAGCTCCTCACCAAATCCAGGGCGGTGCTGAGGGCGGAGAGGCTGGCCTGAGCCAGTGGTCTCAGCTGAGGGTTCTCCAGCAGAGGAGGCAGGACTTCTAGCAGCCTGGACGTCCACAGCGACAGAGCCTCCCTCCACAGAGGCTCCAGCCTCTGGCCCGTCACATCATGGTACACTCCTGCCAGAGTGGCGAGCGGCCCTGAGGATGGGACAGAATGGAATGTCAGGCAAAGTTTAACTTCTTACTTATTACAGAAGTTACAAGTAACAAAACATTACAGTGGACAAAAAGGCAGCTAATACATTATAAAGCACATGAGGAAGATACTGTGTGGAACATGACATATGATTCAGGGCTAAGAACAAGCGTGTGTGCCGTGCATTAATAAGTGCACACGCTCTCTGCCTTGGCCCACGTACCTGTTATACAGAACTGCCCCTGTGGGCTTTAGAAGGAATAGGTAGGGACATTAAAGTATTTTTAAATGAGTACCAAGTACCACTTTTCATTTCTGAAGTGTGAAGCCATGTTGAAGAAACATGACAACTGAGCAGAGGGCATTCTCTCTGTCTCTGCTATCCTCAGGATGTGTGGCCTTATCAAGATGTGTGATTGCCTTGCCACAGTTTTATCGTTTATCCTATCTCAGTAGCCTCATATTGTGATGATATACTGCAATTTTAGAGCACTGTGACACACAATAATACTGTCTATCCTCGCATTCATCCAATAGGGCTTTTTTAAGCCCAATATCATTTTGGATATTTTTACTACTAAACTATTATTGTAAATGTCTTTTTAATGAAATATTTGAATAAACAAAATTAATAGAAAACATTGCAAATAAAAAATAAAGAGCTTTGAGAGATACTGAGAGATATAAACTGCTAATATGGATTTTTCAATGTTAAAACTGCTAGGCATGAAACATTTTAAAGAATTATTGTTAATTATGTTCTATTATTATTATTATTATTATTATTCTATTTGGTTTGACATTACACCCAACATCACCAGTGCTCAATGGGATGAACATTTATTTGAGTATTTAACATTTGATTTGCTATGCATATATCATATTGCGATATACATCAATACTGAAAAAAAAAATTGTATTGGAGTTGTGATATTGAATTCAACCGTATCATGCAGCCCTACTTGTCAGTGATACACCACCATTTACAACACTGAAACACCAAGTTAGACTCACTCCTGAGCTCCTGTTGTCCCAGCAGCGAGGCGTGCTGCAGCAGACTGAGAAAGCGAGGCAGGCTGTCGGTCAAGATGTGTCGGAGGGGGCCCCTCTGCCACAGGGCCCATAAACCTCTGTCACTCTGCCCCAGGAGAGCCTCTGCTGGCTGGGTAAGTCGAAGGGGCACAGCGCTCAGCTCCTGGAGTAGCTCACTGTCTCTAGACTGGGAAGAATGTGCAGAAAAGAATCACTTGACATTGTGCAGGTTTGATCTTATCTGTCAGACCCATTGAAGGGCTTCCTCATGATGATGTCTACTGTAAAATAAACATTATCGGGTGGAAGCCCATGTCATGGCTAAGCCTGAGCCAAGACTGCACAATCTCTGGTTACCTGCCGTCTGAATTCCAGGAGAAGATGCTGTAATGTCTTGATTCTCTCCAGCAGCTTGTTCCTTATCTGAGAGCTCAAATGATGAATTCGCGCCTGTGGAAAAGTAAACATTAAACGACTGGTGTGGCAACTTAAGTCTTGTTGACATTTAGATTTTTAGATGGTGAATTTTGCCCACTTTCTGTTGGCCTCACCTCCACTCCAAATAGGGTCTCTGAGCAGCCATGGGCTCTCAGCATTAGGCTCTGATTGGCTGTTCCCATGGAGACGCTGCCAATGGTTTCAGGTTTGCCTCTGTCTGCTCGCTTCTGCACATCCAGAGTGAACCTCCGGTTTGTGTCCACACACATTGCAACAGTGAGGTCCTCATCGAGCCATGAACCTAAACAAAAATACACACACACACACACACACACACACACACACACACAGAGAGATTCAATGAGAATATTTTGCATACATAAGTGCTGAACATTTTTACTAAGTTCAAAACACAGACATGTGCCATACTGGATAGATGGTTCAGTGTTTACCATTCTTATAACCTGCTATGGTCTGAAGACATCTGCCCTCTACTGCTCCATTCAGCCAGAAAGTCTCACTGCGGTCCAGCCTGGCCTGAACCTGGAGTCCCGACGCCTGGGGGGAGGACAAGGCACTGCCCCCCGCCTCCACACTCCAATTACCAATCCTAGACTATGGAGTACACAAAACACTGTGACAACATCATATGATACAATACCAAATAAGAAACATGCATTAGACACATAAGACACACATAGTAGTATCGGATCCCCATTAGAGCTGAACAATTAATCCAAATATTATCAAAATTTAAATATGGCCAAGAGCAATATCAAACTTTTTTGATAAAAGTAAAATGTGTGTCAAAATACCATTTTGAGTATTATTGTGCTACAGAGATGCCCTGGACTACAAATCGTATTCTCCAGATGTAAGAAAACATTTGTTTGGTACAGACCTCAGCAAAAAATTACACCATCATTGTGAATTTTTTTTCAGAAAAAAATTGAAGTGATGCCAAAATGATGGCAAATTATATTGCAGCCGCAACAGCTGTAAAATTAATCGCGATATGATTTTTTTTAACCATATTCTTCAGCCCCAATCTCCATGGGATTGTTCTAGTTTACCTCAGAGAAGAGGGTTATGTTGGTGCTGTGAACAGTGGAGGAGTTGATGAGGGCGAGGGTGAGGCTGCACTGGGCGGGATGTCCTGTCACTGAAAGGCGAGTCTGTGTGTAAAACAGCTCCTCTCCTGAGTTAACTCTGTGGGATCCTGACCACGACAGAGTCTAAGAGACACACAGAGAGCAGACAACAGCAGAGGAAATGGAAAGAGGGAAAATGTTATGTATGTTAATTTTAATGAAGCAGTGCACTGAAATTTTTGAAATCCTGTGCTGTACTGCTACTACTATAGCACCTATGATGAAACACTTAACACTGAATACACACACACACACACACACACACACATATATATATAGTTCTGTCTTTCAGATATTTTGTCATATTTATCATTAATCATTTCAGGTAGGCACTCTTCCGGTAAGTTCTCTCTCTCAGATATGTTGTCAGATTCATCATGGTTTCTTTCAGAGACAATCATAGCAGGTTCAGGTTTAGGTTCAACCTCCTGTGAGATGAAAGCAGGTTCAACCTCTTGTGAGATGTTGGCAGGAGTCTTTACAACTGGAATAAAACCTCTGCCCTCCTTTGATGGGGTGATCTCAGAAGGAGAAGGTATGGGGGAGGAGGTTGTATGTGGACAACTGGGGGTTTCACAAAGAGGTTGACTCACTTGATTTGTTTGTAAACTTTGGTGAACTTGGAGGGTCCAATTTGTACATTTCTTTGTGTAGGAATGGTATAATCTGAATCAGAATTGATTTCATCTTCTTCACGATGTCACTGTTGGAACCACCAGGATGGTTACAGGTTTTTGGTCAACGGGGTAATTTGGGAATGTCAGGAAGCTCTGGATCAGTACTGGGCAACAATCTACAGGGTAAAAGTAAGTTCCAATGAAGGATACAGAGGGGACCATCTTTGCCTCCTGGCTTGACGGTATACACTGGAAGATCTCCTGCACAGTTAACAACAACATGTGTGTCTGATTCCCATTTATCTCCCAGCTTGTGCTTCCCTCTCATTCGAACATTCCTCACCAGAACTCTATCTCCAACGTTCAGAGTTGATTCACTGATTCGTATGTCAATATGTGCTTTGTTTCGGTCTGTGACTTGCAGGTCTGTACCTCTCCCCCAGATTTCTTTTGAGCTTTGGGATATACTGAGAATGGAATGATGGTGAATTGTCAGAAGGAAGACCAAAAGCCAAATCTATTGGTAGACCAGGTGGTTGACCAAACATGAGCTCATATGGACTAAAACCAGTAGTCTTGTACAGTGATAAGTACGTACTAATGGTTTAACAAAGTCTTTCCAATGGGTTTTGTCCTTGTGACTCGGTACAAAACATTTGAAGGAGGGTTTGATTAAAGTGTTCAACAGGATTTCCTCTGGGTCGATAAGGAGTTGTCCTTGCTTTCTTTATTTCTGCTATTTCACAAAGCTCCTTGATGGCTTTGGACTCATAGTCTGGTCCTTAACCACTACGGAGTCATTCAGGGAAACCATAATGGACAAAGAAATAATCCCAGAGTGCTTTGGCAACAGTGTGAGCCTTTTGATTTGGATTGGGTATGGCAACTGCATATTTTGTAAAATGGTCAATGATAACCAATCCTCATTGTTGCTGCCATCTGGCTCCAGGGACAAAAAGTCCATGCAAACAAACTCCAATGGCCGGCTGGTCAGGATGTGAACTAATGGAGCAGCTCTTTCTGGGAGAGCTTTGCTGTGTACACAACAGTTGCATGTTTGTATTTTTGCTCAACCGAGGTTGAATCACTCCTGAATCCATCTGGTAAATGACCTCCTGAATACAACGGACCGATCTTTGTTTCACCCGCAAATCATCTTCGCTTAGATGAGATATGACAGAGAGACCACTTTGGCATTCAACAAGGAGAGTCTTAGGAACAGGATCAGACTGAAAAGTAAGCGATTCAATGAATGGCAATGAATAGTAGCCATCGTTTACATCAGCCACAATAGTGTTAGAACCAAGGGCTTATCACACACAGCCTGAACATCAGACTCAGACAAGTGATGTGGAGCGAACTGACAAATTCTTTCATTCTCCTTTTTGGAAACATGATCATCAACAAGGTCACCATGGGGATGTCATGATAAGGCATCAGCATCCACATTCTGATCACCTGCTCAATACTGCAGCTTGAAAATGTAGGTGGAAAGAGCAAATAGCCATCAGTTTAGCTGTTCACAGGATGTAGGTGAGCGGATTACTGTCGGTGACAACTGTGAAAGGAATACCATACAAAAAGTAACTGAATTTATCAGTGACAGCCGACTTGAGAGCTAAAAACTCTAACTTGCTTTTCAAACAAAGCATCTCCATCTGCCACAGTGCCAGACACTGAATCTAGAAGCTCTAGATAGGCACTGGGTAAGGCTTGAAGACCTAGGTGTTTGACAATATCAGCAGCAGGTGCCAGTAGACGTTCAAAAATGCTGGATCGCTCCAAGTCAGATATAGAAGGATCACTGAGGACCCAGTCATGAGTCAGCGTCATGACTGGGCCGTGTGATTTTCCCAGAGAATGCCCTGAGTCAGGAGGAGCCATGGAGATGGGACACAGCATTATCTGTCTTGACAATGTGCTCAACCACTACTCTCTGAACCTCAGGTGGGTTAAACACACCACCTGAAAGAGTGGTGATGTGTTTGGTGAAATGTGATTGGTTACACGTGATGAACTTACTTATGTTGGACTGTTCATCAGCATCCTAACAGGCATATGCTGTCAAAATGGAATCAGTCGAAACATATCCTCTGATTTAAAAAAAAAAAAAAAATATATATATATATATATATATATATATATATAAATGCATATCATTAGCACTAGTCTCCTATTTGTCTATTTTTTCCAGGGTGGGATTCTACCTTTTTTTTTTGTATGATTACGTATTCTTTTGGGGAGCTGACGCACCATTTGGATGGATAAACAGAAGACACTGTAGTGTAAGGTGAGGACAATATTGCTTTATGTTGGACTGCTCCCGACATATTTTTTTGTGCAGTTGATTTTTGTGTAACATGCCTGCTTGATAGACCACTTACACCCATACAGGGTCTTATAATCATTAATTAATTCATTCATTCATTCATTTGCCACTTACTCCTACTTAGAATCATGAAACGCTGGAGCCTATCCTAGCATGCACTTGACTGAAGGTAGAGAAACAGCCAGAACAGGTTGCCATCACATGACTAATACAAATATACAATTACATCCACATACATACCATAAAACAGTTCATCAGACCTGCATGTCTTTGAAATATGAGAAGAAACTGGAGCAGAGGAAACCCAAGTGAATACTGCAAACTCTCATGGTGTGACAGAATAACTCAATCAGCACAAAACAAATGACCATGGTCCACCTTGGTCTAATTTGGCTCCTCTCATCAACCCCGCAAGCTAAGAACCAGAAAGCAAAGAGGAAATGCTCACAGATGCTTATACTTAACATGGCCTTTTTTCATTAATCCAAGGATATAAATGTCAAAATTAAAAGGCCTGGTCCTAAGTAACTATAATTACTAAGATGGGGCTTATAACATACCCTCAGTAAAGGTCTAATAATCATGGTGCTGCAGGAAGCCTTGGAAACACAACCCTAACCCACCGGGTTGTGTTTACTCCCCAAAATTAAAGAAATTACCACTTTCCTCCCTTTTAGACTCAACTGTTAATGACACAAGACAGCAACAAAAGAAACAACCCTTAGGGTGTTCCCACTTCATTTCTATATTCTTTATGTTCATGACCAAAATCACCCAGCTAGCTATAACTCTATAAAAAGTGATCATAAGCATTTTTTTTACTCAGTACAGTCTTAAACCAGATATGGTTTAAAAAACATCTCTAGTTGTAACCAACACCATTCTTATTTATTATCATGATGTACATGTAGCTGTAGGTATATTACTTTTAAATTATTCTTTACTTTTAAATTATTGCTTTATTTCTTGTTGATAATTATGCTTCATTTTGGAATTCATGGTGTAAAGACTACAATGGCCTAAAAATATACCACTTGTATACCACTTATACCACATACTAAACACAATTCATGTATTATATTGTCTAAATGTAATGCATATGTGTGAGCGTGTGTATATGGGCTTCCAGTGTTAGTGTGCGTGTGTGGTTGTGTGTGAGAAACAAGGAAAGAAATCCACTGTTGGATTAAGAAAAAAGATTATATCCAAACTATACTGGTTACTACACTCTGATTTGATAGCATTTGCCTTTGCTATGGGCCAAAACACCAATAGGAAAATGGGTCACATTTAACCCGAACATAACAGAGGGCCTACATGATGGACAGAGAGGTAAGCACTCACAGGCTGTGGGGGGCAGAGACCCAACAAAACTGTGTGCTCCAATCGGTCTTTGAGGTTGGTTTGGACCTTGGCCAGGAGGCTGTGGGACGGACATGGAGTGGACGACACATTCTCCAAACCCGCACTGATCTGGAGACTGTGCATTCCCCTTGGACTGTTCTAGACACAACAAAGAAACAAATACAGAAGTATATTGAAACATTACACATTATAAATTGACCATAAAGAAGATAACATGTGAAAACTGATTGTGGAAATTCATTAATGCTCATCAGTTATTCTATTAATGTATTAAGCATGTGTTGAATGTGCATTGAAAACTACTAAACTCACTGATTTGTTCATTGATTCAGTACCTGGTACTTCATGCCTTGCTTGACACTCCTGTTGTCCCACCTAAGCTCAGCATTTTGGGAATATGAATTTCCCTCCCGGCCTACAGAGACACATCCTTTCACAGAAGAGACCACCGTCTACACACATGCACACACAAGGCAAGTCATTGGACACTTCATAAACACTTATTCACACCGTGACATGATTTTTGTACACTGAAACTGTACATGGTCCACCTACGTGTCGGGATGAGAAAAGAGTGCATGCCTGCCCCCTGCTGGAGTTACCCTGCCACTGTTTGTTCAGGCTGAGGGAGACATTCACAGGCACTGAACTGTCCCAGGACAGATGGGTCTAGTTGCGCAGTAAAGAAAAAAAACAAAAAAAAAACAGTTAAAATTTATAACTGATTTGACTGACAAAGTAGAGATACAACATATAGAAAGACAGAATGAGAGTCACACTGTTGATTCTCACGATTTCTGTGGAGAAGTGATGTGAGATGAATGCAGGACTTCATTTTGCATAGAGTTTAGATACACACTCAACAAGAGTGTGTATCTGCTGTTTTGAGAGCGGTTTCAACACAGCGGTTTCACCAAATGAGTCAAATCAGTTGAGAAGAACTGTAAGTAGGCCTAAATAACTCATTACTTGGCCAAACAACTCACTGAAATTGACATTTTGGTTTTGTACCACGCCGAGTTGTGTACCTGGTGACTGCTCCGTTGTTCCCTCCGTGAGAAGTGGGAGAGTGTGTGGAGGGAGAGCTGGGACAGTGTGGCGGTGAAGGGCTGCTTCAGCTCCACCTTGGTCTCGTTCATCTCCTCTGATTGACCCCACAGGCTAAGAGCCCTGACCTTGGGATGAACAAACCACTCACACTCAGTTTATGACCACAGAGAGCAGAGAGGAAATCCTCACAGATGCTTACACTTACCACTACCCCTTTCCCTTTCATCTGAAGGAATTAAGCTCACCAAATTTTAAATAATAACAGAGGCTTCTCGAATTCCAGAGGCTATGGAGGCCAGACTTAATCTAATTATGTCTACTATTATTGGACTTGTGAAATACCTGAAAATCCAGTGGCCTTGGGTTCAGGGATGCTGTGGGAAGGACGTGGTGGCCTTGGGATTGAATTCTCCTCCAGCCATACAACCATCCAGCTTCAGAAATTAACTAGAGGCCAGTGGGTTCCAATTTCAGCAGGATTTGCTCCCAGTAATACCCACTTCAGGCTGTAATTCAGCTCTGTTTACTCCCCAGTTAAAGGTGAACTATGCTAATAGGGAACTATAAACAACAACCATGTAGATTTAACCTTCAAATTTTGTGCTGATTACACTTTTGTGTAGACTCTACTATCAAAATGGTACTGTCTACCATTTTTGGTAAGTCTAAAGGGTCCTCACTTCAATGCAATGTTACATAGGGCACCATTACTTCTCTTTCAGACTTTTGGTAGCCCAGTCGCCATTTTTTTTTTTTTTTTACTTTTTCTACAAACCCAACCTTTAGCCTAATCCCAGTCCTAACCTGACCCTGTTTCTAATATAAACCCTAAGATTAGCTATACACTACATTTCACACAATTACGTCTATCACTTGAAGCTCAGTAGACATTTTAGTGGCACACAGGAAGTTGTGTATCCACACCACATAATCCAAATAAAGTTTGACTCAATCATCAGCCTATGGCATGATTAAAATATAATATCTGTAAGTGTTTTTTTTTTTTCTTAAATTGATAATAGGTTTGCTTGATTTACCATTTTTTCACAAGCACATGACTTGTCAAGGAAGAGTTGATTTTTATATAAATGTTGCCAATACAAAAAAAAAAAAAAAAATCATACTAATAGACTAACACCACATTTACAATGGTGACTTTTGTGGCAAAAGTCTGGATTTTGGAATCAGAAAGTATAGTAGCTATTTGAAGCATTATATACACAGTCAGTTATTTATTTATTTTTCCAGGAATGGCATTTATCTGTTTTTGCCAATGAACTCTTAATCATACTGAAAAATCAGACACTGTGTTGCTGAAATAAAGACTTCTCTCCAGATATACCTCCTAAATGCACTGTCATGGCAGTCTGTTACTTCTATGTAAAACCATTAACACCATGCAAGCTTTAACCCATGGCAGGCTCTAAAAGGCTGTGAGACAGTAATTTAGGTACAAATGTCAGACAGGAGACAGGGTTTTTAATTTGAGACAGAACTGCTCCAGGTATGCCAGGCAAATGACTCATCCTATAATGGCTCTCCAGTTGCACCACAGCAATGGCACACTTTAAATATTTGATCTTAATACTGACCTGTCCCGTCCGTCGACACTTTCTGGTCTAATATTTTACAGCATTCTCCGACATGCACTGAATCACTGTTGACTTAAACCCTTTTCGCCTCTGCAGTTTCACCCCTAAGACACGCTCCCTACTGAACACAGCCCACACATTTCTACTACTCACTTGGAATGGACTCTTACTCTACTTTAATGGAAGAATCAATCTCTACCATCTTTCTCCCAGTGTGTAAGAGACATAATGTACTTTTTGAAACTTGGGAAAATTAGATGTGGTCTCAGAGGCTCTGGACACCTGAGGCAGCAGAACCACAGAAATCAGAGAAGACAGTTTTGGGACAGAGGGTCACTGATTTTATTCCCCAGTCCCGCTGGGAAAACATGGGTCAGGAAATTGAGGCCGTAATGTTCTCCCCTCTTTCAACAACTGGTGTGGAGGTGAGAAGTGGTGAGGTGAATTATACAACCTGTTGTATAATGACCAATAAACTTCCTTGTATCCTTGTATAAAATGATAGTATTCCAAATAGTATCAGTATTACAAAATAGTATTATGTAGTATTAATATTACAAAATTATGTATTTCAGCAACTAAGCTATTCAGACTCTATTTATTGCATTTTTAATATTTCACATTCGGAGAAAGACACAGAGGCAGTAGAGGAGAAGTGCAGAAGTTTTGAAGAAGTTTTGAAGGTTTGAATGGAGGCCTTCACTGTCTATGGGATATGACAACATTTTGTATGCTGACCTGCTCCAGTCGGCCATGTCTGGTCCAGCCCAGTAAAACACTGTCCCGTCGGCCGTGCAGTGAGCGCTCCAGAGTCACCTCCAAATTGCTCCAACGCGGAACACAGGTGATCTGAACTAAGATAAAAAAGATTTTACCAATTTTTAGCGAGCTGAAGACTTACATGGACGTATAGCGGGTGGTATGAGGTCTTTATTATACAGCCCTGTTCACTCAACAATAGTCTCCTATTATATGTACTTACACGGCTGATGTGTCCATCCTGTTAGCACAAGAAGATGTGATGGAGGTCTATGTGTAATGACCAACCTTTCAAGGAGTGGTTCCCCATCTCCAGTGCTGGAGGTGCAGAGTACAGGCCGGTCAGGCTGAACTCCTGGCTGCCCCACAATGCACCATGTTGAACTTGGTAGCTCCAGTTCCTGGCCTCATACACAGTTCTCACTGCTATGGTCCTGGGGAGTGGCTTCAGCTGGTGAACAGAGCCAGTCACAGACACATTTAGGACATAAGGATGCTTGGATGTTCAGCATCTGGCAAGACAAATTCAATTTGATGCAATTCAGTTTTACTTTATTTGCCATGTTAACAACAGATGAGAGGGACTCGTCTTCAGCTCGCATTGCAAAGACACAGACATTTACAGCATGAGACAGTTACATACAAAGATACACCAAGACACATAAGGAAAATAAAACACCAGAAATGGTGGTGAAGAAAGCAAGAAAACAAGATTTGAATGGACTAAGGGAATAAAGTTCATGGAGCGTCAAATATCCACTGAGTGTCTTGCACACATCATTACAAGAAGCTTTAGGCCAGAGATACCTGTGGGTAGGTGTGGTTGAGCTCCAGAACCTGCCTGTAGCCACACTCAATGGCAGCTATTTCCCCCAGAGCCCAAAGCCTCCTCCGGCCAGACGACAGCTCCGCCAAGCCCAGGACACTGGAGCGAGACTGGTTCAGCTGGAGAGAGAGAGAGAGAGAGAGAGAGAGAGAGAGAGAGAGAGAGAGAGAGAGAGAGAGAGAGAGAGAGAGAGAGAGAGAGAGAGACATGAATTAGAAGTTGTCATTAGAGATCAAAGAACACCATTAGAGCTCGACTGATATATCGGCTGGTCGATATTCTTAACTATCATTAAATAGTTTGTTGAGCAGACTCTGTTGTTCTCAGTGATTTGTATAACAGCAGCAGATCACAGCTGAGCAGATGGTGCTGCAGTTCAAACTTTATTGTTCAACTATAAAATATCAAGTCTCAAGTACATATCATCACATCTATTTGATTAGCAAATTTGAGGATTCCTGCAATATATTCGCTTATGTATGTAAAAAACACCATTATATTGTTATATGAATTATATTGGCCAATATATCATTTTCTCACAATATATTGTTTTGTTAATTCTTCATTCCCAAATACTGACATCCATATTGGCCCCAAAATAACTATTTGATTACCAAACAATACAATGTAATCGGATTTTTCTCCCTTTTTCCCATAAATGACTTAACTAAGTTAACTTTATAAAATTACTTCACTTTTTTTTTAAAGTGAAGTAATTTTAAGTAAAGTTGGTTGGGTTCTGAACAATACAAGCCACTATAAAATAGCCTTGTGCTAAAGCCTTAAGAACGGAAAGAGACTTGTCCTTGTCAGCAAAGCTGCACCACTGTTCAATTATCCTCCTCTCAGCCCCCAGCCCACCTCCATAAAAACTCAAAAACACTTCCACTCACCACCCTTCACCTCACCTCACCTCTGCCATTTCCCACACAATTATTTCCTCCTCCACTCATCCTGACACAGGCTATTATTACTCTCACTCTCTCTCTGTGGCCTTACAGCACTGCCCCCAGGAGATTACATGTTCACCATCTTTCTTGGGTGTTGTGCAACAGAACGGAGCATCTAACCCACAGCTTCAAACCCAGAGCTTGATGTATTAAAACCATTCTTGTTTAGTTTCCTCCTGACATTAAATGAATATCCACTGTCATTTATATATATATATATCTATATATATATATAGATAGATAGATAGATAGATAGATAGATAGATAGATAGATATGTACACATGAGGTAATCTTCATGTCATGACTCGTTATAGACCGCGTGACAACGTAAAGCTGACACTAATGTAACCAAGACGAATGCTTGCACATTTGCAGCTTTAGGCTAATATTATTTTTTATTCATCTGTACATCACTGTCTGCGTTCTCCTCCCCCTGAAAACCATCTTAAACAGGTGTTTTTAATATCTTGGTTTGCATGACAACTAATATTCCTGTAAAAGCCAGAAGACGGGGTCCATGAGGGGCTTCCAGGTGGTATAAAATTAGGAAGAGGTCATTTTCACTATAATTTCATTAACTACAAATTTTTAGTGCAAAAAACGCATGGGTGATTATTTTAACATTATCTCACCACACTGAATCTATTTATCAACATTCAGTTATCTGACATCCGTAATGATTTAACACTTAACACAAACTGAAATATCTGTTGATTTAGGGGCCCTCGGGCAAAATCACATCAAATAGAGCCAACTTGGAGGTTCTGAAGATGAAAAAAGAACGAAAACACATGGATAGCCATTTTCAAATTAAACTTCAATTAAGCTTCAAAAGTGGTTGTATAATACTTTGAAGGTATAATACATGCAATTAAGTTTTTTTTAAAAAAGTTTTACGTTTGATAAATATGATGTGAACCAAGTACAGGAGGGTATAAATAAATCCATCTGCTCCCTGAGTTCATACAGCGCAATACAGTACCAGAAACTGCTTTCCCGAGGATTTAGACAGGAACATGACCTTGGTTTGAGATCTGTAGTTTTGAGGATGCACAGGATCAAGATTGAAAATGATAGCCTGTTTGAAATAGTTGGGGACACAGGCAGTAATAAGAGAGCCAATCGCAGTAAGCTCAGGCTAATAGCAGCAAAAACCTCTTTAATGAAAGATGTGAGTACAGTGCCTGAGAGACAGGATGATGTCCTCATATGAGAAATATCAAAGAGACCATGTAGGGAAATAGGACCAAAATGACTCGGCAGAGCAGGGATAAAAAATGGAAATGTCGAAAACGATTGTCTTGTCAACAAAAACATGCCTGTATAACAGTATATTAAACAATTGTAACAGGAAATAGAGCAGGGTTTACATGCTTATCAGTTTGCAAAATGAGCCTATAGGTTTATGATGACAAGCCATAATGAAATTAGAGAAAGTAAGCAGCTCCTTGCATCCACAACTTTTTGGCCATTTGAAGTAAATGGCGCCTTCAAAAATATAACGCAGATGTAAGTTTAGTACTTTTTCATCCACGTTCAGCCTCTGTACATTCTTATTTCAGGTGGCGGATGCTTTAAGTCATCCTGTGAGATGACAAGACAGCAGGAATGCGCCTGGCTTTTAAGGAAGCAATGGGATCCAAGATTGATGCGCAATGATCAATGAAGCGATTACCAAACTATTTGCTTTTGCTTTCCCAACCTCTTCTGATCATTTTTGGCAATTTATTCAAATGAATAATAGTCATCCTGTGAATATCTGTATGGAAGACAGATATTGTTCAAAATGTTCTCTTTGGAAGGAATATTGAAAACAGCACATTTGAGAGAGAGAGAAATTCTGTCTATGACTGTTGTTGCAACAATGGTTGCAGCAAGCATGCATTGAGCCAGTCACACGGCAGAGCAGTAGGGCTGCTCAATAATGGCAAAAATCATAATCAAGAATATTTTGGTCAACATTGAGATCACAATTATTTACCACAAATATTCACTGACTTTGGAAACAGCATGCATTTATTGAACTTAAAAAAAAACAAACAAACTTTTTAACAGTGAATTTCCTTGAACTTTAAATGTACATAAACATGCCACAGCCTGGCTGGGAGTGAGTTTGGGCTTTTCAGAAAGAGTGAAAGAACGCTGCTGGGTGAACTGGATCTGCAAAACATGACAAAATGAGAGCATCACTGCGAAACGGAATGCCGCACAACAATCGTTTTATCTCGATTATCTTGTTTTCATAATTGTTGGAAACCAAAATCAGAATTGAAAATGAAATTCGATTAATTTCACTAATAGAGAAGCTGACCTGAAATCTGGTGTTGAGCTGTGCAGGCAGGTAGACCGACAGCTTGGGAATATTCTGGACCACCTTCACCATCAGTTCCTTGCTGGACAAAAGAACAACCATCACTAAAAAAGTATGTGTGTGTACCTGTTTGTGTGTTTGTTTGATAGGACACATGGATAGGTATGCAGAGATAAAGGCTTCCACTTGTGGCAGAATGTTAAATGTGCCATTACAATGCTTTTCTGATTGTGAACAATGAAGCGGTGTGAATGTGTATGCACCTGTCAGGGAGATGGTGTCCTTGAATGATGAGTGCCAGTGAGGAGCTGAGTTCAGGGTTCACAGCCATAGAGCACCGAAGCTGGGAGTCGGTAAGTCGGCCCCAGGCTTCCACCTGCACCAACACACACGGAGCTTGGCGCGGTGAAACAGAGCATCCAGCTAGCAGCTAAAAATACAGTATACATTGTGTTGTGGGAGTGCATGCCATCCTCACCTGTAAGACTGGGCTAATCTGTCCGTGCATGTGGTGCTTCAGAGTAACTCTGGCCTCCTTGGACCCTCCATGTGTCCCCCAGCCCCCAACATCCCCCACCACGCGGACCCTCCAGTCTCTGCAGCTCAGGTCCACTGACACACTCCGCAGAGGGCCTGCAGGGTGGACCAGAGTATAGTTTTTACTGATTACAGTAATAATCTCCAAGAGGGCCTAATAACCTTAATCACACAGAGCATCCTCAAGGGTTCTTTTTTTTATTTTGTGTTATTTTTCTTTTCATGTATATATGAACATTATATTGTCTCATATGTAGGTGTGTGCTATATGTATTGTATGCACTATGTTATGGATGTATATCTTTTTCTGCTTCTTTATACATGCTTTCTTTCTTTTCTGATTTTGATCCCAGATACAGCAGCAGGAGTTTGTGGGGGATCCAAATAAACAATAAAAAAAATTAAGGTATTGTGGCTTTTGTAGAAGTCAATATGCAAACTAACTGAGGACTGGTCAAAGTGATATACGTATGCAAAAATAAACCATGTGAAAAAAAAAAGAAAAAAGATAACTCAGCAACCAGTAAGGCATGGCTAGTGTCCCTGACCAGTCAGTTTGTTCGGCTAAAGCTTCCCTTTTGTATAATATTTAGTCTTATTTATATTTTCATGGCTATTTTAACATCTGCTTCACTTCCCTGTGTCTCCCTTCCCTGTGATCAATTTGGGGAACTTCTCTGTGACTTTTCTTAAATGTTTTGCTGCAGAATCAAAATTACGCAAGGAAACAGTACTTATAACGTTATTTATTCCCTTATTCCCTTTATTTTGGCCTTCAATAGGATTGTAATATCCTTTAGAGATTCGAAAGAACAGCCTGATCTAAAAGCCAAGCCTCTCTCATATTAAAGTTCAGTGTTCCAGAAGTTGTGTGTCACAGCCAAGTTACAGTTACTGTTTTTTTTTTTTTTCCCTGTTCTTTTCATGCAAGAATACAACTTCCAACATCTAACACAGACACTAATGTGATGATGTCATGCCCTCTTTCATTTTGTTCTAGCTGTTAAAATACACTGAGGAAAAAACACCTGCAGAAATACACTCAGTGGCCACTTTATTAGGCACACCTATACAATTTACTGCAATTCAATGCAACAGCTCTGCCATAAATTTGAGCTTTTAAGAAAGTTCATAATGTTCAGTTTTTGTTGACATTGTCGAGAATGTGTACATTTTGATCATATGTTTATTATTGAGGTTGTAGTTTGCAGAGGTCTTGTCCTGGGCAGAATAATGGAAACAGCTCTCAATAAAATGCAGTCCAGTACAACAGCACCACTAACTAGGTGCTCAATGCCAAACATGGAATTGAATCAACACCTCTAATACTGTGATAAAAAGAAAACCTGAGAATTAAAGGCATCATAAAATTAAACTTTATGGCAGAACAGTTGTACTGGATTCTATTAGATTAGGCAGGTGTACCTGATAAAGTGGCCATTGAGTGTATTTAGCAATGAGTTCAGCAACTATCCTTCAGCTATTTGACAGAGTAATCAAACCAAGCATCCATGCAATGTGACCTTTGAACTGAGCAGTCAGAGCCATGTCCAGACTGGGTTGTGTCGCTGTTTGAGAGGAAGCAGGTGGGGCGTAGGAGAGCAGCATGGCCAGACGTCCATCAGCAACACTGATATTCAAGCCAGAGACAAGCAGCTTTTGCCCATCTATAATGAGATGAGCCTTGGACTGAAGCTGAGAGAAGCCTCCCTGGATGGAGCACAGGCCCTGAGACAGAAATGGCGGGAATCATGAGAAATTTGCTCAGTTTTTTTCCCTATCCTAATTAAGAAAGTTGAGTGTACTTTTGATGGGGAGAAAAAAAGGACAGATTTAAGCTCCTGTTATATAAAAGAAAGAGAAGAACTAAGATGGGATGAAATTAGCAAGATCTCACCAGAGGAGCAAATCATTAAAAAAAAAAAGGATCAGAAGAATGGATGAAATTAAAAAAAAAAAATGATTTTAGGGGTTATTTCAAGCCATGCCAGGATATTACATTACTTCTGTGACGAGTGGAAGTCCCCTGTCCTGTAGCCATGGCCAGTTGTGCCACATGGTTCCTCTTAACTCTGTGGTCATGGGGAAGCTTTTCATTTTAAGCCTCAAGCCTGCCTTCTGAAATCCAAACTGGGATTGCAAGGTCACAGTCTTCCCCTCACCAGACCCAAGTTCCATCTATACACACAGAGCAGAGCAGAGATGTACAGAGACTTTCAAAAAAGCAAGTATCATTCCATACAAAAATTTCCAATAATGTGAATGATCCTGCTTGGCATCTCCTCTTAAAAGGCTCTGCAGCATTTCAAACTGGACTGAACAATATGGTAAAAAAAAAAAAAAAAAAATCGCAATTATTTTGAAAAATATTGTAATTGCAATACAATTCATGATTTTAGTGGGAGTGCATTATAATTCTCAGTTTCACTGAAAACAAAATATTAGAATGATGATACTGTGATTTTTCCTGGGGTCTGTGCCAACTGGTACCAAATAATCATGTTTTCTTAAGGAAAATATTGCAGGGCAGTTCATCTCTGTAGAGCCACAATATTTAATTTGTAACTGTATTTTGTCGCACATTTAACTACATAACAAACTGCAGCTCCTGCACTTGGCCATCTTGTGATTTAAAAAATATTTCAATTAATTGTTGCGCCCTAATTTGAAATTATCATTGAAAACAGTTCAGTCTCACTTGGTCGGCTTAAGATTAAACAAATCTGGTGTTATTTTTAAAGGTGAGAAACAACCCAGGAAATCTTCCTGGGCATTTAATTTAATTTAATTATATTTAATAATCTGAGCATTTCAATTAATGTTTCTCTTTCTTTTAAGCCATTGACAATCTTCTTGAAAAGCTAAGATTGAAATCTGGATTTGATTTTAGAAATAACTGCTTTTCATTTGATAGAAAGACAAGGCCAGATGTTGCTACATTCTTACTTGATAATAACACTGACTCAGTCACTGGCTTATTTTCATATAAAAAGCCATTTAGGGAGGCTTCCATCATATCTCTGTGTCTATATTCTGGTCTGGTGAAGTTTGATATAGTCTGAAGTCCCAAGATTCACGTTCACTGTTCCCAAAGTCTGAACTGAACTAGGGAAAAAATCATTTATCTTCATTGTCTTCACTGTCTCTTAGACAGTGTACAGGTGTAACAAAAAAACAACAACAACAAAAAGATTTGCGCAAACTCCAATTTGTGCAGAACAGAGCTGCACGTCTAGCTTCTCATTGCTCGTCGAAGGCAGATGTTAAGGGCATGCATGGTGCTCTCTCTCCTGGGTAAAAGTTGAAGACAGATTTTTATGCAGCGTCTTAGTTTTCATTCGTAACATCAGCACTTGTGCAGAGCTACCACTCAATGGCATATGCTACCATGTTCCCTTAAAAAAATTCACATGTAAATGCTTGTTTTAAAATGCATCTTCTTTTCTTATGGGATAGGTAAAAAAACAGTTTTTGCCTGAGGATGAGCTGTCAGCTGTTGCCTGCTGTATGACTGTAGATGCAGACCTTCCCATGGATCTTGGTTTGCTTAGTTTTTTGCTTAATCTGTTCTGTTCTGTTTCTTTTGCTGTCTGCCATGGAGTGCTTTCCTTTCCTGGAGGAAAT